>NC_134288.1:3908852-4209533 GCF_949628215.1 Phalacrocorax aristotelis | reverse complement strand
GATCTTTACTTGTTCTAGCCTATACCACCAGTTTATTTTAAAACATTTTAAAAATAGTATTTTATTTAAAAATGAGTTAGCCACTAGAAGGAACTGATGACTTCTGCAAGAAATACTGCAAAAAGCCCCTAGTTTTAAAATTCAGTTTAAAATTGTTAAGAGCGATATAGGCATCACGCAGTCAAGTCATGCCAACTGACAATATACTTATGTTTTACAACTTGCCCTATTTGCCCCAACTTAACTTTACCCTTCTGTTAATGAACTACCTACCCAGACACACCAGAAAACATCTGATAGCACTGGAGGCTCTGCTCACATTTTAAGCACGGACAAATAAACAAACAGGCACTTTAAAGAGGGATACACATTTTCCAGCAATATTTGTAATAGCAGCTGTAGCATCAGTATAGTAGGG
Source organism: Phalacrocorax aristotelis (assembly GCF_949628215.1). Taxonomy (NCBI): domain Eukaryota; kingdom Metazoa; phylum Chordata; class Aves; order Suliformes; family Phalacrocoracidae; genus Phalacrocorax; species Phalacrocorax aristotelis. The sequence goes on along the minus strand of NC_134288.1, from coordinate 4,209,115 downwards.
AAAAGTGACTGCAGCAGTAATCTAGTACGCATAAAACGTAAGCCGTTAGTAGGAGAAGAATGCACACCTCAAGGCTTGGTACCCGAGATAAGCATCCAAAGATATTCCTATGCACTGCTCTCCTGGGAAAGAACACCTACTCCAACAAGTGTCTTTTACAGGTGGCCGTGGTTACTCCTGCCTTGCCACAGAGCGAACCTTTTCGGCCAGTATTAGTTTTTCCTGGTCAATACTATAACCCACCATGTATTTATCACCTTATTCTTACAGAACTGGTATGCTCCTCACATACACTCCAGGGACTGGACTGCAGTGGTGTGAGACACTCCTTGGAGAGGGCTTTCTTCAGCCTCCCTACTGAAACTGCAACAGTATGCACCAAGAAGCGCAAGGGTCCAATGGCAGAAAGAGAATAGGTAAGAAGGCGCCTCACCAGAGACAGAAGGAGCACAAAGGGAGTTATGAGATCTTATTTCTTGGAATGGGGTTCCATTCAGGTCCCAAGTCCACGAGCCTTGTGTATCAGTTCACATGTTTGTACTCAGGTAATATTTTACATATATTCATATAGAGGGAGGAGACACAACTGTATTTTTTTCCTCCTTGATGTAAAGGCTATCAGAACCCAAAAATAGTTTAAGGAATATACTACCAAACATTACAGCATACAGAGTACACTGCAAATTTAGTGTCCTTCAAAGTTACTCATGCTTCACAGTTCAAAATGCTGCAACACAGAATCAGCACATGGCATACAGGGAACCAGCAGACTAGACTGCTCTTCCAAGTACTAGGGTAGAATTTTCAAACACACATAGCACTCACTTCTACCACTGCCTTTAACCAGATTAAACCCACTTGTATCAGCCAAACCTGGCCGCTGTGCCAGGAAATAATAGTGTATCTGATATTTACCATCTCCAGCCCAAGAAAAAATAAGAAACCAACAAAACCCAACCAACCAGGAAAGAAACCCAATCCAACCCGACACGCACACACGCTTATTCTGTGCATTCTTATACTAAAGCACTTCTACAGGAAGTATCACTATTTCCCTTTAAAAACAAGGGAAATTTAGTACATTTTCATACAAGCTTTTAAATTGCTTGGGTAGCTGAAGACTTTTGTCCTCAGTTGACAGAATAACAGCAACTAAACCAGGGCTACTTTCAAAACAATATAACCTAAATAGAAGTTTTACTTAAGTAAAGGCATGCTAAGTGTAACAAGAAGGGAGTAGCAAAGACACTGTTTAGTTGGACCAAACAGAAAAAAAGGGAGGGGGAAAGAAAGTGTCAATTAGTTCACTGGAAAATAGAAATCATACATTTCTAATGAAAGCTAAGGTCCCAAAGTCTGCCACCATAATGCTGAGTAAACTTGGGTATTATTTGTGCAGTATTAAACATACAAAAAGAAAAATTGCCAGAATGTCTACATAAACCTTTCAGCTCTGTTTAAGAACTTTTCCAGCAATACACACACACAACTTGGCTAGGAGTGCCCCAGTGGGCTTTAAAACCCACCACATATCCTTCATGGCTAAGTGAAATTCTCAGTGCTCCAGTATGAACTTAGTATTTAATCTCACAACTAGAAATCATTTGAAACTATTTTAACTGAGAACTTAGAGGTCTAGCCTTTTTAAGTTAAAAACATACTATCTGAAGAAACAGCCAGGTCTTCTATACCATATATAAGAAGCACCGCCTCACTTTTGATGATATAATACCTTGGAAAATACACCCTTTTCACATTTTGATTAACCGAAACAGGCACAATTCTAACGCTTAACATCAAACTGGTAAAGTCATTCTGTAGCTTGCATTTAGATGCTTCAAAGGTCTCAAAGACCTCACTCACAGATTTCCCAGTGGTATGACCATCATGCAGAAACCTTTTGATATCATTGATGAAAAAACAAAAACAACAAAAAAACACAACAAACCAACCACGACACTTACATCAACTCCTCCAAATAAGTCAAATGTGTATGTATTTGGGAAAGTGGACTCTTGAGCAGCTTTTCTATCTTCTGTAACAAATGCCATGGCTTCCATTGAAAGAAGTGGAGAAATTTCCTGCATGCAGTAAAAAAAAAGTTCAGAAAGAAAACTCTTCATCAGTATAAACACAACTATCTGTGTGATCTGCTGACTAATCAATTACACACATTCCCAGCTCTCACCTATCAGCCAATTCACAGATATTATCATGCAAACAGTTTCAAAAATGAGTTAGAATATGATCACAGGAGACTAAAGAAAGCAACAACAAAATAACCCCTAACTTGCAGGAAGAACAGTGTAGACAGTACCCGTAAGATGCTTTGGCACTGCGAGAAATCGCTGTTTGGATGGCTATGTTCATACAACTTTTGCAACAGTAAGGGAATCCCATTCCATTTCGCTTGTTTATCTCTTTCCTTTAACAAGGCCTCTGTGATCTGCAACAAAGGAAGAACATAATTCCCATGCATCCAATGCCTCACAACCAGGAAAACCACCTTATCACCTCCCCAGAATATCAGTATCAGAATATCACAGGAAAATAGTTTTTTGAAGAGAGTACCATTACAAAATCCAGTACCTCTTTCCACGCAGCAATTTATCCAGGACTGGTAGGCGCAGAATCTTACCAACGGTCAAAGTATCTTTAGCAGGACAGGGCTTAAAGCTGATGTTATCACTTAAGAGTACTTAATCTCATTCCGTATTTTTATATTGATCAAATATTTTTAAATGGGAACACATTAGTCTGAGTAATTCCACTAGCAGAATTCCGACTGAAGGGACACTGAAGGAGGAAATGGGGGCCCCTGACACTATCAAAAACGACACTAGTCTAAGGTAGACAGAACACCGAAGGTGGGAAGGCTTCATAACTCACATTCAGCTAGTAATGAGTACTTCCTCAGCCAAATCCCTGAAGCCACTATTGGTCATAGCAATGACCCAAACCACTAAGATTTTCCAAGCAGACGCCAGAATAATGTATCAAAGATACAGTGAAAATTTCCTCTGTAGTCTTAGGCTGGTTATAAATGGAGACCAACAACTAAATCAATAGAACACAGGCATTATCCTCGAGGAAGCAGGCTGCAACCACATAAAGGAACCTCAGCATTTGCTACATTTGTGCAAACTCTCCATTTTCCTCCTTCTCCCCAAAATATATTAAAAAAATTTCTCAATATTCACCACTGTATTTTACACCTGAAAAAAAATGAAGTAGCAACACAAGGCTAAAAAATATTCTGCTTAGAATCCACGAAAGACATTTTGAAGCCTGAACACTTCCAGGTTACTGCCAGCAGATGCTGTAAAGGAGCAGCTATTCATGCAAGTTCACCATCCAGTCAATGCTGACCAAAATTCAACTCCCTTCCTTAATGATACTTCAGAGATACCTAGACCAGCCCCAAAATAGGGACTTACCCTTGCGCAGAAAGGTAAGGCAGAAAACAATAATTACAGTCTACAGGATTTCTGGCTGGTTTTACAAAATTTTTATATGCCTTCCAAATAAAAAAAGAAAACAAGGAAAAAAACCCAATCCTCAGGCCAGCAAGACTGCATCTCTGTGCAACACTTGGGGATTTTCTCTTACTCCTCTAAGCTGCTCTCATTCTGCGTAAGTCACTTCCCCGAACCTTTCTGTGGTTAACTTGCATTGTTTCCCTCCAGCCTGCTTAATGTTCATTGTTAATCGTTAACAGCCAGGAAATCTTGCTTATTGTTTCAGCCAAGACATCCTTCTCAGATAGACCTCAGCCTACAATTCCAAAGGGCTATTCAATTCCTGCTTAGACAATTATATGCAAATATACCTCAATTTCTGACTGAGAATTTAACCCTTTTCTCTGCTTGTTAGACAGCATACAGAAGACCAGAAAACTGATGCAAGCACGTGAAAACTCAGACTGGCAACATCAGCTGCTATAGGTCCTTGCTCTTCTTCTAAGCTTCCCAGATAGGGTTCTTTTCCTGATATAATACACAAATCTGTACGTAACTAAGAATTTAAAGGCTCTTGAAGTATCAGGTTTTCCTGCTACAAGGGGTGATTGAAGCAACATGAGCAAAGCTGGGACACAAAACACTCCAGTTTTAAACTTTTCTCTGCTGTCTGACTTCTAAATAAGAGTAGTCAACCAGCACTGCTGGAGAACGACACAGAGTTCCTTCTGAGGAGGCCACTCACAACAAACGGCAGGATGAAACTACGAAGTCAAAATGGCTTCTCATCGTCTGGACTGTGAGTAATGGGTCAGCTCCTTTGAAGTCACAAATTTCCATTCCTCCTTGGAATACCCAGCACAGAGAGAGCAAGGAGCTCTACCACTACCCCATCTCAGGTGCAGGAGGAGTACACACCCCCACAAGCAGTGGGAGGAACCGGATTAATTGCTGGGTAAAACGCAAAGACCGCGCAGCAGAACGCCAGGGAAAGAATCCAACTGTCTGGCTCCAGCTGATGTGGAGATACCACAGGCAGCAATGACGTGCACAGGCTGCAATCTCAGGTTCCAGTAGCACAGCACAGAATTCAGCATCCAAGTGCTATTAGAAAGGCCAAAAAACCTTAATAAATGTTAAAACCTTGTCCTGGGCTTAACACATTAGTTAATCGCACGTACACTTCCTGGTCCGGGGCAGGATCCACCTCCATTCTCATTTCTGTACTAGCAGGTCTTCCTCTCCCTATCCCAGACTGAGAGGCATTCACTTGTGCTGACCTGCAGAAAACTTTCAGAACTGAAATTATGAAAGAATGAAGCAAATGTTTCCTTGCTCTCATCATCTTTTAACTGCTTTAAAAAAAAATATTTTCTTTCTCTTGATTTAATACATGGCTTTGGTTTCATTGCAAGCTCTAGCCTGTGATCCCTATTCTGTACTTATGAGGCTACCCTGGCTCTGAATATTTCCATTGTGGCGGGGCGGTATTTGCCAACGCAAAGATTTTGGATTGCATGGAGGGATTAAAATTCAATTAGATTGTATGGAGCTGTCTGTCTTTACAGCCATTTTGGTTAAAAACTGCATCTCATGATTTCTGTAATAGCAGCTAGTCAATGGTTTTCATTTATAAGCAAGGTCGATTTCCTTCTTGCTCTTTTTGGGCAGACATTATTGAAGAGTCATCAAAATTAGCACTGGGTCTTTTGGGGCCCCTTTTCCTCTCCAGCATTTTTTTGGTCTCATCCAAGCAGGATAAGCCCAACCAAACACTGATTTCCCAGAAATTTTCTCCATTCACTGAATAGCTCTGGATAAAGTCTCTGAAATCTTGCATACAAAGATTGAGAAGACAGATACTGTCTAGCAAGAAGGTGAGGTTGCAGAAGCCCAGCTGGAAATGGCATGAATTAACAGAAGCAGCCTACCTAACCAATGGTCGCAGGGGTTATGAACCGCCGCACCTCACTGGCATTAGCAGACAGAGTAAGTACCAATTACTGAGAAAACAAAAGAACGAGCATCAAAACTTCCCTACCAGCCAGGCACAGTAAACCAAAATGGTACAAACACCAAGACACCACAGAGCCATTTCTCAGAATTTTGTCGTAACACATCCAAATTTTGAATCGCAAACCAAGCAGCCCGGCGGGGCGGCACGTTGTGGCTCTCCAGAAGCGGTTATATTCCAGGCAAGCCTCTGAAACAAGGCGGCAGGCACTAACTCCAGCCCAGGCCCAGAGCTCCCATCCACGTCATAGTCCAAGCAGTCTGCGCGATGCCAGTTTTACACCGGCAGCTGCCTGAACGCTGCTCACCAGCCGGGTGATCGGATGCCTAACCAGTACCAGCCATCTCCCCCGCCTCCAGCCGCACTGGTAAAGCCATGGCAGTGTGGTTTTGCTGGAAGGGAAATCAAAGACTTCCAAGAGGATTTCAGTACAGAGTTAAAAATGCGTCATCAAGCCTCTCTGTGACTGCAAGGTAGAGCTGACCGAGTGGTTTTCTCTTTCAAGTCTCCCAAAGGACTGGAGCCCAGTATTTCCCAGAAGATTACCCCAAAGACTGATAAATACCACAGGAATACTTTCCTACTACAGAGTTTAAGTAATTTTTGTACAAAATTTTTCTTGAAAGTATACGAAGAGCTGAACAAAGACACTACACACAAATCTACATATTCCTTTTAAATTTCTACCCCTCCTGTGTCATAATTCCTTTTAAAATGCGCCAGCATCCATTAGCATAATAGTCAATAAATAATTTTGAATAATACCTAAATCTTCATCAAGTTATATTAAGTTATATGTTAATATTTACCGAAATCCATCCCTTGATCAGTTTAGTTCCCCTTTCCTTGCTCCCTCTCCACTTTGCTATAGTATTTGCTACTGCTGTTCCTACCTATGACTGCCGTCCTCCAGGTACGGTCCCTCCGACAGAAGCTGCTTATCCTCCCGGCTGCCTTGTGCCCGTGTCCCTGCACACGGTCACAACCGTGTTAAAGCCTTGCTAAAACATTTGTTACTGGCCTGAAATCTCCTGTAGTCATGATTGCTTTGAAATCCCTTCCTCTTCCAGTAAGGATTTGCCTTTCCATTTGTGTTCCTGCATTGTGACAATTTTCATTGCCTTACAGAGTAAACCTCTGATTTTCCTAACCTTGTCTCCACCACTTTTCTAAGCTGTGGTCAGTGATACATCTCCATGTCTTCCCATGATGACAGCTGCTGACGAACCGAAGGCCCACGAGCACATGACAGTGGCAGAAATACCATGAGCTAATCCTCCCCTTTGCTCTCCAGCGTGGGGATAACAGTTTTCCTAAAACTGTGTTTCTATTTCACATTTTACCCTTCAAACATTCCACTGCCTTGCTGAACACTTCCTACAGGAGGACATTTTCTGTGATCTTTCAAAAAGCAATGAACAGTGACTCCCGTGTCCAAGCATCCTTTACAGCACTAAAGGGTTTGGGCCGTGGTAGACTTTAAGCTATGACACATCAGTTGTAACTTTTCTTAATTCAGTTTTTTGTTGCAACCATGCATTAAGGTAAGGTTGGAAGCATTTTAGAAAAAGCATAATTTCCATTTTCAGTATTATCCCTGACCACTTCCAAAGTGCATATTCAAATGTTCTGAAAGTTTAAAAGGAAAAAGATACACAAGGTTATGGATCTCAAGAAACAGATGCAAGCATGTGGTCTTTACATATTTTTAATAAAATCAAAGCTTTTCCATATCCTTTCCTTCAAACCTTTTTAGGCTGCACCTTTAAAAAACAGGAAACTAATATTTGTGCAATTAAATCTTTAATTTTCCTCTGAACAGTAATGACTTAGGAAGTCATCTCTGACCGACTGCCAGGAGAATGATTATTCAGTATTTTGGGGAGTGCCCCATCATCCCAGCTCTTCATTATATTTTCCTTTTCAGTCGCTAACAAACATGCATCAGCCTGGCTAAGCCATCTCTCTCCTCACACGACGTTTCACAAAAAAAGCCCTACAACCAAGGTAAATGCCCCCTGCCCAAGGATTTCATGTTAACACAACAGCATGCTACAGAAACACAGCTTCTGGCCTATACAGTGATTCTGGAAAGCATTCCAAGGGAGAAGCCATGAACAGCTACCCTGCAGCCGTGGGGCAGCAACCAACGCGGCTGGTCACCTGCATGTGGCAGGTCATCAGGAACATGTCAGAGCCCCCAAAATTATAAAATTTATTAATTATAAAATCATAAAAAGAAACTCTGCTGGGGGAAGGCCACATAAGAACACCTATTTCCAGCCCATCTCTAGCTCCTAGATTCTTCAAAGTGTGGATCGAGTTTCTCATAACTCCTGTCTCTCCACAACCCTGATGGAGCCCACCATACTTTCTCCTGCCAACCCAAAAGCCAGGCACGAGCCCAAGGACACGGTGTCCCAGGATACAACCTGCCATAGCTCCTAGCCAGCTCTAAGCATCCCACGACTCCCAGACCACTGCTCTGCTCACCGTCACTGGAGAAAGAGCCAGTCTACCAAGGCAAATAACAGGTCTCGCGAATCTCCCCACAGCGTTTCCAAGAGCAGAACAACTCCAGCAAAGATCTTTAACACCAGCACCTCTTCAAAACCACTACAGAATCTGCCAGATAGCAATTACGGCTACTAATGTTTGTTTTGATGGTCTTACTTGCAGAGAAAAATAAATCAACTAATATGTAAAATTATATTAACTTCTCAGTGATTAATTTTTCCTTGAAACTGCCTAAGTTTCTTTAACTGATTCTGAAAGAAAACAAAATCTGTAGGGGTATCTAGCAAAAGCAGAGGGGCAAGGAATATCACATCTACTATAGTTCTCTTCCCACTCATCTTCAGTCACACAAAACAAGACTACTTCAGTCCAACACTACTGCTTTTGAGCATTTCTAGTATCACAGAGCTCTGGTCCCTGTTACGCAAAAAGCATGTCCAGGCTTTCCAATACTCGCTAGCTGCCCTCTACTGAAGAGGCCTGCTAAGATCCATACAGTTAGAGCTACTAAAGTGGATTATATTCATGTGAATGTTTTTTTTTTTCTGGTGGTGATGGTGGTGTTGTAAGGAGGAAACAAAACTTATTAGAGAACAAAATATTTTCTCAGAGTTAGGAAACTACTACAGACTACTCATAACCTGTAATGGTAGGAGCTGGAAATCTGGATGTCCAAGGCAGAAAATGTTTTCCTTCCACAGAGTTTTTTTCAGAGTGGATAGGGACTATACTGCTAAGGGAAGCATCTATTCCTAGGAACAGCAGATCACGAAATACAGCTGGAAAAATGGACTCTCTTTTTCCATCTGATTTTTTCCGCTAAGCCTTGGCAATCCTGTGAGAGTGAGACCAGTGCTGACGATCTGCTCTTGGGACTGCACCAAAAGCACACCAGTTTGCCGACAAATCACTGGTTAGTCCATTATTATACTGCTCTGCCTACAGAGATTCACATAGGTACACCTAAATATCTTCTGATTTCATGGTATATACATGCTTTTCACAGCTGACTTGCAGCAGATGAAGTGTGTGCCGTCTTGCTACAGGGACTTCAGCTTGATCAGCTGAGCCGAAGTGTTCCTTTGCCTCCAAGGAGCCACAGCATAAACCCCATCAGGTCTTATTTACAGTGCCTGCGTGCACACAGCACAGCTGTACCAGGAGAGGGACTACAGACCAGCCCGCTCACAAGCAACACTGCTCCTTATTAGAAAACGTGCGTCACTTCTGGAAAGTTGGTCTGCTTCTAGTCTACCAGTATCTGAAAAGCCACTTTCACTTGCTCTGTACTCAGTGCTAGAGCAAACCTTGGTACAAGGTTATGCAATCTGACACCAGTGATTGCAGCTTGCATCCAGGGCAGCAGCTGATGCGAGCAGTTTGGCTAAAATGGATATATGAACAGATAATAGCAGTATCTACTGAAATCTGCTTTATCCATCAACCTTCTTATTAATAATAAAGCAAAGAGAGCAGCCAGCAAGAAAGCTGTGGCTCCTGGTAGGCAAGTACAGCAAGAACACAAAAGGATCCAGATGTCAGAGCCCTAGCTGGCCTCAAAAACTGTCAGATATTCAGGGGGCTGTCGCTGTCGAAAATATTTTTATGTCCCTGTAAGATCAGGCTGATGAACTTTCAGATGTAGGCCTGCCAACAATTACCCTTCGCAATTCAAAGACAAGGCCCCACTTTCCTCATACAAAAATGGATCTTGAGATCACCTAAAAACAGTATGCAAAGCTTTGTTTAAGGATAAATGCCACTGCTGCCCACAGAAGGGTACTAATTGTCTCCCGGAAATCAGATGTTGAAATATAGTGACAACATTGTGGGAGAACACTTCCCAGATGGCAGGCACCCCAGCAAGGAACGGTGCTTCCCAGTCTCTCTCAATTAAGACCTTGAAAAGGGTTTCTCTTCCTCACAGGATACCAGCTGTGCAGGCCAAGCAGCATATGACCCAAAACTTCCTTGCAAAGAACGGGAAGAAAGAGTTTGAAGGACATTCTCCTGACTTGTTCTTCTAGACCCCGACACAGCAGCTTGGGAACTTGATCTGCTCTCAGGCTTTTCAGGAGCAAATTAATGGAGAAACTTAAGCAAGGGCTACCACACTGCCACTGAGGAGTCAACTGCAGGAAAACTGCAAACATTCTGATAAAAAAAATAGAATTTAAAAAAAAGCACCCAAAATTAGCTTGTACTTCTTTAAAAGTTACATCAAAGTGTTTTATATTTAGATTGTCTACAAACAAAAAACTGCTTCAAGGTAAAAGTACGGAGACACGTAATTCACAAAGTTCAAAATCATTCAGGGAGTTCGTTCCCTCCCCTCCTTAGTCTAAGTGATTTAAAAACATATTCTGACAGCATTTACGAAGCACTGGGAGCCCTAGGCATCCGAGCTTTATGTCTTTTAAGGTAGCACAGCGAAATTTATAAAGTAAAACAAAACAAACAAAACCCCAGCAACAAAAAAAAAACCCTCAGAATCGACGTTATGAGAAGGAGGATATCACTAGCAGAAGTTTCCTCGATTACGGTAAAAGCCTAGTCATTTGCTTCAGCAGCTATTTCCAACAATTCATAAATGCCCCGAATTAAAACATGGTACCACCACATTTCTCAAGGAAACCAAAGCCCAGAGTGGAGGCACCACCCTAACAGATTACGTTTGTGCACAATGTTGACACAGGTTTATCTGACTTAAATCATTCCGGTTGTGGGGGAGCGAACGAGCAAGAGCGTAGAGGTGGACAGGCAAGTTAGTGAGACAACACGCTGTTTTGCCTACATGCTGTATGAAACGGACTCCTAAAACAATCCCACAGAAATAACTTTTTTCCAAAGAGGCAATATCAGGTTTAAATTCATGCAAAGTATTAACCAAACTAGTATCTGAGCAAGAAGCACAATAAGAACAAGAAAGCTGTTGAAAAATAACCTCCTGCTCTTTTACCCATCTCAGCTACTGAACGAGGCGTGGGCATTTAGGATGAACAAATCTTTTCTTAGCAATCGCTCACAATCCCTGTTAATCAAGGAACACACTGTTGTTTGCACTAGTGAAAATCACTTAGAGAAATACCATTTTTTTATTCATTTCAACTCAAAAAAAAATCACCACCCGACTGCAAGCTCTTTATCCCACGCTTCAGCTTCCAAGTCTTTGCACTATTTTGCATTTAATCTGTAAAATAAACGCCAATTATTCGTTGTAAAAAGAAATAAATATCCATTATCCGTGGCTTAAAAAAAAGCCAGCATAAGCACACGATAGGCACAAGCCTAGGTTAATGAGCTGATTTCATTTCTCGGTATTTCCAAGCATCATCAACTGGGAAAGATGACAAATTTCAAATAGACCTGGAATAGTTTCATGGAAAACCGCCAGCATAAAGCCTACTCCATTTCAGAGCTAAGAGGTCTCCTGAGCCCTAATATCGTGAGACCGCCTTTGTCCACCAAACACGCTTAAGTTTTGCTGCTGCATCGTTAGGGTTCCAAGCACAGCTTCCTTTCTTTGCAAGAGAAAGCCACAACCTCTATCACCGGCGAAAGCAACAGAGGACGGCTCTGTTACTGCATGGCAGATGCCTGTCCTGATCCGCGGGCTTTCTGCAGGGAGACCGAGGTGGGAAGGAGGGATAAGGAGCACGAAGGCACAGAGGCACCCTTCCTCCCCCCGGGCGAGGCCGCAGGGCCATCCCCCCGCACGGGCGGAGGAGGACGGGGGCCCAGGGAGCGCTCGCTCCCGGCGGGGGGAGGCCGCTCCGCCAGGCGCTGCCTGCGAGCGGAGCTGGCGGCAGGCCCCGCTGGGCCGGCCGGGCTCCCCCGGGCCTCGGAGCGCCAGTAGAGGCTCGACAGCCCCGGGCTGGAGCTCAGCGGCGCCGCGGGGCCGCCCAACACCCGCTCCCGACCCCCGGCGGAGGGGGAGCCTTGGGGGCCAGGCTCGGCGGCTCCCGTGTGGGCCCTGCCGCGGGCGGGGGTGGGGGGGGGTTGGTGGTGGTGTGTTAGGGAAGGGTTGCAGCAGGGCCCCCCGCCGGGGCCGCGCCCCCCCTCCCACCGGTGCCGGCGGAGCGGCCTCTCCTCACCGCGGGGCTGCCCCCCATCCCATCCCGTACCTGGGCCCCCCGCGTCAGGCCGCAGCCGCTGAGCTGCCCGTGCCGCAGCTGCGCCAGGATGTTGGTGGCCGCTGCGCGAGCTCGTCGCCGGCTCCCCCCGCCGGGCCCGGGCCCCCCCGCCGCTGCCGCTGCCGCCGCCGCCATGGCCGCTGCTCCGCTCGGCCGGAGACAAACAGGAAACGCCCCCTCCCCCCGCCGCTTTGTACGGAGCGGCGCGAGGGTCGCTCGGCAGCGCCCCCGCCCGGGCCCCGCGCGCACCGCGCCACGCCGCCGCGGGGACCGCTGGGAAATGTAGTCCGGGCGGAGCCGAGTGCGCATGCGCGCGGCCGCCGCCGAGAATCCCGGCGTGGGGAGAGGAGGAGGAGGAGGAGGAGGAAGACACCCCGCCATCGCCAGGCGGGGGCGTGTGTCGTCCCCACGCTGCGTAGGGAGGCTCCTGCGGGATGCGCAGGGCTGAGCGCCACGTCCGCGTACTCGCCGGCCCTTCCCCCGCCCCGAGACTCCCGCCGCGTGTCCCTCCCGGCGGCTGCTGAGGCAGCAGGGCTCTGACGGCCACCTCACCTCCACGCCCGGGTTTATTTCCATCAATATACCGACGTGTGCTTTACTTTTTTATTTTTACTATTAATTTACTGCTACCAGCTGAGGTGAGCAGTCCAGACACGCAGGCAGAAGTAAAGCCCACAGCGCAGCACCCAAGGAGCTACTGGAGTCAAATGAAAGAAACCCCAAAGCAGAGACTCCTGACACCACCAAGAGCCCCGACCACACGACAGACATTTACGACGAAGCTGCTCTGCCCCTGGAAGGCAGAGAGAAAGCTGGACTCAGGGCAGACTGCTGAGACAGGTGCTGTTCTCTGCACCAATGCAAATCAGCGTAAATTCCTCCAAGGGTTAAAAAAAAAAAACCTCAAAGGAGACACAGCACCTTGGGAAGACAGACACTTGGGAGCGAGTTTGTAACTAAGGTACAGGCGGCAGCTCCAAGGGACCCGAGAGGTGACAGGGGTCCCAACGACACCTCCCCTCCTCCCTCACTTGCTGCTGCCTCTCCGGAGGCTCAGAGCCTGCCCGGCGGAACAGCCCAGCTCCAGCTCCTGGTGAGACAGCAAGGAATGCAGCGTGTCATAGGGGTGCCCAAAATCACCCCAGCTTTAAATGCGGCCCTTAGTCTATATTCCATTTTAACTTTGTGGTACAAGGAACAATTGAAAGCGATAAAGAAGCTAGGGATTAACATGATGCTGAACAGCACTGCCTAACTGGTGCAGCGATGGCACCCAGGCGACATATTTGAAAGTTTTACAGCATCACATCTTATATCACTTCTCACCACCATGAATAACGTGTGGGCCTGATGATGATCACAGTTTTATTTGTAAAATGCAAAATCTGCTAATGGATGATTTGCTGTTTAAATTGCTGCTCACAGAAAGCCCCTATGCACTGCATATGAAGAAACAGAAGTACGGCAATCTTTTCACCTGCACGCTCGCACTGCCTCAGATGCAAAAGGCTGCGCTTAGTCCCCTTTCCTAGTGCCTCCCCTGGCCCCCAGCCCCTTGCTTTTTGCTGGTTTTGCCATTTGCCAGCAATGTGTGCAAAGGTCTGACTCTTCTTCCTCTATCTTCTCCTTTGTTAGCTCCTTTAAAAGTTTTACACAAGAGGTTTGTCTGACATTTCATCAATCCAGAGCCTCTCCAAATCCAATTACTTCTGAAATACCTCAGAAAATCTGGCCTTCAGTTTTGGGCTTTCCAGGCTGCTTAGGGTGGAGGGGAAAAAAACCAAACCAAACAAACAAAAATCAACAAAACAACTACAAGGACGGCATCAACAGCAAATGCTAAATTTGGTTTCGGTGCTGTCTTTCACAGCTCGACCAAAATCCAGAGTTTCCTTCCAGCCTTTGATAGAAGCCACGAGTATGCACTGTGTGGGACCTTTGGCGTGCTGACCTGCCTCGTTTGGAAGCCACCCAAAACTGCCACTACCCATCTGTGTTTCCTGCACATCTCATTTTGGATTCCTGACAAAACTGCTCTACATTCTGTTAACACGACCAAGCGCTCACCATATTGCTCGATTGGAGCTTTCCCTCCAGCTGGAATATGCCAAAATAGACCTGCCATCTCTTCCACAGATATCCTTCACTGTCAGGCCCCTGGGAGGAGAGGCAGCCAGAGACCACAAGTTTTAGCTTTTTTTTTTTTCCCAGCTGACTTGTGATAGTAATTTTGAATCTGTGAAGTTCTCACTAACAGCAGAACCTCTTACATTGCACATACAGGGGATGGGATCTGATCTCTAGCAGGACAGTCAGCCACCAACATTTCATTCTGCCGTCCCTCGGAGAGAGACTCCCAGACATCTGTTCTCCATCACGTTGCCTATGAAATAGCCCACCTTGTACACGTGTCGCTAAGGCTCAGGCATGCTCTCTGCCCTCCAGCAGTGAGGCCAAGCCGTACAGTTTTCCATGTAAAGAAAAGGCTTACTAAAGATCCTAAGAAATCATGTCACAGTTCTTTTTGTTAAAAGAAAGTAAGATGGGAGCCACTGTCAAATACTGGAACAAACCAAAATTGAGGCTGCTTATGTTATTTTGACTCATCCATCCCATAGCACTGATCAAGACCCATCTGATTTCTCACAGTAGAAAGCAGCCATCGACAGATGAGTTCTTTCAGCTCCAGCTGTGCCAAGGAAAGATCTTACCTCCTAAGGCTACCACCCCTTGGTTCTGCTCCCAGAGCCTCTTAGGTGAGGGCACCAAAATGCAGAGATCTACTGTGTTGGTAGTCTGCAGCCTACCCCTCAAGTCTTTAATGTCCCTCTGCTTCATGGGTGGGGCAATGCTGAGAGAGAATCAGGACTGAGCACTGAGAGAAGCCACTGGAGAAGGCCTGCATTTTGTGGTCTACAGATCAGACAATGAATAGTGAGCAAGATATGAACAGCTGGAAAAGAAAAATATAACCTTATGGTTACAAGGAGCCACTACCAAGCGCTCCATCTTCATCTAACAATGCCTCCGTTTTAGGGTGCTCCTCTCTCAGCACCTCCCCTGCAACAGTTGCACCAATGCAGTATTTCTCGAACAGCAGCTGTCCCGCCTGCCGAAAGGAAAGTAGTACAGCATGAGAAGGGCCTGTACAGGTCACCAATCCTTCCTACATGTCTGCCTGTCCAAAGGTGCAAGTGCCTCTTAGTTCACTCACAACTGCAACAGGATTTCCATCCTAAAGAGTAGGAGTGCAGATTTTATGTGGCTTTAAAGCACCAATAGAGATTGAGACAAAACCACTAGTTTCTCAAAGCAACCCCACATCAGCAAACACTGGGCATTGACCCAGTTGTATTTAAGTATTTCACCAGCCACGTGGATTTATCCTGTATCTCTGACCCACTCAAATGACTATAGCTTGTCTATGCTCGCTCCAGGCTCAACTTCCAGCAGGCTTGAAGAAAGCCCATAATTCTTCTGCTCCCCACCCTCTTTCTCTTTAAAAAAAAAGTCTTTGTAACACTACTGATTTCTCTTGTTCTGATCATTGCGTACACCTGTCAAAGACACTAAGTAACACATTTAAAGGTTTGGATTTGTCAAGTCAGCTGAACACCAAGAGGTTTCATGCCTTTCACCTCTTAAGACAGAAAGGCAGCCTGGTTTCCAGTAGAGGAAGGGCCACAAGGAGCTCTCTCACTGCCTGCTGCAGGGAGCAGCCTACAAACATCTCTTCAGCTGTATCCTGCACCAGGGGAGAGTTGCATTTCAGCCTGAACCAAGTACCCTGCCACCCTACACATACAGCTCAGCTGGTCCACCCTGAGACCAACTTCACCGAGGTCGCCAATGTGGAGTTATGCAAGTGAGGTCCCAAAGGGAAGTTTAAAAGAGGAAGGAAATGGGGAAGTTTCATAGGAAAAGCATGTTAGATTCTGTAAGAAGAAAGCAATTCCCACTGCAGGGTAAACCAAACCTTTGCTATTCCATGCTCCACCTCAGTTTGCAGATGACATGACCTGGATGCTTACTAAACCGGTTTTGGGCAGCTGTGCTGACCCACACGGGTTCTACGTATGGAGGAACCCAGCAATTTTCTGTGTCACAACTGCTCTCCTCCCCCCATGCCATTCTTCACACCTGACAGACTTGCTAGATCTACAAATCTGAGCCTCCACCTCAAAATTAAAAGGTTTCCTCGACGGGTCATCAATCTCTCAGGCTAACTGTGTATTCATAAAGAGGCCAAAGATAAAAGGTGGAGCACGTCGCAGAGGAGGCTTGTAGCCTCAGAAGTGAGGCTACAGCCAGTGATCCGTGCTCTTCCCCTTAGGACAGGGAACCACTCAGGCTCATTTTTACAGAGCAAAGCAAGCTGTGGACTCTGCATAAGCCTGTAAAACTTCAAGACAAACTCACAATGAAATAAACAAGGTACCTCTAACCTGTAGGCTTTCCTTTCTTCTCCTGAATACCTGCCTGCTACTCAGGCAACCAATCGGCTTGAGATTAGCAACTTTCTAGCATTAACAGCTGATATCTGAATCTCATTTTATGAACCAGCAGTAACAGAATTTAATGGGAAGCTGTTTCACTTCATAATACAGTTCACATTGTGAGGTACAACTTTTTCCATTATGAAACTATAAAAATATATTCCCAGAGTCTGAATCAATAATTTAAGCTGCTAATGAAAATAAAATCAGGTGTTATCTAGGAAGACCTGTCCCAGTACTGCAAGTTTAGAGTTAAAGGATTGACTGGGGCAACTCAGGAGGGAGTGTGAGCTCTTCTTAGAGGTTCCCTTCTTTCCACCTTTCTCTGAAGAGGCATCTTCAGAGTCTTTTGTACCTTCCCCTTCACCATGGCCAGAAGCTCTTTTTAAAGTGAATTTCTTGGTTTTTTTCAGTGAGTAAAATTCCCGCATCAAGTCTTCCACCTCCCACTGCTCTTCCTTACGCTTCATACAGCAGTGCAGCGCGGCAGGGTCTATAGGATGAGCTTCAGTGTTGAACACGTATCCTCCAGCATTCAAGACGCATTCCCCGTATGGTGTAATCACCACATCAAAGGCTGAGCCGTCATTGTGAATGAAGTTGTCTGGGTCAAACAGCAGGTACAGGTATTTTACTGTTTCAGCCAAAAAGAAGGATTCCATGCGATTATCCAGTCTGTGATCTCTTAGGTCTTTGATCTGCAAGTTAAGAAATATAGTGGGTTACAGCTGTATTGAATTCAGTAAGTTGTGATCTTAGGGGGAAAAGTAAAATCGGTTTGCAATTCATTTCAGTTAAACAGCACAGGATGGCACCAATTCACCCTGTATTTTGATGCCATGAAAAGCTTTCCCATGTTTTGGGCTCTGGTGCAACAGCCAATACAGAAATTGGCCCGCTGTTCAGGCCTTGAGGGAACTTACTACCAGAAACATGACCAGCGGTTACGACATCAGCTTCACAGAGAAATACCAGGGGTTTGTTTGAAAAAGAAATCATGTTTCAAACAAAGCGATCACTTGACCCAATGGCAAAACATCACTCAGGAGAACACTGCCTAAAAGCTGATTTTTAGCAGCCATTTAGCCGACTTAACAGTTGATTTAGCACTTACAGTTGCAAATCCACAGTCCACCTTGCTGATTTTCTCTATTGACTCCACCGCATCTCTTCCCAGTTCTAAGAGCGTGGGATCTCTTGTAGCACGGTACAGATACATCGCACTTTCAATCAGCTCTGCAAAAAATCCAAACATTTGCAAGCATGAAGATTGCCAAACCATGTACATAGGGAAGACGAGATATTCCTTGAACCGATTTAACAGTACTACTTTAGGACTATCAGGTAAACAGCCTAGCTTGCCTTGTATTTCCTCTGGCTCAAAGCAGATACATGCTTTTACTAAGGCTGTGCTACAAAGAAATCCACTCCAACTTGCATCAGCTCAGGTAAGAGTGACTAATGCTCCCCTCCCACATTCACAGGGTGGGAAGGGAACAAAGAGAGAGAAGGATTAAAACTCAGTTGTCAAAGGAAGAAGAGAAAGATGCTTCTAGAAAGGATTACGAAGAAGAAATTCAACCCCCAAAATACAGTGTTTAAACAATACTGTAATACCTCTGTTTCAGAGGCTCTAAAGCACCGCAAAAAAAGGCACTGTGAAAACATTCTACACAGGCAACATATGCACTGTGCTGTGTTCACTTACTAAAGAAACAGCTCTTTCTGGATGCTCTAACACATTTGAAAATTAATGCTGATGAGTATTTTTGGTAGAAGTGTCCAATTTGGATGTCGCCTGAACGCTCAGACTGAAAGGAAATTAATTATTCTCATTTACAAAGTTTTACTGACATAATAATCAGGTGTGAATTTTTTTTTTGTCAGAGTTGTCAAAAAAACCACCAACCAAAAAGACAGATCATTTCACTGCAGTATCACAGACAACATCTACTCCCTCTTACATGTTGAGCTGTTTGAGTGCAACTAGAGTTAGTTTATTTCAGGAACTCAACAGAACTAGAGTGGGCTGTTCATACTCACTTTCACTTCCTAAATTTAAAGGACACAAGCAGTCACATAAACATTTCATATTACTTTTGAAACATCCCATATCAGACAGTCTAACACTTAAGCATGTCAAATCCTACCTTGTGAATCCAATTCATTAACACGCCCCCTTTATATAATAACACTACTGTTCGCCTCCTTTAAAAAGTAGCCTTGCCTTTGTGAATGGCAGAAAGCAAAACGTGTAGCTTTGACTACGGAAATCACTGGTGAAATGCAGGTGGGAACTAAAGCAAAGCAAAACTCGGGAGAAACTTTTGGAGGGCAGGTTTTGCTAACATTTGGTCTTGCCACCAGAGCAAAGGCAGGAGTCCATGTTCCTTTTTATTTCATTTCTGCTTACCGGGCCTGAGCGGATATCCTTCTCTCTTGTCCACCGTATAGCCCTGGGGAATGTTGTAGAACTCAGGCAGCCCACCAAACTGCTTCCAGACAGTGTAGTAGTTGAGGAAGGTTCGCATGGCATTATCTACATCCCCAATTAGGCTCTGAGGGAGAGAGGAAACCATTAGCAAAGTAACATCTGGGTGAAGAAGAAACAGCACAGGAACTGATGCAATAACATGCCTATAGTCAAAGCAAGAGATGGCGACAGAAATGGGTGGTTTGGCAGGTCTGAATGGAGTAAGTAATATTTCAGCATGATGCCTTAAGAACAGGTAGGACTAAGGAGATAGGTGCTGCTTTTCTGTCGGGTCACATTCCGCACACCTGAATAATATGAAGAATCTTTGATTTCTATTCAAGGAAAGGATGGCGTCCTTCAGTCAACATTTCTTTTAGCCAATCACAGCATCCAGTCTATTTCAGTCGGAAAAACAAAGACCCAGACCAAATGTAAGTCCTGATGAGAAAGCAAACCTCTCAATGGGAAAGCGTTCACACAGATAAAGCATTTATAAGGTGGTGGAAAAAGAGGAGTGATTATCTTTTGCCTTATATTCCCATCTGGATTACGAGACCACTGTCAGTGGAGTTTGCTACAACAAAACTGCCCTCCCATCATGCTTAACAGGAGACTTTTTTTATAGCCCACAGATGATGTCAACATCTGCCCTTCCACAGGCTCAGGCTACCGCGGATTTCACCAGAGATCAAAAAGTATTTTTACACCAGCACAGATGAGGGTTATATTTGTAACTTTTATGTTAAAGACCAACCCACGACAGATGAACAAAATCACCGTATGCTACTGGTACAGCAGCTCTTACCTGCAGGCCTGGCCAGTAGGCCTCCAGGGACTGAAAAACAGGCATGGACACTGTTCCTTTGTACATCTGAACCCAGAGGTACCAGTCATCAAACTTTGTGTAGTTTTTGATAGCTTTGTTATATTCTATAAAGAAGCACAGATGGGTAGGTAATCCGACAACAGAAAAAAAAATCCTTTCTTAAGAATGAGAGAAGACTCTTTTTTACTTGCGCCATGTCAAATGAGCGACTTCTCAGGATGCTCACTTTGGTAACTCTTTGTTATCACAAACCGTTCAGAAGTATTACGGCAAAGGCTTCAGGAACAGTCTTGAATGTACCCTATTAGATTCTTCATCTTCTCCTTCCACAGTCCCAAAGTCCTGAGTTTTTACAGGTGCAGTCAAGGTGGTGTTCCTGGGACCCTTCACACAGAAAACAAACTGCTCACCTAGAAACATGGACATCAGCTCCTCGTCCTGCAGGAGGATGGCTCCTTTAACAAGGTATTCAAAGTAGGAGTCCACTCCAGCCCCAATGCCCGCATCTTGGGCCACCCACTTGGCAGTTACCACATCAATGTGGTTACCAACCTGGAAGAAGTGAGGGAGGAGGAAAGAGGAAGTTAAAGTGGAAGTAAAGCTTATCTTTAGACCAGTAACTAAAACAAATCCCTACACCTCCACCACACAAGAAACCCTTGACCTTTTTTTTTTTCAGACCGTCCATTTCACAGATTCACAATGTCCTTTCCAACTAGCATTTTCTCCATTACAAAACACATTTATTGGTATCAGAGAAGTACAAACTGTAGAAAACACAACTTTGGAATTTTATGCTTCCAATTTAAATGCTGCACTGGCCAAAACAAAACAGCATTATGCTACTGTACAGATGCACCATTTCAAAATGATGCATCTGGTCCTAATTCCGATGTTATGAAAGAGTAGAGGAGGATGAAGATGGACAGATACAGAGGTGGAGGCCAAGGACGTCAAAGGCATGAGAGCTGCCATGCTAATATTTAAATAGATCATTCAAACCTGGGACTCTTCTGCCTGGAAAAAGACTCAGCTGATGGAGAACAAAATACACAATTGTGACTTGCTTAGCAAAGATGAAAAAACCCAGCTATTCAGATTCTGTTTTGAATGAGGATTAGGGGTATAAACCAAAAATAAACAGATCCCAAAGCAAACAAAAGGAAATGCTTCTTCATACGGCATATGCATAAATCTGTTCCACTTCACATGTGCAACCCTATGAGTTCATATAGGTTCAAAAAGCAGCTATAGAAATTAACTGAAGAAAGACTGACCAGGAGATAGTGAACATGGGGGTAACACTTCCAGCTCTGGCTACTCCTAAAACACCAAAGCTGTAGGGGCTGGTGGTATCTTGGTGCACTTGCCACACTCTTGTTCTCTTCCACAGGGCATTGTCCCACCAGGTATCAGACAGAACTTTTACTTAATCTGTTACAGCTGCTGTTACAAAAACTGCTACCCAGAAGAAGGCATTTGTCTCCCAACCACATCTGTTGTGGAACAGAACAATGGCATGATGTTGGGTGGCACCACCAAAGCAGAGGTGTGAACGCTGCACGTGTTCGGGAACTGTGTCAAACACGCGACTTCAGCCCAGTTATTAGCACTGTGGTTACTGATCTAGTTCTATCGCCTCTCTGTTTATGCTTTTTTTTCACCTAGAATTGCAGCCACAAACTACACAAAAAGCAGCCCAGCAAATTCGAAGCCCATTCCTCACTCACCAGTCCAATATCTGAGCGATTTTTCCATAGTGCCTTCAGAGCCTTCCTGGCAACATCCTCGAACACTGGGTCACCAGTTAGGTGGCTTAATGTGGCAAATTCCACTATAAATGTACCAATTCCAGCAGTACAGGTAACTGGGGTCTCCCCAGGGTTTACTCCGTGCTGCAAGTTCACTGTTCCGTATGGCATCCCAGTTGGGGTCTGAAATGCTGAAACATAACATTTTTGGTTCACACGAGTGTTCGCTGTTACATCTGACAGACTGTCATGCAAACATGCGCCTCTCATTCCACTACACCCAGGCAGGAAGCAGGACGGGAGCAATCGCAGTAACTACAAAGAACGGAATGAGAAGTAGAGTGTGACCCTGGGAGGGGCAGAGAGGGCACTCCAAGCTACACACAAGTCCTGAGAAGGTACTGCAGATCTCTTCCACCTTGCCCAGAGCAGCAGACTGCATCCCTACTTTTTTTACAGCATAAGCAGGGTAGTCAAAATTGAACTAAACACACCGGTCAAAGCGCAAACACCGACCTTGCGATTACTGTGGTAGCCCAGGGTACACACCACGCAAGGAAAGAGCGCCATGCTATCAGGGCACGCATCCCAGCAGCGGCCCACAACGGCGTAGATACAGCTGATCTTCGTGTTTTTACAAATTGCTGTTTCACAGCCTTCATTTGTTATTTATAGTAAACATATTTCCCCTCAACAAGCAACAAACAAATGGATGTGCTAAGCGCCTACACCACCCGGCACACATATATACAACTGGTATATATCATAATGTTTTGCCCACAAGCTAAACTTGCATTGAGCTCAGGGAACACAGGACTGTTTTAGGAGTTTACTCATCAAGCAGTGTAAAGCAAGTTTACACATCTTCAGCAAACACACCAGTTACCTCACGAACTACAGCACCGCAACACAAACCAGACAAGTTCTCACCCGGCAGCAGTTTGCGAGCTGCCTCTTCCGCCATCCTGAGGAGTGGTCCAGAGCATGGCCAGCCCGCTTCTACTTCAATGCCAGCCTTCTTTGACAGCAAGTGAGCAGAGAGGAGGCCACCCACCACTGGAAGATGCACAGCAAGAATCCCATTAAGGAATGCGGGGAGGAATGAAATCTGAAACCCATTCTATTTATTTGTATTTACCATGATGCAGAGGGAGTGTTTATGGAGAAGAACAGTGAGATGGCTCACCTTTAACAGCCTAATTCAGTATGCCACAAAAGAATAGCGGCTGGTTTGTTTCCTCCTACCTGCTTGCAACAGGTAACAGATATACACCTTCCATTATTTTAGAAACATCAGATCCTACTTGCCATACTATAGCTGCACTACCCTGCAGACAACCAGAAAGCTAACAGCATAATGAACAAGAACCTCTGAGAGGAATTCCATTTCATTTCTTCCAGACAGCATAGCCGTACGTTTGTGTAAAGTAGCACAGCGTACCTTCTTAAATCCCTTGGAGAAAAATGTCTAGGCCAATGTCAGGAATTTCAGTGTGACTGATGGGGCAGAGAGTTACTAGCCCTTTTCACAGCCTTGTCTACTGTCACATAAGCACAAACACAGAGAAATTACAGTGCTGCAAAAACTGGCTCAGCATTATTTGACAGGAGAAACAAAAAAAGTGTAACTAACAGTTTTGTTCCTGCCAGTGTCTTTTAGTTGGGCAGTACTGAAGCAGTCAGATGTTCAATCGGGTACAAGGCTCCAAAGGCCTTTGTGA
Organism: Phalacrocorax aristotelis; assembly: GCF_949628215.1. Classification (NCBI taxonomy): domain Eukaryota; kingdom Metazoa; phylum Chordata; class Aves; order Suliformes; family Phalacrocoracidae; genus Phalacrocorax; species Phalacrocorax aristotelis. The sequence goes on along the minus strand of NC_134288.1, from coordinate 4,185,723 downwards.
TTTTCAGGAAAAAAAGACAAGTTTAACTTTATGACCCTAACACAAGAAATCAATAACTTTTATTCCAAAAGTAGTAGGTAGACAATTTCTACCATTTCAGCGGAAAAGATGTTTATTCTAAAGTTTAAAACCTGGCACCGGAATACTGAAACTGCCATGTCTACTTCTGTTTGTGCTGAGGCAGGAAGCAGAAAGGTGATGCGCAGAGACAAAAAGGAAGTGACATTTGTTTGGGATTTTTCTGTATGTTTACACATCCTGTCACACTGCCTTACAAATTCACTCTGACCGCTGTTCACTTTGCGTTACCTCCGTGGACAGTTCAGAGACTGGTACAGAAAGGTAAAACGTAAACATATGTTTATACCCAGCATAAACACCACGGGAAAAACCCGCCTCACCTCGAATGTTAGTCTCAAAGACCGACGCATTGACATCAATATCAAAATCCACCCCTTCCTGCAGTACATTGACGACTCGCTGGAACTCAGAAACATTTCCCAAGATCTGCAGGAGGGGGACAGCAGAGAACAAGGCTCAGAGTTCACAGGAAAACAGAGGCGCAATTCAATGTTAGGGGCTAATTCTAGTTTTGTTTTACTATTTTGTGAAACCGTTAACTGCAAAGAGTACTAAAAAAAGGACCTGACCGTTTCATCTCATTTCAAAACATTTTCATTCCAGAGCTGGAAGGGGTGAGGGGTGAGGAGCTCTGGCCACCTGCCTCCCAGGGCCGGAGCAAAACCTCCGTGGTCAATTAATAACTGGCTTTCCATCACCGCCACTAAGAACCAGGCGTGAGGGAGGAGGCTGACGGTGGCCGCGAGCGGGCTGAAGGCCGGGTGACAGCTCGTACTCACTAGCAGGGTGTCCAGGGCGTCGATCAGCGTGAGGGAGAAGCTGTGCGAGGAGAGAAGGGAGGTGAGGCCCGGCGGAGGGGGCGATGCCCAGCAGCCGGGCCCCGTCCCGGGGGGCGGCCCCTACCTGCCCCAGGTGTCCTGCCCGTCGCAGGTCAGCGGCCGCAGCTCGTCGTAGGGGAAGGCGCTGTCCAGGTAGTGCTCGTAGGCGTGGTAGAACATGGCGCGCACCCGCTCCCTGAGGCACAAGCACAGCCCGCTCAGCCCCGGCCCGGCTCGGCCCCGCCCGCTCCCACCGCCCGGCCCCGCACGCACCGGTAGGAAGCGACATCCAGCCTCCGGGGGGCCGCGGCGGCGGCGGCCGGCGGGGCCGGGATCCGCAGCGCCCACAGGCAGAGGAAGGTACCGAGGCAGCGCAGCAGCGCCATGGCCGCCCCCGGCACCCGCCGCGCCCCCGGCCGCCAGCCAATGGGAGCGGGCGGGCCGGGCAGCGCATGCGTATTGCGGCGGAAGCGGCGGAGCGCCGCGGGCTGAGGGGGGGCGGCGGGGAGCGGCGCCGGGAGGGGCGGTGCCGCCGCTGCGGGGCTGCCGCGGGGCGCCCGCTGCCGTAATCACCGCCGGGACGGGGTGTAACTGCAGTCAGGAGCACAGCCGCACAGGAGCGGCGGCTTGAGCCTCCTGGGTGGGCTGTCAGGCGCGGGGGGAGCTGGCAGTGCTGGAGGTGTAGCGCTCAGACCTGAAAAATAAACGTAAGGAACACTGTGGTGGTTTTATAGCAATGGTGTGTTACCAGCGCTGGTCCCAGCTGCCCGGGAAGGCGCTTAGAATCACTGAATGGTTTGGGCTGGAAGGGACCTTTCGAGGCCATCTAGTCCAACCCCCCCTGCAGTGAGCAGGGACATCTTCAACTGCACCAGGTAGCTCAGAGCCCCGTCCAGCCTGGCCTTCAATGTCGTTAGGGATGGGGCCTCCACCACCTCTCTGGGCAACCTGGGCCGGTGCTTCACCACCTTCATTGTAAAAAAACTTTTCCTTATATGCAGTGTAAATCTCCCTTCCTTTAGTTTAAAACCATCACCCCTTGTCCTGTTACAGCAGGCCTTGCTAAAGAGGCTGCCCCCATCCTTCCTATAGTCCCCCTTTAAGTATTAGAAGGCTGCAATAAGGTCTCCCCGCAGCCTTCTCTTCTCCAGGCTGAACAACCCCAACTTGTCCCTTGTGGGATGAGGAGATGGTTCCTGGTACCGCTTCTGCACAGTTCCTCTCTGGAAACGAGGCTGGAAATAGCCCAGAATATTTGGGACACGACTGGGAGCTTCCTAGCCCGTAAGCCTTCCTCTAGAATCGTCCTCATGCTCTTCCTCCCTCCTCTTCAAATCCAGCTTTCCGTGAGGTTTGCATGATGCATCAGGACGCGCTTCAGAGAAGCCAGTGTCCGAGCCTGTGCGTGGAGCCGTGCGGTGGCGTCACCCTTCCGGGCAGGCAGCGGGCTTCAGATGCCGGCGTGCACCCTCGCATCCCAGCGGGGCTGGCTCTGAGGCAGCCGGGCTGCCGCAGCCCGCTTCCCTGCCAGAGGAATGAGCACCTGGCATGTCAGTGCTGTGGCTCACATCACAGAAGATTTCAGAGCCTTTACCCCCAGTGTGATTACACTAATTTTAGCACACTGCTGTTTAACCAGCAGGTTATGTTTTAACATAGAATTCTAGAATGATTTGGGTTGGAAGGGACTTAAGATCGTCTAGTTCCAACCCTCAGCCATGGGCAGGGAGCAGAGCGATGGGCAGAGATCTCTCTCCGCTAGCATCATTAGACTTTGATTGATCCACAGTAAATCCTTCCCTTTCTCCCCCATCCATGCCCATGGGTGAGGGGGAGTGAGGTGGGACCCTGGCAGGGAGAGTGGAAACAAGAAGAGAAGAGCTAAGGCAGTCCTTTGCCTGGCAAAGGCGCAGTGTGTAGAAATCAAAACTAAAGCGGCTTGCTCACAGGAAAGGAAGGGGCACAAATAACCCCACGCTTCGTTGTCCCATGCTTAGCATCAGGGAGGGCTGGCTGTTGATGTGCTTTAATAAAGTAAACCCACTCTAGCCCAAGGCTCCTGGCCCGAGGCTATCCCACTAGGTGTCAGTGCACACTCGTGTACCGGCCCGGCTGCCCACAGCTCTGCTCTGTGGTGGCAACAAAAAGCCACTGAGTAATTTCAACGTATTGTTCATTTGCTGCAGCTGTTATTTGCGTTTCTGGGGACATTTATCATAAAGCTCTCTGCTTTCTTATTCCATGGCTCAAGGCTGCTGGAGTATATCTCTCTGCATTTCTGGGAGAGTCAAACTATTGGAGCTGATTTCACTAAAAGCTGTCACAGTACATTACTGAAGCGCATTTTATTAAAGTTCATCTTCCAGACTTAAATTTAACAGTGTTCTAGACCACTGTCATTTACCATATACTGGAACAGTAATTTCTCTTTCAAAGTCAGTTATTGAATCCTAAAAGTTGCTTGAAGTATTTTTGAAGCAGATACAGTATGTGAGTTGAAAGAAAACCAGGACACGACAGAGGCAGAGCCCTACAGCGTCTCTCCAGTGGCATCAGAGGGAGAGCCGGGAAGGCGGGAGCACGCTGCCACCATGGCCATGGAGGAGGCGGATTCCGTGGAGCCAACATCACAGGCACTAATTGCACTAACTGAAGTGTGGTAATTACTCGCTGCACCCCAGCAAGTACTTCTAAAATATTTTCATGGAAAAAAAAAAATGTAGCTAACTAAAACGGAGTCAAGCTGTCCATCGCAAAAGAGCTTTCTGTCCCTTGACCTGCCAGGGCTGTGAATAGCAAAGATCAAAACAAGGGATGAGCAGAAGAGGATGGTGTAAATAGGACTGAATCGCTGCTCCAGGGAGTGACGAGCAAGAGAGCAGCGGCTGGGAGAGGCAGCTGGATCAATACTGAGCTGGTTGTGGAAAGCCACCTTTGGTGCAGTGTTCATCACCCTCCTTGCCGTTTCTGAGAGCACTTTAGGCAGCTGAGCACCCAGGGCAAATCTGGGAGGCAGACGGTGCTATCTCCTCCCATGCATTTGCTGCTCTGCCTCCTGACATAGCCACAGTTTTATTGCAAGCCCCACTGATGGAAGGTGACTTTGTTGTCGCCACCACAAGCCCCACCACAGAGGGGCTGAGAAAACTGGCAGTGGAGAGCCACGTGGGAGCAGCTCCCGTTGCCAGAGGGGAGCGCGCCCTGCCGCAGCTCGGGGTGTCAGAGGGCACGGGAGGCTGCTGCTGCTCAACCCCTGCTTCTAGGTGGTGGTGTAGCAATCACCCGCATGTTGGTTAATAAACACAAATACTGCTGGCGGGATGGAAAGTATCTGGGGGAAAGGGTGGTGTGGCTGTGGCATATGGCTGTGGCATATACTAAAGGAATATTTATGTGGTGCGCACATAATGTCATACAAGTTACGTGGGCTTTGATGCAATAAATCAAAGAAGATGCAGGGAGCAGTGCTTTCAAATGGACAGAACATGTTACTAAAATATTTAGGCTGCATCAGAGCTAAGTGCTTCTTCAGATGCCTCACTCCAGCTTGTCAGGCTTTCTGTCTTTATGAAAAGGCCACTGGCAAAATAATATGAAGTTTCATTTGGATGTGGGGAAGGCTGTAATTATAGGGGTGTTTAACACTTTGGTTTATGACATCTTCAGGCTGAGGACTTGTTTACTACTTGCTATTACCATAAGTGGTGCTGTTGCCCTGCTTGCAATTTTGATGCCCATTAAGATGGAAACTGTATGTAAATCAGGATCGCCCATTAATATTTATAATTCATGGTGGAATGTAGGAGTTCGTCTGTTATGAGAAGAACCGTAAACAGGAGTTTTATGAACACTGAAAACTGTTGCTAAGGTGGTTCTCTTGAAATAATTTTCCTTTGCAGCTGAACATCAATTCTTAATTTTAGTAGCACGCAGAGCAGGATGGAAACGATGATTGATTTTTCTCCAAGTGCTGTGGGCTGCTGCAGTCGAGATTTCACTATAAAAGACTAGACATTTCCAATTGCTTTTTATAAGTTCGGAATTGATTTTATTTGTTTAGCACCTGACTAACATAATAAAAGAGAAAAGAAATACAGCCAAATGTAAGACACAGACAACTCACAGGCTGCCTGGTTTCTGGTCTTCCCTTTGGTGCCATGATATTAAGCCATGCTGCAATTTACAAAAGAAAGAGCTGGACTCCCAGCTGCCTAGCTGTGACTGGCGAGGCGTCCCAGTGCTGCACAGCCCTGCTCTCTCAGGCAGGGAGCACCAACAGATATGTCCCACCAAGACAGCAGAAACAACAGCAAAAGATGAGGAAGGGAGGGGTGACGCGGCATCACTCCACCACGCAGCTTTCCTGGCTCCAGCTGGTTCTCTTTAAACATCATATTGATTTTCTTTCACTAACTAACTTAACTAACTACATAATTGCAGAAACTCTAGATACGCAGCAACCAGAGAATTAATGCAGCGAAGGCTCTCGTTCTAAACAGATATCTTCTAAACAGGGTCGTGCAGAAGCTGTTTGCACTGTCTTCACAAAGAATTCACTCTGTATAGAGTTTGAATATTTTATGCAAGTCTGGCTTACTGCTGAGATTTTGACAAGTGAGAAAGCAAAAATAAAACTGAATTAGCATCAGTGTGTCTTGGTTTTTAGTGTGGGGATTTATGGCACCCACATTACATGACATCAATAAAGTCCAAAGCTGCCACATTTGCGTGAATGAGGTTTGATTTTCTTGATCTGAGCTAGGATTTTCCCATAGGCATTGTGGCTTTGATATTTTTTACCAGGAAGATTTAGAGATGATCAGATGATTGGTGTCTGAGAATACAGACAGGTGAGTAGGGGACAGGCAGCATTTCCCTTTTACATTAATTCGCCCCATCCCTACAGCCAGGGAGCAGGTACGCAGCCGTTGGTGCGGGCAGGGCAGAGGTGTGCGTCTGTCTGCTGTCAGCCCCTTACATCACGACGGTCAGGGATGTCTGCAGAGGGACTGCCTCTTTTATTTTTCTTGGAGAGCTTGCAAAGATAGAAGAAAAGAAAATGGGACAAGAAGGGTTATTCAGCCTTATGCCTGGTGGGAAAGGGGTGGGAAGTTTGATTATCAGCTCCAGCACTGATAGGATTTTGACCCTGATGTTTAAGAAGCTTGTATGTCTGGGAGAATCCCCCACCTTTTACGTTTGCACGGCAAACGTGATAAGAAGGGCTGAGTTTACGGCTGGACAGAAGCAGTGAGAAAACCCTCCTGTGGCTCTATGAAAACACAGAGAGGTGGCAGAGACATTTTATTCCCTAGTTTATGACTGTGTAAAACAAATTCACTGAAACTTGTCACTGAGCAAGGATGTCCTGCTGTTAGGTAAAGGTCAGAACAGAGGTGAGCTTGTTTCTCGAAGCGGGAGACAAGGACTGTGTGCAGAAGCGTGTAACTGCACTGGTACCAGCTGCCAAAGGGGTGTGGGACCGGAGGGAGGCAGGTTTGGAGCTGCTGTGGGGATTTCCCTTGTATTTGGGAAAAGGGAATTTTTGGGGGGATAGGGGAGGAAGGGGGGCACCACCAGCAGCCACGCTGGGACGGTCCGGGCTCAGGCTCGGGCTTGCACAGGAGCCCAAGTGGCAACGAATGCAGCCTGCTCCCAGCTGACACCTTTCTGTGGTGTGACGTGAACCAGACGGAGATGCAGTATAGATCTGGAGGAGTCACTTCTCTCCAGCATTTATCTCCTTTTTGCCTTTTCATTTTTGCTTCCAACCTAAAACTACTATATTGCTGCTACACAAGGTATATCATATAGATGACATATATTAAGGCAGTCAGGTGGCAACCCTGATGGCTACTTTCTGTCCCTAGACTTATTTTTTGACAGGGTTAAAACAGCTCCTCCCTGGTAGTTCTCTCGATCTGGTTGGCAAAACCTGAAAGACATTGTTCTTTCTGAAAAGTACATTGATATTTGAAAATTACCAACTTTGTGACACAGAAATTACCATGAAAACAACACAATCAATCTTTGTAAATGGTCATCAACAGAAGCAACCGCCGTGAGGTGCTTGGGAAGGAGGTGGTTTGCGGTGGGAGGCCAGAGCAGAGGGAAGCCCATCCCTGCTGGAATCTGTAGGGTCTGGTCACTGGTTTCAGTGACATCTGCCATGGGGATGCCTGCTCAGCAGGGCTGGCTCACAGGAGCTGTGCACAGCAGCCAGAGCCACCTGAAGAGCACCGGTGCCTGGTCTTGGCAGGATTTGTGTGAGACCCATATGCTGGCCACACCGTGTTCCTCCCTGCAAGAGGAGTAATGATCTGGGCAACCAAACACCGCCCAAACACAGCTCAGGCTCTGTTACCTCTCCGTCTTTCAGGGGTCACATCAACTGGCTGGGAGAGAAATCCCAGATGGGTTTTTTGGAATAAATACCTGCTTTTTCTGTCCATGTTGTTGGCACTCAGTGCCTTCAAAACTTATGCCCCCCTTTCTGCACTCACACACTGAATAGAGTAACCTGCTCCTTGTGAGGTCCTGGCCTCCTTTCCTGGGGATCTACCGTAATGGCATTTTCAGTGCCTCATCCATGTTTGATGAGAAAGATTCAAGCAGCGGGCTGATTTTGTTAAAAGCTCTCTCCTTCCTGCCAGGTAGAGGCCTCTGAAGAAGAGGTGAGTTCATTAGCAAAGCTGGAAGGAAATCTTTGTATGCTGATGGGCTGGACCGGACTCCCCTGGAGAGAAGGTGAGATGTGCATTGCAGGAACCCCCTCTAGCGTGGCTGAGGGTTGGAGCAGAGCCTGCAAAGCAGTGAGGCACGGGGACCAAACCATGGCATGTCGGCCCATTTGCAGGGCTGAACACATGTGAAAACAAAACCACAAAGGTCCCTGAATTAATCTTGGCTTCATTATTCCAGTGGCAGTCTGTAGGAGAAGCAGAGGTTTTGCTGGCCATGGTATAGAAAACTGCTCTTGATGGGGGCTGTCATCTGTGTGCATATATAGCTGTCAGCCACGGCGGGGTTGGCCTGATGTTTTGTAGGCTGGTCTGATGCCTCACCACCATGCTGCACCCCCACTCTGCGGGTGAGGAGCTGTGGGCTTCTGACCCTGTCCTTCCTGATGCTTGTTCCCACAGAGCCATTTTCCCCTCCTGCAGTGTGGAAGGAGATGGAGGGGTCGCCCTTCCTCTCCTCTCCGCATCCTACTCACCAGGCTCCCACCATGACTAAGATGGCCAGATGTTATGGTCTTGCAGTGGGACACCTGCCTTGACTCCCAGCTGCTGTATGCAGCAGATCGGGGTCTCCCTTGGTGCGCTTGGCTGCAGCAGGATGTTGTGGCAGCAGATCAGCTTCCTGCCAAGCTTCAGCCTCCATCCTCCGTCCACAAATTCATGCATCAGCCATGCCCGCCTCATTGCTCCTGCCCCAGACAGGAAAGGGAGAGGGACATGTACGGGGTGGTTTCCTTAGTGCTCTGGTCCTGCTCACATTGCATCTCTTGACTTTTCTGTGCAACCGCGAAGGCTCAGGAATTGCAATGTGTTTATAAGCAAGTTGAGATTCTTGGAGACCCACAGATTGAAGGAATTGGTCTTGAAGGAAGAAAGAAATCCAGTGCCCAAAACTTGCTCGAAGGTCTCCAGTAAGGGAGGGCTGTGGCTGCCTGCTCTCCTGGGGTCGGTGTGGGGCATTGCTGGGCTGTGCCAGCTGGAGGGTACTCCCATACACCCCCAGTGGCTAAAGGAGAGCCCCAGGGGAGTGCTGGTGAGCTGTGGGTGGGGGCAAGCTGGCAAGGAGTGGCATCCCCCATCCCAGCACCCTGCGGCATCTGGGAGCTGCTTCTGCATCCATGGGCTGCCACCTGAAGGGCTCCCCTAAGGCCTCGTCTATGCAGAGCCCAGCAGGACCGTAGGGATATTTTTATCCCCCCTTCTGCTGCCTGGCAAATCCGTGGACAAGGACAGCTTTCAATGGGGAGAACCAGCTCAGAACTGGCCACCTCTGTGACAGCCTGGACAGATATATCAGCCAGAAAGTGAGGTGCTGGCAAAGATACTTGTGTTGAAACCTCTCTGGCAAACCTTTGGTGGTTTGTACAGAACTGAAAGAATGAAAACTGATTTAAAAAGAAAACTTTCAGTTTTCAGTTGTTAGTTTGGCATTATTGATAAAAATCAAGCATGTTTTCACTGGCAGTGACGTTTCAGAGCAGGGTTTGGTGGCTAACCACCTGCTCTCTTCGTGGTCAACCAGCACTATTTTGAAGGCAGTTTTGCACCCCCAAGTCCCTGGCCTGTGTCCCCAGAGAGCTCCTGCCCCTCTGGACAGTGCTGTGAGATACAGCCCTGCCACCATGACAGCATCACAGAGGTTTATCCGTGCCTGGCACAGGAAGGGATGCCATGCCTTTCTGTCTGCTGCTGCTCTGGTCCTCTTCAGTGATGGGGCTGTCCAGACGGGTCCCCAGTAACCCAGCCCTCCGGGTTCCCAAAGCTTCACTCTTCTTTCATTCCTCAACTTCTCCTTTGTTCTGCTGCTCCTTGCCGTCAGGAAAGGGCAGGAAGCTTCTCGCAGGAGTCCCTATAGCAGCACTCGGGAAAACACCTTGCTGTCCAAACTGGGCTTAGACAACTGCCCCATTGCTCCCTTTGTCCCTCTGCTGTCAGCCCCCCACAGTAGCTCCTGGGGCCCTGGGACCATGGGGCCCCTGGGAGGGACTGCTGCTTTTGCTGGGCCCTTGTGATGCTCTGGTCTCCTCTTCTCCCAAGGAGAAGCCTGTTCTGTTGCCGGCTGTGTAGGCAGGTGAATGACCACAGTGCTGCAGAGAAGTCAGGCAGCTGCCAACATGGAAATGATTTTTAAAGGAGTCCGTGTGCCTTTTTTGTTAACAATTATATAGGTGGACAAATAGCGTCTGTGTCACGAGCAGATTGTTTTCATAGCAGTTCTGCTACTCCTGTCCGAATCCTCAAATGTCAGTGGGCTGGAGGGCTCCTTCCTCTCTTATTTAAAAATGATATTTATTCCTCCTCTGGTAATGATTTTTAGAGCCTGCTAGAGAGCCTCAAAGACAAGTGCTGGCTCTGCTTTCATGTCAGACAAAATGCATGTATTGAGTTATTCTTCACCGCTCCAGCTGTGAAGCTCCTTTGAGGCAGTTAGGTGACACGGTGGAAATGGACTCTGAAAGGACAGGTTTCCAGATGGGAAGATGACAGGCCGGCAGCACAAAACTCCCTGCAGTGACCTTCCAGCTCCACCAAAGCAGAAGCAGGCTCCCAGAAGATGTCAGCGTGGCAAGAGACCTCCTGAGGTCCAGAGGTGGTTGTCCACTTTAAGAGTGAGTGAGCAGAGGACAAAACCACCACCTGCCTCTGAGCTTCTCATCCTTGGTAAACCCAACCGTTTTGTTTTCTGGTGTACAAAGAAGAAACCAGCAGTGGTACAAAGGGATACCCCAGCTGCTCGTCCATCATAGCATGGTTATCTGCAGCTTAGAGGATGCCATGGAGGGTCAGTGCACAGCACCTTCCCTTGGAGCCTTCCCACGGCATTTTGAGGGTGCAGTGCATCTGTAACTGAACACTCGTTGCCTTTGCGAGTCCCCATTTCATCCACTTTTCAGTCAAACATACTAGTGCTGTGGCTTATGCATCTCAAGTGTTCAGTTATGATTTCTCAAAAATTGGATAAGTACCAACAAGCTGATAACGACAACAAGGCACCACCCGACCACAAAAATACACTATAATTTTGGGACCAGGTTTGGTAGGATTCTGCCAACGGATCTGAGTTGAATTTTGCTCATTGTGAGACCTAGTTGTTGGGGCTCATTTCCTGTCTTTTCCCCTTCCTTGTTTTTTTTGTGGTGTAAAAAAACTCTGTGAAGCTTAATATTAGAAATGGGTTAGGACTTTACTGAACTGTGCATGGATGTCTTAAAGGTATTTTGGAGAATATCTTGTATCATTCACTCAAGAAATGTAATTAACCGAGTAAAATGTAGTCAAAATTCAGATGACTAAGCTTATCTAGGTTTTAATCTAAAAAGTCTTTGTGGTTAATACCTTATACCAACACATACTTTCTGAATTTGTATACATGTATATAGGTGAAAGAGCTGTTTTCATAGCTAGAAGGGGAAAATATGACCTTTCTGAAATTCTGAAACATCCCCCTGCTTTCTGAAAATAGAAAAAAATCCAATGAAAAACACTTTGAGAGATTTCTTTTGCAGATTAGGGAGGGATCTTTTAACCTACAGTCAAGGGAAGCTCAAACTGTGTTCTGCAAGAGGCCTCAGTAGTCCATGCAGCAGATGATAAATGGTCCCTGTATCAGGTTTGAGGACGCAGCAGGACTCTGCAATCAGATGGGCTACGAAATTATGAGGTTTTAAGACTTTTCAGCTCCTCCTGTTTGCCTCCTTGTTTCAGAGTCTTAAAGGGTCAAAGACCTTTTCAAACTGCCTCTTGCTACTTTCAGTGTTAGAAACATAACATTTTTCTTAATGACAGCTGAGATTTTTAACTGAACCGTGTGGCTTCAGGCTGAGATTTTAGGAAACACAGCAAATGTCCTGGGAGCTGCTGGTGCTTGGGGAAAGCAGTGGAAATTCAGGGTACATCACCGCCCCAGAACCTGATCCTTTCCAGGCACTGCCATGTGCGTTGCTTGGCTCTTCTTGAGATTTTGGATGAGTTTGGTTGTGGTAGGGCCGACACCTGAGCATCGCTGGCGTGAGCGCCCATGCTGCCTGCACTGGGTGCACGCCAGCTGGGGCTTGGCTGGGGTGGATGTGGAGCAGCACTGCAGGCAGGGAGCACCAGCCGAGCGATGCACCAGCCCACTCTGGTGTCCCACTGGGTCTGTGGGGCTGGCCACCCCACAGGGGCTGGAGTCGTGACTTTTTGGGGGGCTGCTGGTGTCACCTGAAGCACGCAGCTTGACCCAGGAGCGCCCTGTGGCTCTCGAGCCATGCTGCTTCCAGAGTTGCCACAGGTGCTGTGGAGGTGAACCGGCCAGCTCATCTCATAACTACTGTCATCACAGCGCAGTGTTGGGAAATGAAGCAGCACAGTGATAGAGATCAGAGGTGCTTGTGCTCCATGCTGCGCACTGTGAGAGGTGGGTGAGGAGTGGTTACTCCACTCTGCAGTGCTCGTTGCAATTACAAACACGTTCCCACTACAGGTTGTGGTGGAAACGTGACTTTCTGATATTTCTCATGAGAAGCGAGACTTGCCCCTTCCAGCCCTCGGCACGGCCAGTAGCCAGGCCAGGACAGCACCGGGGCTGTGGCTACAGCTCTCCCCTTTGCACCTGTGCTGTCTCCTGCCTCCTTCCAGACCCACCTGGGAGCAGATGGTCCTGGCGTAGTCCTTCCCCACATCCCCTGGGAGGCTTGCTCCTGTCCAGCCCATGCTGCAGTGAGGGTCTCCCTGTGTCTCCACTCACCACTCTCCATTTGCATAACTAGAAAGGGTAAATGCTCATTTACGGGAGCAGCCAGCTCGAACTCAGTCATCAGCCTCCTTTCTGAGAGCCCCTTAGCACTGGTGTTTGTGTTTCACCTCTGATTTTAACCAGCTGTTCTTCCCAGACCAGAGAAAGCTTTTTCAACAAAAATTTCAGAAAACCTAGCACATTGCGGGAAAAAATCCAGTTCTGACAAATCCCCACTTTCCAAAGTAAAGCAACGTTGCCAAATACTCCAAAATAGAGTAATTAGGAAATTCTCATTTGGCTTCACCTGGCCTGGTCTTACTAAAATAGGAAGTCCTGATCTTGGATGTTTCCCCCATTAAGAGCATGGTCCCCGTGAGGCTCTTCCAACCTCAGTTTGCTGCTGTGGCCAGCTGTGCCATTGACCGTCTCTGGATGATGGCGTTGCAGGGGCTGATGCCATGACCCGCTGCAGAGCTGACCTTTGTTTTCAACTGTACAATCAACCACACTTGTTTTTGCTGCCTGAACAGGACTTATGACCAGGTGGAATTAGGTTGCAAGGTACATCCAATTGGTGGAGGTACCATAAAACATTGCTGTCAAAAGAGGAGAGAAAGAGTGAGGAAAGACGAAAGGGATGTTTTTTTTGCAGTGAAGCACCTCTTTGTTCATACGGACTCGAGCTGAAAAGAGTCCATACGCTCTTCATGGCTGTAGAGACCTGCCCTTGCTGCTCGTTTCCTAGCCTTGCTTGGAGCTCTGCTGCTGCAAGAACAGAGGTGTTTTGGGACCATTGACCCCTGTAGCACCTGGAGGCATGCCTGGAAGGGCTGGCAAGAACCCCTCACTGTTTTCATGAGCAAACGGCGAGTTGGGTTGGTTGGGTATGCCCAAGCACCTGCCCTGCTCTGTGCCTGTGCAGACATGGGGGCTGTGGCAGGAGGCTCTGTGACCTGTGGTAGGCAGAGGGCAGGGCAAGGGTTGCCTTGCCCATAGACACTGCCAGCCCATGAACAAGCCTTATGCTTTCACTGTGCCCCTCAGTAGCCTCAGGGGGTGATGGGATGGCTGCAGAGGGGCGGAGATGTTCATTCTGCCATGTTGGTACCAAAGGGTGGGATTTCCCTTGGGTTTCTGTGGGTTTCCGCTGGTAACAACAATCAGGTCACTCTGCTGTCATTAAGAGAGATGTTGGATGTGTAGAAGAAAGGTTTTGGAGCCCTTTCCTCTGCCTTGCAATGCCAGGGAGATCTTCCTGGTACCTGCCTGTGTTTTTTAGCAGCCTCCCCTTCCCCACCACAGGGAACAATGCACAGCCAGTGTAGGACATGGGGACACTGTACCTGCACGTCTCCTGGCCCAGGCTGGCTGGGATGCTGGTGCAGACTCTGTGGGAAGCGCCTTTCTCCATAAGAAGGACCATGCAGTCACTCTGACTAAGTGATTTGGGGACCACTGACCAGCCCGGCAAGTGCCCAGGTGGGAAACTCTCATTGCTCACCAAGGAGAAGTGGCAGAAGATGACTTTTTCTCAAAAGCCCCATGAAGACTTTTCCCCTTCTGGTCTTTGTCTTGAGCCTTGCTGGACATGTGTCCAGCAATCAGCACAGCAAGGCCTTTTACTGCACTTCCACAGCCTGACTGGGAAATGCAGTCATACGTCAAAGCCAGCAAATATGAAATAAAAAATGGGTTTTAAAAAAGGCTATTGAGGAAACAAAGCTTCCAGATGTTGTATAACCCCTCTTGTCTGGGCTGGCAGCAGCAAGTGAGCTTTGGATCCTTTGACCACCATTTTTAAGGCATAGAAGAAAAAGAGGCATTACAAAATCATAATGAGCTAGTGGCCCTTTCTTTGGGAAGGCTTAGCAAGGCTTTGGAGCCTGGGAAGGGATGGCCATTTTGCTATGGGGCTGTTTTGCTTTTCCTATGCACATGTGCTCCAATTTGGCTGTATCACAAACCTTTGGAGAAATCTCATTTTCCATGCACTCAGTAGGGGGGGACAGTAACAGTTTTGCATCTCCCACCTACATTGGCCAAGGCTGGGAGGTGGGTTCTCCTGGGTGCTCCATGGCCCTTTCCCAGGTACTGAGCAGGAGAGCTGGGCTGCACAAGCAGAAGGCATAGGAAGCAGTCTATGATAAAGACCCTAAAGCTTGTGAGGAGCTGAGGCTGGAGCTGGGCAGCTGGGAAATTGCTTGGCTAAGGGAGCTGTGGTTGGGATGGGAGCAGTGACAGCATAGTTTGGTGAGACCCACAGCTTCTTTGGCAGAGGTCTGTGAAGTTTCCAGCTCTGCTAATAAATCACATGGGCATGACAAAGGAAATAATTACTTCATTGCATTTTCTTCTTAAGAAATTCATCTCCTCGCACCCCGGTGCCTGTGAGCAGTGCGGTGAGGAGTTTGCAAGTCCAGAGCATGGGAGTGAACTCCGACTGCCAGAGCACAGGTCACCTGCGCCAGCTGCGAGAGCAAGACAGCTACAGCAGCCAGGGCTCGAGTCCTGCAGGTTGAACGAGGTCGTTCAGAAGTCACTGTAGGGCAAAAAAACTGTAAGCCCAATCCTGCCTAGTGCTAAGGCAGCTCTTCATTTTCTGGCTAGTCCCAAATCACCCTCAAGTCAGCCAGCTGTCTGTGAAGACCTGCTGAGCACCCAAAGTCAGCAGATTTTGGCCATGAACACCATTACTAAGCCCTTAGTGGGACAGCACTTTCAGAGAGCTGATCTAAGCCTGGCCACTGTATAAGCAATGGCTTTATTTAGTACGTGTCTATCTCAGCCTGCCATTAGAAGTTAACATCATTCCTTACTGATGGGAAACAAAACACAGCTTTGAAAAAAATATGTGCTGGTGATGGGCTTTGTTTTGCATTTCTTTGTGACAAAAGTGATTAAACTGCTAAATCACAGCTGCTTTTCTCATAAAAAAGACAAAGCATCTTTAGATCCCTACATCATTTCAAGAGTTGCAGAAAGCTCTAGGTAAATGGGAGTGATTTAATCTGTCTTGGTTTTATCACTGTATCTCCTACACCCACAGGCTGCTGAGCAGGGTGTATTTGCTGTCTCATGGCCTAATAGCTTCCTGTGTTACTCATAACTTAAACACTGAGAGAGAGATAAGGGATTGGGTTTGGTTTGTTTCCTTTAAGAAGAAATGAACATTAATAAATATCTCATTACCAGAAAGTATCATAGTGAAAGTACAGAGCTTTCTCCTGTTCCACAGTTGGCTCTTTAATATTCACCGTGGTTAAAGAGCAACGTGAAAACCCTGAAAAATTATCCCAGTCACACTCAGCTGAGTTTTCAATAACTGCTGGATCAGATAGGGCTGAGCACCTATCGCAGGAGATGATCAGATAGGGGCAGCAAACTGCTGCAGCCTTTGCTAGGCACAAATTATTCCCCCGTAATGTCCACTGAAACAGTGAAAATTTGCTGCCGCAGCACCCGTGTTCTATGGTATTTCAGAAAGTTCCTGAGCCCTCGGGCCCCGAGGTTGGTTGTGAGGAGCCCTGGTCCTGCTGTGAGCCACTTCCCGCGACACCTCCTACTGTAACCGTTGCTTCAGCTCATCTTGCTCCAGAGAGAGCTGCTAACGAGGGTCTTCTCCACCAACCTCGTTTCAATGGGTGTTGATGCCCCAAAAGCATGGGCCAGCCATGGAGGTGGCCAAAGGATCTGCTACACTGGAAGGCACTTGTGGCGGCTGTCACTCCTGACTCTAATCTTCTGGCCATCAGGCTTCAGTCATGGTTGTCTCCCAGGTGGGAGTGAAGATGTCTCTGCTGCGAAGGATGGCTGAAATGGGCACCAAGAGGGGCTGCCCAGAAATGAAGCTGAGGGAGGCAGAAAAAGAGGGGACCACCAAGCTTGGGGTGAGAGGGAGCGGTGCAGAGGGTGGGAGAGAAGCAGTGAGGCAGGATTGTCCCCAGGCAGAGGACATACAAGACCCCCAGGAAGGAAACTGTCTCTTGTCCTGTCTTCAGCCACACTTGGGATGTGAGTCTCTCTGCATCTATTCCCTGGAGACGATAATGACAGTCATTGCCAAAATCACCCCAGAGAGCCCCAAATGATGACATAAGCCAAAGAGGCACCACAGGCTGTCCTGGATAAACTCCAGCAAATCCACTGCTGATTGGAAGAAGCCAGCGACAGATGCCAGAGAGCATGGCCATCCGCGCTTAGTTCCCCATCGGGGAAGGGCGATATCAAATCCAACAAGCAGCTCCATGCTGAGCACTGGTGGCAGGGGTGATCTGACGCCTGGGTGTGGATGGCAAATGCTTCTGAGCCAACCTTGTTCTCTAGCACTGTGAGAACAGGAGAAGTGAATAAACAGCGTGCTGCTCATGTTTGAAAGGACCAGGTACAGGAGTCGAGAGGGGAACACCAGGTTCCTTTTAAAATATATATAATATACAGGATTGGGGAGTAGAGAGGAAAGCTTGAAAAATGGGTGAGTGAACAAGAAAGGGTCAGAAAGCAGAGAAAGGTCCACCTCCTAAAACTGCTAGAAAGGGAAGATCTCATGAAATTGAGGCCAATCCCCTGACACATGACTCTGGATTTTAGAACACGTGGGGTTGACAATACTCTAGATTATTTGTTACAAATGATTTACAGGGCCCTTCAGAGGGAAATAAATTTCACAGGACAGTGCCTCCAGGGAAAATAATATGTATTTGGATGGGTGATTCATCATTCTGCATTAAGCCCATAAGCTCAGCTGACATCGAAGTATACCTGATAATCTCTTATCTAAATAACTTCCCCTTGAAATCCTCCATCTGTGCAGCATCGTGCTGTTGATGTGAGGATAAACTGTTGGTCTAGAACTTCTGATGGGGAAACTGGTCTTGTCATAGCATGGTTGGGATGGAGAGCTGCTGAGTCCTCCCCAGAAGACCCCACACCGTGTTAGGTTACGTGGAAGGCAGCAATGGTGCCAGATAGCCCCAGAGAGGTGGTGGAGGTAGGGGTAGAGGCCTGCTCTGCATTTTTTTTGAAATCTGGGTCGCTCTAAAGCTTCTGGGGATGACCTACGTGGTCTCTTGGCTCATGATCAGTACCAGAGGAAGGCTAAGAGCTTTCCGCAGAGCTTTCATCTAGCTTGGCCAACAGGGAGTTTTCCTCACACTTTGAGAGATAGTAATTCAGTCTTCATCCTGAGAGATTTCACCAGATGTCTCCAAATCTTTTCTTTGCCACTGTCAGTCTGGGTCATCGTCGTGAGCCTTCCTGGGATGAAATCAGGCCCAAATTCTGGGCTTCCAAACCATCTTCCACTGGTGATGTTGAAAACAATAGACAAACCCCAGCCCTCAGTAGTCTCCCCCAAACTCCTTTTTTTTTGCCTTCCTCTTTTCTCTGCTGTTGCAGACACAAGGGTTTCTCTGTCACGGAGCTCCAGGGGCTGTTTTTTTGTGGGGGATGCTGGCTGTGTGTAGGTCATCATTATTGTGTGCTGTGTGTTGGGGCAGGACAGCTCCAGCTACGATGGGAGTAGAGCTTGGAAAGACTGTCGTGAGTTTGGACACGGGCCCTTCGGGGGTTCTACAGCCCCACAGCACCCTCCCATCCAGTGTCTTTACAACCATGCTGCAAAATAGAGACACTCACAGGAGAATGTTAAAGATGCAGCATTTCCTCTGGCCACCTGCCACTGTGGTCTGAGCATGGCTGGCTGGGACCTGGCTTGGCAGGGTGACGTGACGCTTGTGCTACCGAATTCAAGAAATTATTCACTAATTATAGCAGCCGCCCACAGTGTCCCCAATAATGTAGTATCTGAGAAGGTTGTGAACCCTGTGAATCACCTATGAATCCACATGTAACTCCGCTAAAATAACAGGAAATATAGGCATAATGAGATGACACCCCATCGCTGATTATGCTGATAGTATGTACTGTGCTTGTTCCTTTGCCATGGAAACAGGTTTGGATGGGACCCAAAAGGGTAAATGCTCTGCAGCTACCTCTCTCTTGAATTCAGGCTGCAGGTTTGCCTCCTTGCCTGTCTTGCAGGGTCAGCTGGGGCCCCACAGCTCACAGCCTGCTGGACCTCAACTAGCCTTGAGCAGCAGAGAGGACATCTGCAGAAATCTGCCATCCAGCCCCAGTTATAACCCCATAGTCATGGTCAGCCTGGAGCGGTTGAGGCATGCAGCCAGGCTCTGCATCGGGGTGAATGCACAGAGCCCGCCACGCAGGGAAAGCAGGGACCCATCCGCCCTGGGCAAGCTCTGGGATGGAGAGGTGGGGAGCAGCTTCCCGCAGTGCCGGTGCCCGGGTCCCCTTCCCAGCGCGGCTCGCTGCTGCTGACACACTTTCTGTGCTGGCGTAGTGTGCGGCAGCAGGGCACGGCTGCCGGTAAGCAGCGTAAATAGAGCCTCTCAGATGTGGTTATTTTGTTTTTCTCCCATCTTCTCCACGGGGAAAGCTGCAAGCAGATCTTGCTGCTGGTGGTTCTGATGCCTCAGGAGAAGGGGGCTTGCAGCCTGGGAGCACCTCAAAATGTTTGCGTGGCGTGGCTGGCAGCAGGGATGGGTCTTACTCTTCCACCCTGCACCTGTCCCACAGGTAATGGGCACAAAAGCTGTGTCTGGCCCCATGTCAGGCAGGCTCCTCTGCCCGTCAGCATCCGCGATGCTCCCTCTGTGCTACCTCATCAGCCCCACCACCCGCACCCATGAAGCTGATCGGCTCCTCTCTATCCCTGCTGGGAGCCCCTCGCCCTCTCCTAGCTTCTCCCCACCTCCTCCTCACCAACCTCCTGGCGCCCCATGAGCGACTGTTCCCCTCACTTTCCCCTTTCTGACTCCTTAGACCCCATCTTGGTTCCCCCCATCCTCCCTGCCCCTCGCTGAACCTGTGTGGCTGCATAAGCATCCCTTCTTTAGCACGAAATTCAGCAACCCAGGGTGTTTTGGAAGGGCTGAAGGGATCTGTGAATTTGCTTTGAATATAGCAACGTGTTTTGGCTAAAGGGAACAGGAGAACATTTTGAAAATGTCAAAATATTTTGTTTAGGCATTTTTTAAACAAAATGTTTCACTTGGTAGTTGACAAAAAAAAAAAGAAAAAGAAAAAAGAAAAAATTGGTTCAAAATCTCCAAAGCAAAACCTTCCCACTTTTGTTTTGAGATGGCACCTGCATGTAAGAATTCAAACTACAAAGGCACAAAAGATGTTTTCAATAGCAAATGTCCAGACGCCCAAGGGAGTTTCTTTGGTGGAAGTCAAAATGTTTCAAAGGGAGTCAAAACATTTTCTGATTTCATTTTTTGCCGTTTCACTTGGGGGGGGGAGGGCGGAATCTGTCCTTGCTGGGCCTGGATCAAGGACTCCTGTTCATTTTTATGTTGGCTGCTAAGTAGAAATATTTATGACAACACATGTGGCTTGTTAGGGAGCTCAAATGTACTTCTTGCATTAGAGAGGGAATTAATGCTGGGGTCAGGTCCTCCACGATGACCCTCTCTTTCTCTGCTACTCTGCCTTGGCTTCTCAGCCCATAGGATGAAGGGGCCAGAGAAAAATCTCTTTTCTCCATGTCTAAGTTTGCTCCAGCCCATGCTCTGCCCTGGAGATCTTGTAGCTTTTTCTCAAGCGAGGCTGCAATTTCTTTGTGATTTCCAGAGCCTTTCTTATCTCCTGATGTATCTGGCTGTCTGGCCCTTGTCTTCCTGTCCTCTCATCTCCACCAGCTCTCCTTGAACGCCACCAGTGGCAGTGGAGCCCACGGCCGTGGTCTGTCTCCCGCCGCACAGCGCTGGGTGCATCGAACCCCTTCTGAAAAGCTTTCAGATGACACACATCCCATTTTTTGCCTGGTTTTCTAAGGCAAGGATGTGCTGCAGTCGTGCCAGCTGCCTATTTGTCTTTCTGCCATCTGTCTGTCAGTCCCCCACAGCGCTTTTAGAGCCGATAACTCATTTCAGGCAAACTTGCCTGAAGACTCGGAGGTGGGAAGTTCCTACGAGCACAACGACAGCCGGGAGCGGGGCCGGGAGGGCCAAGTGGGAATGGGCAATCCTATGGCATTTTGTCTCCTGGTGGCATCTCCAAAGCTTGGGTGCGTCTTCTGGTCCTGCTCAGTGTGAGCTGTCAGATGAAACAAAACTACTCAAAGGCAAACATTTTTGGTTAAACAAACTGTCCAGGTTCAGTACAAGGAAAGTGCAGAGGAGAGCCCTAAGCAAGCAAGCCAGGCCGGTGAGTTTGTGCTGTCTTCACACCAGAAGCGTCAGGGCTCTGTTTCTGTCCATAATAATGTTTTGCTATTTCCCTGCAAGGTGGAAGGGTGGAAATCAGACAGCTGCAGGGCGTCCCCTGGCCAAAGCCCCCGGCCCTGGAGCCTGGTGGGCGCGTGGCTGCGCTGGCTCAGCTCTCTTTTGGAGTGACAACCCAACCCTTTGAGCAAAACCCACAACCCTCCTTGCACGGCAGCCTTACAGGGTGGTTGCAAAGAGACCTTTGTGTTGGGGTGAGCAATGTCTGAGTTTTGCCAGGGCATATTTTTGCTGTTATAATTACAAACATATTGACCAACATTTAATAAATGTTGATCAAACATCTATTTTGTCATATCTAGTCACTAGAGTGCAGAGACTCACAAATTTTTGTATGCTGTCTCTTTTGGTGTTTAGGGGTTTTGCAGCAGTTTTGCAGATCACCGTCTGTTGTGTTACAGCTTGTCCTTGGACCTCTGTGATGTGAGTGTAGCTTTGAGTGTAAACTCCTAGGCATACAGCCCCATCTTTCCTGTATGTCTATTATACTTGGTCTTTCAAATTCCTGAATTCCCAGGATTGTCCAGCAAGTCTTCATGATATCCAACGTTTTTCTTGTAGCTGCAGCTCCTGAAGCTGCCCTTGTACCAAAAAATCATATACAGTTGGAAAAAAATATTCCAGTAGAGCTTGGTGAATGTTTTTGCACAAAACTGTCAGGTGGTGAAAGTTTCAGTTCATCAGCAGTGCAGCTGTTTCGTGAACCGGCACTGTTCACTAAAGCATTGGAGCTGACATGCACCGCAAAGATTACCAATTTTTATTCTGCATCACCTTCGTGTCCTGGTGTTTTCACAGAAAAATGCAAAGTGATATGGATGTAGTTTAAAGGCTTGGAAATCAGAATATGACCAGAGGAAACCCAAAGGATCCATAAGTGTGAGAAATGTTGAAGTATATACCTGTAAATAGCAATCAGAGGTAGACCATATGAAGTTTGCCATCATCTTTGATTAATAAGGATAACTAATTGGCACAATGATATCCAAGCAGACACTGCTATGGCTTGAAAGAAATCTTTTAATTTCTTAGGCCTGATGTGTATCACCTCATCCTTAGTTTGAAGAGTTTGGAGGGACACCAGTGATGGCTGAATGACACTAAGATTTTCCCTGTCATAGGGGAAGCTTTTGGGGTGAGGGAATGATGTCTGCACTGGCTGGGACTCACTGGGACAGGGGCAGGGTTTTCTGCCCACTCAACATCAACCACACTTATTCCTGCTGGTCACGTCCAGCACCCCAACCCTTCCCTGCAGGCTGGTGCCAACCCTGGTGAGCTTCCCCCAAGAGGAGCTGGGCCAACTCTTCAGGCTCAGCCCCAGCGTTAACCTCGCCATCCCCAAGAAGCTCATTCACACCCTTAACCCTGCACCTGCAGAGAGCCGGGGGGATTTGGGGATTTTTCACTCTCTGCCACTTTTCACATTGGGCCAAGGCAGAGGACAGGGCAAAGCCCTCTGAAAACACCATCTCAGAGCAGCAAGGAGGAGGAGGTGGCCAAGCCAATTATCGGTGTGTGCACAATAACAGGAAGAAAAGTGCAAACATAGCCCTTGCACTGGGGCGGAGAACCGGATACAGCGACGAGAGTAGAGCCTGCCTTGGTTTTGAAGCCGCCTATTGTCTTCGTGATGCAGGTGAAGGGAGAAAATGTACAGAGGAAATTTGGCCCAGAGATGTTGTCTTCAATTAATGTTTCAGGTCATATAGTCCATGGTTGCAGGAAATAAGTGGTTGCGCCCAAAGCCTCCATCATTGCTGTCAAGCCGATGTTGAGGTTCAGGTGGGTTTTCCCATATGAGAACAGCCTAATAACTGAGAGGGCCTCAGCATCTCTGCAGGAATTGAGCAAAACTATCTGAATAACAAGAAGAAAATGCATGGAAGTGGGTTTGGGGTACAAGGTCAGTTCTGGATTTAGTACTCATTGTGAGACCGAGGGGGGTGGGCTCAGAGGTCTTAGCATCACCCTGTCTGTCTGTGGCTTTGAACAGTAAAATACAGCTCAGCACTGGGAGTTCAAGGGTCTTTGCCAGTTTAGTACCATGGCAAATATATTAGGAAGTTCATGGCAGTGTCTGGAGATGTTTAATATGAGGGAAAAAGACAGAAGTAAAACCAAGTATTTGTAAAGCAAAATTTGGCATATCTGACTAGAATGTCCACGGGTTGCTGTGATGGGAGGGGGCACTGAGCATTCCCCCCATCAGGGCCAGGCATTTCTCCTCTGAGGAGAAGCAGCTCTGCTGGGCATCCACCATGGACAGGATCTGCTTTTGGCAAAAGCCAGGGAGAATAGTGGGGATGGAAGCTGGGAGAGCACCAGCTTTTCCTCTGGGATGCCAGGCAGCTGCTCCTGCCACCCGGGCATCTATTGCTTGGTGGTAGGAGGATACCATTTCCAAAGGAAGCCAGGAGCCCCTGGGCCTTTCTCTGGGGAACCCTGGTGGCCTGTTCCCCACATTTGGCTCTCAACATGCTCCTTCAACAGCTGTGAAAAGCAATGGGTGATGGGGAGTAGCAGTTCCCCACCAGTGATTGCCACCTGTCCTCCCATGGCCCAGACATGAACAACCCAGCTCAGTGCTTCAGTCACACCAGAAGCCCTCCTGCTTGGGCTTGTCTTTCTACCTCCTTTTACAGCTCCTTTCACCAGCACCTGCTGCATGACACCATCACAGCCACAGGCTTCCCAGATGTCCTGGAATTCAGCTCCCAGCAAGGCCACAACTGTGGCAGCCCCCATCCTGCACCTCTCCAGACAGCTTCTAACTTTTCTTCTTTCCTTTCCTTTCTTTGCCTTTCCTTGCCTTGCCTTGCCTCGCCTCGCCTTGCCCTGCCCTGCCCTGCCTTGCCTTGCCTTGTCTCGCCTCATTTTTCCTTTCTCCTCTCCTCTCTTTCTATCTTTCTTCTCTCTCTGTCATCCTGAAGACAGTAAACAATTCCTTATCCCAGTGCTATTTGTGCCTATAGCTTAGGAGATAAGATAGCATGTTTGATCAGGCTCCTAAAGCTGTAGTGATTCCTTGGTTCATGAGTGGCTTATTTTCTCCCTGCCGGTAGCTGCACTACCTAAAGCTGCCCATGAATCATACATCAATGCACTTGTGCCCAGGGTGGCCTGGCAGAGCAGGAGAGGAGGGAGATGTGTGGAATGGCAGTTTTTGGGGCTTCCTGTGGCCATTCCCCCACTCTCTCCAGAGATGATGGGGCTGACGTTTCTGCCCTGCTGCCCTGAAGAGCTGCCTCCTCCTTCCTGCGGCCCCGACAGCTCCAGGTGGGCTCTACCAGGAGACCTGTCCTGGCTGGAGACTTCCCAGTGCGGGCTTAACTGGGGCTGGTTGGCGAGGTGCTGAATCTGTCAGCTGCCTGGTGAGAAGGCAAGGACTGGCAAAAAGCACATCTGCAAATGTGGCACATTTACCGTTCCTCACAGCTGGAAAGGAATTGGAGTAAAGGATCAGATCCACTTGGGAGGGAGGCGATCCTTCAGGGTCTGAGCACGAGGGAAGGAGCTAACGAAGGAGCACAGCGGGGCTCGTGCCCTGCCTCCCTGCAGAGCAGAGGGCAGCAGGGTAGCTCTGCCCTTGGTCCAGCTCTTCAGGAGGTCCTAGGTCCTGGCTCTGCTGGTGAAATACCTAAAGGATCATCTCCATTAACAAATATAACATAGGTGCTGGATGCACAGGTGGAGAGGAGTCTTTGGAGGTTGGACTAGAGACCTCTGACAGTCCTTTCCAACCCAAATTATCCTCTTAGCCTATGAGATGGGGCTCAGTTGGCTGTTGGGCAATCAGACTCCCCAGGACTGTATTTCAAGAGTTTCCTCCCTTGCTGGCAGCTTTCCCCATGCACCCTCCCACCTGAGCACAGCAAGAGGCTTCACAGGCAGGTAGGGCTCT
This sequence comes from Phalacrocorax aristotelis, assembly GCF_949628215.1. NCBI lineage: Eukaryota > Metazoa > Chordata > Aves > Suliformes > Phalacrocoracidae > Phalacrocorax > Phalacrocorax aristotelis. Next base: position 4,161,157 of record NC_134288.1, on the reverse strand, counting down.
GGCTGTGCTTCGATTTGAAGCTGCCAGTGAACCAAGCAAAACTACTCATGTTGGAAAGTCTCCTTATTTCAGGAGAAATAAGCCCAGGCCTTTGATTTTCACTTGGAGTCCTAGCTCATTTGCTCTTCAGGCTTGGCAGAGCTCTCGCTTTCAACATCTGCCAGGTCACAGCACTGCTCCTGTCCGTGGTCAGGTACCTCTGATGGAGTAATGTTCCCAGCTGTCATCCGTGCCAAGCCCAACTTTTCTCTGCACTGAATTTTCAGAGAAAAGCTGGATTTTTTTCAGCTTGAAATCCCAAGCCAAATTTTTTTCCAGTTTGAGAGTCTTCTTTCCAGATTTCACCCAGAAGTCAGCCCATTTGTACCCAGTAGGAGCGATCGGTCAACAGGGAGGGGCTATGGCTTTCTCAAAGCATCACCAAGCCTCGGAGCTCAGCTTGCTTTTAGTTACACTGCTCCACTCAACTTCACAGTGAGCTGATTTGTTTCTGCCAGAAAGGAACAAGGAAACTCATGCAGTTCAAGTAATGAGAGAGAAATCGCTTGCAAGGGTGCACTGGGGTTAAGTATGGCATAGAATAGCAGGTCGTATATATATGTGTGTGCATATATGAATACATGAACAAATAGACACATATGTGTGTGTGTGTATATACTGACATTACCTATATAATCTATGCTGTCACCCATCTCTGTAACACAGCTCCAGAGTTAATATGACGGAGGATTAGTCTGTGCACCACTAGAGGCCAGTGTGTGCCTTGAATAAAGAGGCCAACACACTAATTAATAACCGCCTGTTGGGAGGACAATGTTTCTTGTAGGATGAGGTCTTGTTGCACAGGGGATGCTGGCCAAGTCAGGGGAGGCGGCTGCCCACCGCTGACAGCCTGGCGGGATGGGTAAAACCTTCCAGCTACGGGCCCTGCGTAGTCCTGGCTACTTCTTGCAAATGCCTGCTGCACCGTGATGGCTTGAGCATGGTCCTGCCTGGGACCTGCTGCGTGTCCGGGGTGTAATGCAGCTGTGGCATCCTCTCCTCCAGCCCTGTGCAGCCAGGCAGGCACATCCACCAGGATCCAGCCCTGTCCTCACCGCTTTTTGGGACCGCTGGGACAAGGCGGTGGTGGAGCAGGTCCCACAGGTTCCCTTCGCTATGCCACTGCTGCCCGGGTACCAGGCTGGTGCAGCAGCAGAGCTCCAGGCTGGAGATGGGCAAATAACCGCCTGCCTGCTTCTCTGGCTGAGCCGCAGTTTTGGATGGCCCTGAAAAGTAAAATCAATTTCTGAGACAAAATGGAAGATGATCGCAACACTTCGTTTAACTGAAGATGGAGTGTTTCATGTTGTTTCACAGAAGTTTTCACCTCGACGTCGGCAGTAGCAGCAGCAAATTGAGACGCCTTTCTCCATGCGAGATCATTTTGACACAATAACAGCAGAACCTTTGTTTAGTGAGTATCAAAATGAAACATTCAGCCTTTTTAAATCTGCTCTGAAATGGGTAGATTTTAGGTCAAATTATTTGCCAGCCCCAGACCCATGGGGGTACCCTGTTTGCAATGGGGAGATGAGGGGGGAGATGGGGGTCAAGCACTGGGGTGAGAAGCGGTGCTGGAAGGGCAGGGAGGAGGGAGTGCTTTGCTGTGTGAGCTCCTCGATAAAGCAGCTGTATTTTGGGAACTCTTCATTCACAGTTGGTGTTGTTTAAAACCATGTTTATTGCTTGGCTGCTTTTCTCTTTGGGAGATGGAGAATGAGACCAGAGCACTGCTCCTGCGTATAACAGCTTCTCTCCATTGGCCATCCTGGGGAAAACAGTGAGGTTCAGAAGTTGACTTCATGTCCTGTTGGAAACCCAAAACCTAATACTTGGCCCTAAGTCCGTTTTTTTTTTTTCCTCTGGAGCAGAAATAAAGTCAAGAAACAAAAAAACAAGGTAATTTTTTCCCCAGAATCCTTCCAAAATCTTTTCTTTCTGTCTCTTAGGTACATACTTGTGCTCCTGTTCACAACGTGGAAGAGATTTACCTTGACATGACCTGAAACAGGTTAAGGTCCCAGGAATGATCCCTCGGGTTGAGACTGAGTGTCCATCCCGGTGGTCACAGGCAGACACCAAAAAAGCAAGAACAGGGCAAGTGTATATGATATCCCATCTACCTTTCATCTCTTTTCAGATCAGAGGATTCTCCTGCTTAAAAACATGCATTTTCACTTGCCTCATGCTCCAGAGCTGGCAGAGAAAACCAGGGATTCGATATAGCCCAGCGCCAGCACACCTCGCTCAGGATCGCCCTGCGTCACCTGGGCTCAGAGGAACTGCTGGAAAGTGGAAGAAAAGCCATGCAGGAGAGCCGTCTCCTTGAGGCTCCCGGGAGGGAGATCTCCCCTCACTGTCTCCCTGGAGCGGTCACAGCAATTGCAGGAGACGTGGCAGCCTCTGGGCCGGCTGTAACCTTGGGTTTCGTTGAAGTCTGATTTTGTCTGGAATTGGACAACCCCCGTGCTAGGCTGGGGTCGCTGCTGCCTGCAGCTTTGCCAGTCAGAGACCTCAGGGGAGCAGACGGTTTGTTTAACCTGGGACACTTCAGCTGGGAAAAGTCAGGCTGAATGAACTGCCGTTTCCTGCGGGACTTCACTCCCCGTCACTCCGCTCCAGTGCAGAAGAGGAGGGTCAAGGAGGGAGGAAAGCTGTGGCCCTTTGCTCTGGGCATCTCGCAGTGCGTGGCACGGCCATCCTGGCATCCCCACAGCTGGGGTGCAGCGTCATCCCATCACCTTCTGCAGCTGGGCACAGAGCCGCCCTGCTGGGATGGCTGCATCTCTCAAGGAAGTCTGCTGGGTGCTGAGCAGGGCTCCTCGTGCCAACCAGCACAGCTCTGGTGGAGATCCGTCAGGTCGCAGGGAGATCTGCAGCTCTGCCACTCTGGCACAGACCGTCTGAGGTCATCACTCTGGCAGCCTCAGCTGGTACAGTCTGCTGGACTGGCCTTGCCACCCTACTCTTCCACTGGTGCAGAAACTCCTGTTGTCTGTGTCTGGCAGTAGGGTAGGAGTCTGAGGAGCAGGTGGAAGATGCTTGTGCCACCGTACTCAATGTCTGTCCTCCTGCAGGACCTGCCACGGTGATGCTTCTATGAGCAAGGAGATCCTGATTGTTGTGTTGCATGGATGGAGCACAGAGCTGCGTATTCACATGAAAACCAGCATGGCAAGTGCCTCTTCTTCCTCCTCCAGAGACCTGCCAGGGAAAGATGTCCCATGGCACCACACATGTGTGATGTGTGGACCACACAATGGTCCCAGCGATCCCTCGAGCCTGGGAGCACCAGAGCCCAGGGCCAGCACAGGAGCCCAAAGGAGCTTTAACCCCCTATTGCTTTTACAGAAAAACCACAATCCAGGCAAAAGCCTCCCAGGGGAGGACTCAGGGTCACTGTGTCATGGCCAGAACAAGCAGGAGCAGCCCTGAGAAAAAACAACATTATTAGATGCACCCTGCTTTCCCCCCAAATCCCAAAGCACAGCTTGTTGCTGACAACAGCCTGAGGGAGGGGGCCAGGGGCTGTGCCTGGAGGCACGTGTGCCCCAGCAGGGTTTCACAGGCAGCACTGCTCCAGTCACCTACCCACATACAGGGCTGTGCCAGCACTGCAGGCAGGAGCAGGGCCCAACGGGGTGTCTCAAAGGAGCGCAGTCACACAGGGGTTAACTGGGATCCTCTCTCCATGCACGGCTCTCCTGCCAGTCTGCTGAAATCCACTAACAGAATTAGCACTGGAAATTTGTACACTGTACTATGTTAAAAAAAAAAAAAAAAGGCATGAAATATATTTAATCTCTCATTTCAGAATTGCATTTGACATCTAAGTTAAATAAAATGTTCCTGAGGTCATTAAAAATCAGAAATAGTACAAGATTTGGGTTTACCATAGTTTCAGAATGAATCAGGTTTCTGAACTTGTTTTAATCTCTGTGTAATTGCTTTTCTGTATACGGTAACCTTTAGAAAATGAGTTTAATAATTAGTCATCTCAGACTAGTTAAAGACAACATCCTGCCCTCAGTTCAGTTTTATTTTCAACAAAAAACCAATGCCAAAGTAAAGTCTTCACTATAGCTGGAAACACAGATTCAGGCTATGTTTGGCAGGTGAAACAGCTAGTATTAAGCCCCCTAAGAGCTTGAAAGTTTAGCAATGCTCATCTTGATGATGGCTTTTCACTCTCCCTCTGCAAGAACTGGAAGAGAAGTGGAAAACATCAAGAAGCAGTGCCAGCCATGGCCAGTCCCTTGGCTCTGCCCTTCCTGGGCACAGAGCCCCAGATCAGTGCAAGGAGAGGGTTTAACCAAATGGTGAAACAAGGCCCCTTGTGCCTGGACCCCCTCTTTTCCCAGGACAGCAGGTCTGGGCAGAGTCCAGGCACTGTTTCCAAGTCCTTTGGGCCCATGCCTGGTGTCTGCATTGCTAGCATGATCCCCTCGGCTGGGGCTTGCTCATGGTCCTAGTAATGCCACTGTCTCCCCTGCTCCCTCAGCACCTCGCTCATCTATATTAAAATCTCATCTGCTTTCTCTCTCCCCGTCACATTTCATACCCTCATGCCAGTCTGGATCACTCCTGCGTTTATTAGTTTCCCAGTGCCCATATGTTATCCTCCTTGGCAAGTCCACATCCCCCAGGTCAGCAGCTCAGTGGTGTCGGTGGCCCCTTGGTCCCTCACCACTCCTGAAGCATGGGGTGGCTGCAGGGTTTGGTACCTGCTCCCCAGCTTCTTGCAGGGTGTGGGAGACCATCCCACACCGCAGGGACTGCAGTGAAGAAAAAGGCAATGCCCAGCCTGTGCTGACGGCATGTGCCGTGCAGGGGCACTGCAGGGTCACCCTGTGTGCCCAACTGCTCTGTCCCGCAGGGCTGCCCTTGCCCTCGGGAGACAGAGTTGCATCCCAACACTGCCATCATCTATCCAGCTTCTCTTCCCGCATGACTTCTGGCAGTCCAGTGCAAATCTGAACTGCAGGTTTCCTTCAGCATTGCAGAAGGCAGTGGAAGAGGATTGTCCTCCTCCAGGTTCCATTTCTTCATCACACTGGAGAAGGCACTGCAAGTACATTCCTCTGCATTGTCTTGCGCTTTATTTAGTTTAAAGGGATGGACCTGCCACCATGTTCCTGGAGAGATTATTCCAGTATCTGATAGATCTCACTCTGGGAAATGCTTCCTGCTACTCACCTTATATTTTCCTTTTCTTAATTTCATCTCATTATTCTCAGCTCTAACCCCTTGGGTGACAGCCATCCCTTTCCTTCCTGCTGACAGAGCCTCTGGTTGGATTTGCAGAACTCTTGGCATTCGTTGACCAGGCCATTCCTACTGAAGCCAATAGTTTCCATGGTGCACAGGCTAACAGCGAGTGCTGCTGGCTTGGAGAGACCTTCTTCATCATCCTGTCCCCCTTGGAGGGACTGTGCTGCCGTCTTGTTCACCTGCTGACTCCAGAAATGGGTTAATCCCACCCTGGGGACTCCAGGTTACTGATCTGGTTCCCAGGCCTGAAGTGCCCATTGAAGTCAGTGGAAAAGCTCACATCAGGGGTGGGAAGAAGCTGTAATCCCACAAATATGATAATCTTTGGATCAGGAGCACTCAGCCTCTCACTGACGGCTGAGAATATGTTTTGCTAAAGCAAACTGCAATTACATTTAGTATCTCCAATTTAGCTTGACATGTTGCCGCTAGAAAGATAGCTTGTATTAAGGGCTCTGCAGCACACAGTGTCTTTGACCCTCTCCCGTCTCCTTTTGCAGCCCCCCCAGACCCTCTCCCAGGCCGCATGACCAGGAGAGCAGAGATGATGGTAGCGGGCCAGTCCTGGCCAGCAGGAAGGAGCTGCTCATGCACAGCTATTTGTGTCACAGCAAGGAGCACTGTACAGCACTGACCAAGGAAATGAAGCCAGAGCCTGTGTGGAGGCCAGAGCAAATCCAGGAGAAAAGGCCAGTAGGAACCAGCTACTTCACTACAGAAACCAGGGGAAGGAGCTCACCAGAGCACAGTAATGGATAAAGGCAAGCACCAGCACGCTACAGCTCTGCACTGGTCGTCACATCTGGGGCTGTGGAGCAAGGGAGTTTTCCCCAAGCTGAGAGCCCACCTAGCAGTAATGGAGATGGATTTTTTTTCCACTGTCTTCATGGAGTAAAGCTATAATTAGCATATCCTCTGTATTGTCCATGTGCCATGCAAAGGTGAAGGTCTCATCACTCTAGACCTTCTCAGGGAAGAGCAACACTGGACACAAGGCAATGAATTAGATCCACCTTTTGCTGCTTTCTCCAGGAAGTTACTTTTGTTTCAGAAACATTACATGATCTACTAACTCCTTGTAAATGTAGCAGTCCAGCCCCCTGCCCTGTCCCATACACTGACACTCATGGTGGCCGTTTTGCCGCCACCTTCCCCTCTCCCTTTCTTGTTACAGTTCTCTAACTTTTACAGTATATGAGGCCATGAAGTTTCCCATTAGTCCACTGTTAAACTGGACTTTGGGAACAGCCGTGCCATAAGTAAATCTCCTTGAGCTCATGGAGAGGAGCGGACTCCCTAATGGGTCAGCCAATAGTCTCCTAATACAACCTCATCATGTCAGTCCAGGTTACCTGCAGGAGTATTTCTGTTGCCAAGTTTTCTATGATATTCTTTCAAACCACTCATAGCTTAGGTCAGTTTTTGACCACATTCCCGCCCCATGGTCCTCTTATACCACGTCCCCCACGGATATGGTGGTCCCCACATCCCACCTGTGGGATGCAGGTGTGCAGCAGATCCTGTATCCACCACTAAAACATTCTCTCTGGAAGCCAAAGAGAAGACAGGAGTGTGTGAGTAAAGTGCCTTTAAGACACATATCTAAGGTACCTCAGGATGTCAAGAAGGGTGTGGGTATCCCATTGCATCCACGAGGCAGTCTCAGCTACCCCATGCAATTTATATGATGCAACTCATCTATGTTTAGACACCCAGTCTCTCCCTAGGTTTCTGGAGCCCCAGGACTCATCAGGAGCTGTAGTGCCATGTGTTTGTATAGACCTCAAAGACAGAGCAGGTCTGAGTTTTTACAGGAAAATTTAAGCAATGAGAATGCTGATATCCGGAAAGGCTGATGGTTGGCAGCAGGAGTTTTCTGGAATGCTTTGTGTGAAACATGTTTTCAAGTCCACAGTGAATGTTGAACATGAGGAAGGACAAAGCACCCACAGGAAAAGAAGCAAACACAGCACTTGGCAAGCATCTCCACAGCAGGGTGGCATCGGAGCGTGGCTGGCTCCATCGCACACAACCCCTGCTTTCCTGGAGAGCACTGCACAGGGGGAGGCAACTGGAGTGACAGCTGTCCAAGAGCAGCCATGGGCTGGGGTTTCCAGGTGCTCACCTGTTGGTGTCCAGGGAAGATGAGCTCACACGTGTGCTCAGGTGCTTGCCAGTGCAAGAAGTCTGGGATTGCCGTGTGTCTACCCAGTTTTGAAGGCTGCACATTTTGAACCCGCTCCTCTTCTTAAGACCCAGTGACACAGCTACCCCTTGGAAGCAGCACGTCTCACTGAGGTTGTCAGAGATCCTGCTGGCAAAGCACCCCTCCATCTCGTCCTGTCTTTTATATTGCTCTGATCAGCAAGGCTCAAAGGCACTTAGAAGTGGTGGATCCACTGTCCTTGGACTGTTGTCACTCTGTCATAGTGGGCTGATATGTTTATATGCTGACAGGCTCCAAAGCTGCGGCTGGGATACGCCCAGAGGAATTCACCAAAGTCAGCATCTAAATAAGGAAATACTGGACTTGGAAAGCTGGTCTGTAGTGTGTGTGGAAGAAATGTCAGCAGAAGAAGGTCCCTTCCCCCTCCCTTCATTGCATTAACGTTTGTTTTCATTTTACTACTGAACAAATGAAGACAACAGCTGTGTTATTTAACAGTGTGCGTTTTACTACCAACAAAGAATGGCCCTTCAAAACATGCAAAATGCTGTGTGCCCTTCCAGTGAAAAGTGGAATTGCAGGTTTGGACAGAATGACCTAAACAATAAAAGTGCAGCTGGAGCATTAAAAACATAGTTGGTGGCAAGGACGGTTGGGTTTGGCTTGACTAATCTTAATGACGATCAAAAGGACAATTATGCTGCTTTAGGAGCAGAGCTGTTTGCCACATATTACAATAATGGCAAATATTAAGCATTCGTGGATAGTCAAAGAAGTGATCCAAAGTAAAACCCCGTATCTCTACTGCTACTATTTTTCTAAAAGCCGTTCAGATACCATAACAGTTGCTTCGCAATGAAAACCTTAGACGCAATAAATGAGCATAGGTTATCGTGCCTGTGCTGAGTGAAGGAGATGAGAGCAGCTCTTGGGGCCAAAACTGAGCTGTCCTGAAAACAGCCACTGTGGGTACCAAAAGTGGTGAAACCGTGGCAGCACTTGACGCCACACATGCTCAGTCAAAATATTTCCCCTGCCTTCAGCTTACCGCTTGCATTTACCTCTTTGAGCTGCCTTGACCCCAAAATTGTAGTGTAGGCTAGCACTGAGTCTGGGGAAAAGAGTACGCTTGAATATTCATGCTGCGGTTGCAAGGCAAGTTGTGCAGAGAATAACTCTCTGACATGAATGACACAACACATCCAACATCTTGTCTGAAGCACTCAGAAATGAAGCCTGAGCGTGCAAGGCATTTTGAAACCTAAATGGGAATGTTTGTGTAAGCTCAGGTGACAGTCAAAGGAGATACGATGCATCTTTGGGGTTAGTTTGATGCAAATGGGCACTTGAAAAGAAATGTGATGGTTGGTTAGCCAAAGGCGAGCGGTAATGTGTGCTAAAAAAGCTATTGTATTGATTGAAATGCATCTAGAAAACATCAGTCTGATGTAAAACATGAGTAATCAGCAGAAGCTAAAGGCTATTTCATAGAACTCACGAACATGTGTTTTTGAACACCCTTCATTAATAAATCAATGAAATGTTCATGTTGGCAAAGGGTTCAAAGCGAGCTGCTGGAGGAGGTAGCTGTGCCTTCGAAGCGGTGGTGGGTGCCGGAGTACTCAAGGACACCAAGGTCTCCACTGGCAAATGACCAGCAGTCACAGAGGACGTTGGCCCTGGGATCTGTCAGGGATAAGATGCCGCAGCACACTAATTGCAGAAGGAGGGATCTGCCTGCAGAGCTGGGGCTCGCTCAGGACCAGCAGCCAGTTCTGGACCGTGGACCGGGAAATCCCTGCACCCCATCAGTGCAAAGAAGTTTGATTGCAAAGAGTAAATCCATCACTCTCGTCCTGTATCCGTTGCAAAGGAGATCTCCAGGGGCTTATTACAGAAGTCTCTGATCCTGGCAGCTTGCAGACAGTTGGAGAGATGCTGAGGGTCGTGTGAGATAGAAGTTTAGAAGATACACGCAGACCTTGCATGGCAGAGAGACCTGTGATGTGGCCCTTAAAAAGAGTATGTTTTCTGATAAATGACTGAACTTTCACTGCCTCCTGTTGGTGCATCCACTGGCTCCTCAGCGCTTCTGCTGCTGGTTGCCTGACGGACCCAGGCTGTTTCTGTCTACAGGACCTTCTGCCCATCCTGGGGACCAAGTGGGCTCCCTGAGTCCTGAAGAACAGGCAGGACCCCTTCCTCTCCCACGCTGGGACCACACAAAACCCTTGGGAGGTTCCACTATAGAACTGACAAGCTGGGTCTGTCCCGGGTCATGGGTCAGGTGCAGACCCCACGTGAATTTTTTTGCATTGTGAGTGCTACCGCTGCAGCTATTCTGCAGCTTTTGTGGCCCTGGAGCTTGACTTTTGCTCTCCCCCAGCCCAATGAGTTGCCCTCAACGCTGGCCTGGAGGTCTGGTTTCCCCCCATGGTCTCTTTCATACTAAGTGATTTGTATAAAATCCGGCATCTCTGTCTAGAGCTGATATTGGAGGGAGAGGCCACAAGTGAGTGGTGGGACCAACTTCTTCCCCAGGGCATGGGGTACAGATCTGTGCATGTTTGCCTGTGTAAGCTGGAAGCAGAACCAGCCAAGGGCAGAAATAAAGGTGTCTCCTGGCTGCCCTCCCCTCCACAGCACCCACTGCTTGCACAGCAAGGCACGTTTTAAGAACTTCTCTGTGCTGCTGAAGATCTTCTGTCCTGGCAGCATTTTTATCTACTGCAGTATTCCACTCCTGGGATTTTCAGCCTGTAAATGTAAGTTCCCTGTTCCTGCACCTGCCCGCCTGCATCTCCTGCACGCTCCACTCCAAGGAGGAGCAAGGCTGGGAGCAGGCTGTGCTGGCAGAGGTTTTGGCGCAACAGCGAGGTAAATGTCTTTGGGATCTCAGAAAACATTGCTTTCTCCATGCTGTTGGGTCATGTAGCATGAGCTGCACTCAAGCTTCCCCCTCCTGACTGTAATGCAAGCTGATGGCCCTGTCACGGCAAGAGGCTGTGACGTGGCCCTGGGGAGTAACCATGCAGCGGGTGTGTGCTGTGGCAGGGGTGTCACTGCATCATGACAAAGATGCCATAGGAAGCAAGGCCATCGCAGCAAGACCGCGATGAGCTGTGACGGCTCCTTCACAGGGACTGGCAGCAGCGACTGGAGAGCTCTGCAACGTGATGCTGATGCAGGAGGAGCGTGATGGCACTGCAGTGCCAGTGTCCATCATCTTCGGTGGGTGAAGAAATAGATGTAACAGGTGTATTGGGTTGTGAGGACCAATCTCCTCCATCAACAGCCTCCCTGTGTGATCATGGGCATGTCTCCAATGTTGAGCAAATGGTGGGGCCGTGGGACCATATCCATGCTGACCTTGCTTGAAGGAGCTTGAGCCACCTACCAACCCCAGCTCTCCAGCACAGGATGTCGGATGCATGCCCTGCAGAACTCCTACGGCTGTGATCTCCCTGCGTTTGCAGTCTAAAGCTTGAGTTTCCTAAGGATCCTAGAAATTAATGTGTAAATTAAAATTCAGTTTGGTGCTCGTGGCTTCATGCCTCTGTGGTCGGCAAACATTGGACTAAGGACTCACATGTCTGAGCAGCACATCTTGGTGTGCCTCTTTCGCCATGGTTTCATCCAGACACAAGCAAAACTCTCCAGTAGAACATCCATCTGCAAGCTCAGCTGGTCTTGGCTCAGCACCACAGCCCACCCTGATTTCCTTGGGAGGGGGCTTCCCTCAAGAAGAAATGTCGACATCTGCATTCATAGCAAAGACTCAGCACCACCACCCCAGAGCACATGCTGTAAAGCTAAAGCTGAAAACAAAGTTGTCCTAAACATTCATGGCTCCCGGCCAGCTCATGGCTCATTTTTGCCCTCCTTGCCTAGGAGGGAACTGGGAGCCGATGGGAGCCCTGGGAATGAGGTCCTGCAAAATTCTGGTTTTCTGACCTTTGGACCTTTTGGATGTAGAAAAGTTTGGGATGGTAGTTTTTTGGAAAGAGTTGCAGTTCAGTTGCACATGTAATGCCCCTTGCAGAGACCCCCAAAAGCAAGATACTAAAAAATGAAGCAACCTGACTATTCTTGGCCCTCTCCCTCTTTCTACCACCAATTTGTACAGAAAAATAGAGGTTTTACATCAAGAACTATACATTTTAAATAGATTTTATTTACATAATTTTTCTGTCTAATAAGATGTGTTTTAAATACATTAACTACAGCATAGTTCTCAGACCTTTGGAGAAAAGAAATTACAATAAAGATTCTTGTCTCCTAATGTTCTGGGTTTCAGGCAAAAATTATAATATAAGATAGGGATGCTGAAAAAAAACATAGTTCCACTGAACAAGAAAATCTAGTTAGAAAAAACTGTATTGGAAAACATCTATTTGCCCACAAAATAATGTAAAAATAATGAGTCCATATTCCTCTTTGATGTGTGTGGCACATGCTCCTTTAAGGAGAAATTCTGTATTTCAGAGATAGTGTGCATATCGTGGAATGAAACGGTTGTTATGGCAACAACTCTCAAAAGCAAGTACTTAACTGAGAAATGTGTTCCACATAGCCATAGAAAAATGAAAACATGAAAACAGAGACAGGAAGAATGGACAAACAGAAGCAGTATGAGACGGCAAAGCCATTTCTGATTTTCAAGCGTGCTGAGAAGCAGCACCAAACTAGGTTTTGGGAATTTTTTTTCATTTAAAGCCAAAGTTTATAGCTGCATCTCTTCCTGGAAGGTTTAATATATCTTTTATTTGATGTTGGTGGTCTAATAATTAAAAAGCGCGATATCATATTAGCCCACCCTTATTGCTGTGGACCAAAGAACAGGGTGCAGTCAGGGCAGTGTTTATGGCTGCTGTGTTCAGACAGCACACCCAGCCCAGGGGCAGAGGGAGGCAGCACCCTGGGGTGGCTGCAGCTCCAGGACCCCGGGATGGCCAGGTCCAGGCTCCTATGGCTCAGAGCCCACGGGGCCGGGATCCCTGCCCGACAGGACACCGGGGGGGCGGTGCAAGCAGCTGCACTTAACCACCTGCACGTGGACTTGTTGCAAGGCTGAACCCCAGCCCCATGGGCCAACCTGGTCCATGCAGCCCCTGGCCACCACCCAGCAGAAGGTCAGTCTGAAGCACTGCGGAAGAAAAATGGAGAAGTGCAAAGCATTGACTGCCCTTGATATTGCCGGTGTCTTCTGCCATCACATTCACATTGCCTGGAGACCAGACCATTTCCCAGTGCTACAGAGAAAACCCCTCTGGTCTATGTTCACCTGGGAAAAAAGTAATTCCTGAGCCCAAATCTAGTCATGGGCTTAGCCTAGGACAAGGAAGCGAGGCAGAAGTTGCAGCCAGACCCCATTTTATCTTGGTATCTCTTTCAGCATTTCCAGCATTGCCAGCACTGGCAATACCTTCTAACTTCATAATATCCCCCACTTCATAAGCACACAGCTAGCTGCTGCGTGAAGACCCCAAGGCTGGTCCCTGAGCAGCGCTGTTCAGCATTCCTCTCTAGGCTGATAACTTTGTCCTGTACAGCCTTCCCTTTAACTGGATCCACATCCACTTTGTAACTCCTGCAACAACTTCAGTAGAGATTCTTCCCAGAATCTCTTTTGAAAGACTAATTTCCCATCAGGCTCTGTATGTAATATTTTGTTTAAACCTAGATAGATTAGCTCCTCTGCTCCTCTCTGTTTTCCTATTATAATGATATTAAATTAGTCTAATGTGATCTACTTTTGATAAAACCTTCCTGATTTTTTTTCCACTCATTTTGCATCTGTTTCCACATCCTCAGAGGTCCATGTCTCAGTAAAATTTTCTAGGACAAATGGAAGGGCCTGAAACCAGAAAGTGAAGCAGCATATGAAAAAAGAAAAAAAAGATTGAATAAACCCTCTAGTATTTGAGGTAACCCAGACGGATCCTCCTGATTTCTTTAACTACCCTGTTACATACTGCTTATCAAAGCACCTATAGACATGACAGAGCCATAGGAACTGACTCAGTTGCAAAGTGAAATGTGTCAGTGTGTTAGGCTGGAGGTTTTTACTTTGCAGTTGTGGTGGACTAAATGCACGAGCAGTAACCAGGTACGCTGCTGCAGCTCAGCTGTTTTGCCTGCACATCTATACCTGTCCTTACTATACCTGCTCGCCTGCCTCTTCCTGGCAAAAGATGCTGGAAGCCTGACTTTCTGGAGGAAAACATGAGTTTGTGGTCTCGGTGACTTTGCCCAGCCTTGTTCTGGCTTTGCTCGGCCTCAGCTGGACTTGGGTAGGGTCTAGGATGGGATCTTGCTGGAGCGGTGCTGGCTGTGGCCAGTTGCTGCTGCATACCCTGCCATGACTCGCTGCACTGAAGCACCCAGGGAGGATGAAGGGTCATTGCTGGTGGGTGGCACCTTCTGTTTAGTGATGCCAGCTGTATCCACAGCTGGTGGGACCCCCCTAGACCCATCTCCGGGAGGAAGTACAGCAAAAAGACTGTGACAAATGGGGATGGCATCACCTGGATTCACCACTCCTACCCCTTACTGGCCTCCTCAGACCAAATCTGTGAAGGTGTTTGTGATCCTCAGCTTCACGTCTAGGGTAGGGCACATCTCACCCAAGCTCCCTCACTATGAAGCCTTTCCTCTGAGCTATACATGCGACTGTTAGGGAGAAGAAGCATCTCCAGAGCACAGACATCCTAAGACGGTGTCTAAACAGGGAGGCTGACACCCCTCCAGAGCATCCATTCGTCTCGGTTGACTTTTCTGGATCTCATTACTAACCCCAAATTTCCTTTGGGAGGCAGATACAGACTGGCTGGATGAGGATTTATCCTATGTTGTGTGTGATGAGTGAAGGGAAGGATTTCTCAATGTAACCAGGTCTGCAGAATCCCTCTTTGCAAATAAGTCACTTCCATGTCCCAAAGGCAAAGCAAGAATTTGTAAATGAAAACTTTTTCAAATAAATCTTTTGTAGGATTTACAAACCTTCTGATCGGATTTGTAACTCCAGACACAGATTTGTATACTTGCTGTGAGATTTGAAGGATTTAAAAATCCATCTCTTGACTTGTGAAACAATCTAACGTTTTAGAAACCAGGTAGCTGAACCTAAGACTAAAAGCACACAGCACTTGGGCCTGAAGGTTTAGTGACAGGATTTATACATTAGAACAGGAAGATAATGTAACTCAGGTGTATTAAATCCTGATTTATTAACAAACTCAGAAGTAATAGCTTTACAAATAACTCCCAAGACATTTAAAAGAGCTTAACCCTTAGAGTACTAGCATTTGTCAGACTGCCACCTCTGTGAATGCCAAGAAATATGTTTAAATATACTCGTGAAAATTCAACTGCACTGCGGACAAGTCCTGCAGCCCCTCTCCCTGGTGTTTCCCTCTCCCACGGGAGCCAGAAGCACCTCCCCAGGGTCTAGGAAGGGGCTTCCCCAGGTGCTGCAGATGCTCCTGGCATGTTTCTGGGGTGCTTTTTGGTCCCTTCGTGCTCAAACACTTATCGTGGCTGGATATCTCTGCCTGCTCAGTGGGATGGGGCCCTGTCACATCCCTCTCCTGGCATGTCCCAGTGCCACCACGGTCTCTCTGCCCTTAAGGGAGTGATGGTTGGGCTCAGAAACCTCTGCTGGGGAAGGTGTTCTGGTGGGCTGAGATGTGGGGAGAGGGCTGGGAGCACGTGGGGACCTGGGCAAGCTGTCTCCCTTATTGAGGGCTCTGTGAAAAAAGCTTTTTTCTGGGATGCTCTCCCTGCATCATCTCTTTCTCCTCTCTGGCAGTCTCAGTTTTTTTCCAGTTACCTCCTGCGTAGGCTACATGGCTTTGAGCTCCTCAGGGGGTGAGATGGGGGACCTCCACTTTGGGATGATGAGGCAGGACTTCATCCAGCTGTTCAAGCGGCGTGTGTGCTCTCATATCTTTAAATTGCCTGGGTTCAGCAATAACTAGAAGCTGATCTCTTCCTGGTCACAATCAATTCTGCAGCAATTTTTCCTTTCGCAAACCTGTTTGAAGGTAAAGGTTTTCACTACAGAATCACCTCTTCTCCATTCATGTTTATGCCAAAAGCACCAGCATAATAAAATGGCACTTCCAGAGCAGTTGTAATTTTTAAATAGAAAAACCATAATTACCTGGAGGACTCTGACAGCGCTGCTAATTCCCCTATCCTCTTTCCTCTGGTGCCCTATTAGCTTTTGTTTAGCATAATTGAGTTCTCATGGCAGTGGCATGCCCCAGCGAGCAGCACGTTTCGGGATTGCCCTGGGCACTTGATAAACTCTGCGGGTATCCAAACCCTCTTATGGGGAGAGAAGCCCGGGGTGTTTTCAGCCGGTGAAAGAACTCGATGCTGTTTGTGTCCAAACTTGCTTGGAAACAAAATGACCATTCACAACAGCTTGCTCCGTTAATGGTATAAAGTGCTCTAGAAAATGATTGTGAAAATAATAGCTACTTCTTAATGAGAGAGGCAAGAGCAGCAGGCAAAGGCTGGAGCACCGCGTGCAGGGGGAACTGGGATGGAAAAGGCACTTGACATCTCTCGTGGGTTCTGCTTGCAATTAAACATTTTTAAAACTTAACTCTTATTCCCTTTGGTGAACTTTTCTCTCTTCCTTGTATTTGGCTCTTCCACAAACAGCTGCTCATTATTTTTGGAATGGTTTTCTATCGTACTTTGATCAGGACTGATTATAGGTAGCATGGGAGCACCCAGAAACCAGCCGCCGAGTAAATGCGGATGAAGTCTTCCCTCCTGCTGAGGAGTATGTGCCAGTGCTCTGCCTGTAGTCACCGCAGCATCTCTGAGAACCTCTCCTTAGCCTCTCCATGTTTTTACAAATATATTTAATATTTTAAATACATTAGGGTTGAAGTATATCTGCTGCGCTTCACTTTATGTGTTTTGCTTTTGCATTTTCACGTTAGACACTGAAAGGCATCAGGAGGGTTTTTCAGTTTCTCTCCCAAGTTGGCTCAGGCTTGTGGCGGACCAAAGCCCTAATTCAATACAGCATTCAATCACCTGCTGAACTTTAACCACATCCTTAAGCTCAGCTTTATTTAGGAAAGCTCTTAAGCATGAAATAAAATCCCAAGAGTTTGCAATTATTTGGTAAGTATCGAGTGATGGGGTGGGCTGCTCCTTTGTCCTGCCAAAACGCTCAGCGAAGCTCTCACTGAAGGCAGGACAGGTGTTGCTGTCTCTCAGTGAGCGTGCTTCTTTGTGGTGCTGGGCCAGGATGCAGTTCCCAAGGGCACCACAACGGCTGATGCCTCACAGTGAGAGAGCAAAGAGCCTGCTCCTCCATCCATCCATCCTGGGCCACCCTGTGTTGAGTCCCGCCCTACACAGGCTTGGACACCATGGTTGCATTGAGCAAGCAGAAAAGCAGTTCCTCTAAACATGGCAGCAGGTAAGGAACAAGAAGAGGTGGTGATGGCACTTATTGATTTAACCCAGAGTGGCCGAAGAGCCCTTGGGTCACCCATGCGTGCCCGGCTCCATCTGGACCATCTCCCAGCAGAGACGGTGCAAACACTTGGGCGGACGCAGCGGTTCTGCTGGGCTCTGCCTCCGCTTCCATCACCCTCGCAATTTAGGTGACCAGAAGAAGGGAAAGGGTTAAAAAGAGAGTAATTAATATAAGAAGACTGTTCATTACTATAAGACGTCTGTGTATCATTAAATTTCATGTGAGCTTTAATTAGGCGATTTTTTTTCTCATATAAAAGTCTTTGTTGTGTCAATTAGTTGATTGACTATCATCTGGTTTCTGGGTTAGTGAAACCTGATCTGTTGTGAATGAATTTGTTTATCAGGGAAAAGGGACCAGGGGATGGAAAAAAAATTCAATTAAATGTCGATGTGTGGAGTGACAAGTAGCATTCGATAGGGCTTTTAGTTTAATTGCTTGTATTTCATTAAGAGATGTATTTATCAAGAGAATTCTTCATTTTCAAAAGATCTTGGATGTCTTTTTGTTTGCTTCTGGCTTTTTAGGTGCTCCTGCAGTAACCAAAAAACATAGAGAACTCTTTTTAAATTAGAAAAAGTACTTTATTGTGACATGTCCTGAGATTGTTCCATCACTGACATGTGGTGACAGGCTTTTGGTGACATCCACATGCAAATTGCAGGGTACAGGGTGTACCCCTACATCATTTGAAAGGCTATCACCAAAGATCTGCCGCTCCCTCTGCTGTTCCGCGGTCCGTGCCCATGCTGAAAATAGTGTGTTAATCCTGACAGTTCCCAGCCCTGGGAACATTTTGGAAGGTCTGTTTGAAATCTTTTAAAGGCTGTCAATCCCTTTGGGAGGAATGGCTTTCATCTGTGTTTTATTTGGAATCCAGCTCATCACTTGTGGTTGACAAATGAAAATGAAATAGCCTTTGGTAGGGGGCTGGCAGGCGCCCTCATACTACAGCATGTTTGGCCTAAGCTGGTGTAGTTATATAGGGGCATCACCTGGAGTATATACAGTCACACTGGAATAACGTGCTGAGAGCACCGAAGTTTATTTTTATATCTTTCTGTTTTTTTCTAATCCAGCCTAAAAACTATGAGCAGGTAAGCATGCAGCTGGGTTTGTTTGAGCGATGGCAACAGGATTCCAACAAGGCTTCCAAAATGCTAAATGAATGGTTATTTTCCTGAATGTCCAAGGAAACAGCAGGAGTAAGGGATTCCTGCACCCAGAGCGTGGTGGTGAGGGCTCACCTCCAGCACGCCTGCTGCCATGGGAGGAGTGATGGGACATGGATGCAATGGCATATGCCCCATTAGTGTAGGACCTCCAGCTGCACTGCTCAAGGGCAAGACATCAGAGCCCAGCTTTACTCTTGTAGGGCACTGGGGACTAGATCTGTCGTCCAGCAGCTTTTGTGGAAAGGAATATCTTTTGGCCTGGGTGTGGGAAAGTACCCGGCCAGGTGATCAGTCTGTTGGGTATGGAGGAGAACTGGAGCAAAGGAGGCCCTGTGACACCAAGTCCTGCCCTCCACTTGTGCAGGAAACCCTGTGGTGTATCCCTTTGGTAAAGTGCTCAAGCTCCTCCTCAAAACTAGTTTAATTCCTTGCCCTTGGGAGATTGTCTTTTCAGATACTAAGGCTTGGGAGTGGGGAGTGTGTCTCTGTGGATTTGGTCAGTGCCCAGCAGAAATCCTGGCAGGGCTTCTGTGAGTGCCTGTATGATAAGTAGCTCTAATGAGTACTGATTACACCCAGCACATGGGTGATCAAGCTTTTTTCTGAAACACGTCAGTACAATTCAGCGTTTTCTGCCATGTCTGTATTTTGTGCCCCCATTTTCTTGGAAAGTACAGCCAGGATGAGCTCTGTTCCCAGATACTCATTATTTCTTTCATTCTGTGATGAGAGTTCACTTTCAAAGAGTCCAGATAAGATGTTGGGAGGCAACACATGAAGCAACTGGCCGTTATATCCTCCCTGAATGTTTTGTCTGCAATGCTACACCAGCATCAAGACAATGAGCGGGAAGCCAGGGCTTTTGCATGAGCAAAACAGAATGGCACAGCATGGAAAAACGCTCTAGGTTGTTCTCTCTGGGGGCAAACGATCACTTTACAAATGTACTTGGAGAGACCAGAGGTTTATGCAAAACAGAGCTGACATGGGTGAAGAGTCTGTATTTTACCCAAACCTACTGAAGAAGGGAAAATAAAAACTAGACTAGCCTTTCCAAGAAGGCTTTGTAGCAGCAGCAGCAGCAGCAGCAGAAGAGCAATGCTGTGTGATGTTTGGGAATAATTATGAAGAATCCTACTCTTCCAACACTGGACAAGGACTCTAGAAAAGCAACTGGAGCATGCTCTGAACATCATACACCTTCATCCCATGCTCTTCCATGCTTCCAGCTGGGGTGGGACTGGCAAACCTGGCTTCATTTTGAAGGCTGAAGGAGGCAGCTCAAGGTCTTTAGGTCTGGCCCTGCTCAGCACCTCCTCCACTACACGGTGGGAGGAGGCATGTGGGGCTCATCTTCCCCATCTGCCCATGAGTGGCAGTGGTTGCACAGCTGTGCTGTGCAGGCATGCAGCCCGGAGAACCCCCAAGAGGGTTCTCTGCTGACTTTTTGGAGCATGTGGTCCTGCAAGATGCTTCCCTGTGCCCATCAGGAGCTGGATGTTCAGAGTCAAAGACCACAGGTTTTGATACCTGGCTGGGCAAGCCATGGTCCTTCTAGATAAGTGTGTCTTCATGGATGTCCAGATATGGACGGACTGTGCAAGCTGACCCGGGGGAAGCAGAGGGGCTTGTTCTCATTTGTTTCTTACCACAAACTGAGTTTCCATAAAAAAAAAAAAAAAAAAGAAAAAGAAAAAAATTAGAGAAATAAATCTTGTGAAAAATGTCCTAACTGAGAAACAAATATACACCTACTCACCTCCCCTGGAGCAAGACCTGCCTGGCCATGCCCATATCATGTCCCTAGGAGAGGTCCCCCATCCGGGCAGCTGTCTGCAGTGTCACCCCCAGGTGCCAGAACAGCCTCTTTCCTCTTTCTTTGGCAGCATTAGTCAAGCTTGTGGGATCCATGCCTAGATTTTTTTAACTATTACTTTTTCCTGAAAAGTAAAAATATTCTGCTGGGAGAATAAAGATTTTCCAGTCATGCCGTCTCAGTGTCCCCAGTGAGCTGCTGGTTGTGTGCAGGAGATGGGGCATTCATATCACTCTAGAAGTCTCCGGCCTGGTGGAGACCCCCACAGTGACTGGGCAAGCTGACAGCCCCATGGCTTCGAACCAGGGCCTCTGGCTCATTAGACAGACATCATTACCCTAGGGAGTGCCTGAACATATCAGACTTTGTGGATACTCCATCTGTCTTGGCTTCTGTGACAATTCAGGGGTATGGAAAGGTTCCCTGCAAACCATTCAGACCTGCTTCACCCTGTTAGTTTTTGGGGTTTCCCTGGTCAGGGGAAGGAGGGACCATGTCCCATGTGTCACCTACTAGGCTTCCTCATCCTGTCCTTTGCTCCACAGAAGCTCCTCCACTGCAGCGTCCATTGAGCTATCTCCAGAGGGCCTGGCTGCGAGCCCGCGGTGGAGAGGGCTGCTGGGGGGTGCGGTAGGAAGCCAGCTCGGTGTTCCAACCAGCTCCAGCCCCTCAGCCACAAACACTCTGTTTTCATCTCTAAGTAGCTGAAGAAGTGTAGGCCTATCAGTAAATCTCCATCATCCCAAGCGCAGCATGTCTCCTCAGATAAGGGTGCTGTGTAATGGCAATTATGTTTTCATTAGTTGTGAGAAAACTTAATACGCACAGTGGCAGAAATGTTATTCATCCTCTGTTAATTATGAGCTACTTACTGTAGGGAATCATGCAAAAACAAAAAAGTGTAATCAAATGAAATAAAGGGGAAGCAGCTTGTGCACTCGCCTTCATG
Organism: Phalacrocorax aristotelis; assembly: GCF_949628215.1. Classification (NCBI taxonomy): domain Eukaryota; kingdom Metazoa; phylum Chordata; class Aves; order Suliformes; family Phalacrocoracidae; genus Phalacrocorax; species Phalacrocorax aristotelis. The sequence goes on along the minus strand of NC_134288.1, from coordinate 4,140,229 downwards.
CCGGGTGGAATTAGCCCCTGCAATGCTCTGCCACCATCATTGATAATGCCACAGGGCCCCACGCGTGACCTTGCCTGCAGCTCCGCAGCAGCACAGCTCCCTGGGGAGATGGGTGCAAGGGCCTGGGTGTGGGCAGATACCAGGGACTGTGATCCGGGGGTGCTTGATGCAACAATACTCTCATTGGACTAAGCTTGTCCCACCGTGAGCTCTGAAACGGAGCTGCAGGAGAATCCCAGCAGAGCCCCAGATGGATCAAAGAGCTCAGGCTGTTGCCTTTTTTATGTTGCAGTGTTTTCCCCCTTCAGGCTGTGGGATGCACCGGGAAAGAAAAGGATGGGGTGATGCTGGGGATGGCCGCAGGCCCGTGAGCCCAGGAGCAGGACTAGCTGCGCCTGCCAGTCCAGAGCCAAGCAGATGGCAGGGCAGCTGCGGTCCCACATGGTCTAGCGGTCAGGATTCCTGGTTTTCACCCAGGCAGCCCGGGTTCGACTCCCGGTGTGGGAAAACAGTTGTATTTCATATTGTGCCTGTTTTGGGGCTCCCCGGGACAAGGAAGTTGGTTGGAGTGCCTGCTGGACGGGATCCAACATCTGCTGCCAAGGTGGCCAGGGCTGGAGCACAGGATAGGGTCGATGAAGGGAGGCTGAGGGACAGAGCTGGGTCTGGTCTGTTCAGCCCAGAGAGAAGGTGAGGGGAAGATTTCATTGCTGCCTGGTGAGAAGGTGCATGGAGGATGGGTCTAGGCTCTTCCCAGAGGCCCGCAGTGGGAGGCTGAGAGGCACCAGCTGGGGCAAGGGAAGTTCTCCTTAGTTATGAATAATAATTTTATCACCATGTGGTGGTGAAACACTGGAACTGGCACTCAGAGACACTGTGGGATCTCCATTCCTGGAGGTATTTGAAACTCGACTGAACCAGGCCCTGAGGAACTTGCTCCAGCTGGACCTACTGGAGCACATAGGCTGGAATAGACACCTTCAGAGCACACTTCTGACTGATAAAGTTCATTCTTGTAAGGTGTTAGGATGGTTTTAATTTCCCCGGGGACAGGATACTTGGTGATTCTTCATCCTAGTGGAGCTGCCTGAGCTCTTTTCACCACTCTGGTGACCCAGGGGATGGCTCCATTGCGATACTGGGTTATATTAGAAGTCAGTGAGACACCAAATCTGCCTTGGAAGGAGTGAGAATTACACAAAAACATTTATTTGAGATGGCAAGGAACAGACTGTCAAGGAGGCAAGGCTGGAACGCTGCTTCCCTGATGGAGCTGCTGCCCCAGCAGTGTGACCCTTGCCCCTGCAGCTAGCACATCGCTTACACCAGGCCTGTGTAATACTCGCACACGGGTATAAATTTGTCCTGTGGGTAAGCAAGGAATGAAATAACTAGGGTGTGATCTGTACACCAGCCCGGCGACTGATGAGGATTGTCAGTAATGCATTTTTGAGCACTGTAAGCTCAACAGCCTGACGTAAGGTAGCAAGCACTTTAATTCCCGAAGAAGGATTTTTTTTTCCCAGAAAGTAATAAATAGCAACCATAACTTATCTGAGGGAAATTTCACCACAGATCTATGCCATATCCAATGAGAAACTTCCTTCTGAGCTCATACCATTCAGAGGAGGGATGCTACCTACATTTTGCATCCTCTGTAAGTACCTCTGCGTAAAGAGACACTGTTGCAGAGGTGTCCAGCTAATATGTCTGCATGGTGTTACAAGACACAGATTTTTCGAGGTTCAGTGCTACCACTGAGCAACTTTGCCTTTGTCACACAAGTATTCCAGCTGAGTTCTCCAGGCCATAGCAGGAGACTCACCAGACCTAAAACCCCACGAGCACATCCAAGCCTTAAAAGGGACACAAGCTGCAAACAACATTATTTGACTCATTTGAATAATGACTAAATTCTTGATTACTTGGATCTTTCCAGGAATGACCAGGAACAAAAAAAGAAGTGAGATTCATCATCTCAGCCCTCAGCTGTGAATTTTCTGCTCAGTTCTGCTGCTGATACCAAGAGAGCAGATGCTTCCTTACTCTGCAGAAACACAGCGTGTGAAACAGTATTTTAACAGCTTTATCTGATATTTTATATCTCACTGTCAAACATAGCAATGATTCCACTTCTATTTGGGTAAGTAATCTGAAAAGAAGGCAGCAATAATCTCTCAGGAGAGCCAGGCACGGGACTAATTACTCCAGCTAGAGATTTGTAAAGACACATTTTCAGTGCTGGGATTTTATCATTCCACAGGGTAATTAAAAGACAACCCTGTCAAAGGAAGTTTTGCAGTCTTAAATATTCTTTTTCCTCCAAGAAGAATAACCCTTTCCAATCTCAGCATTGGGATGGCTTTATTTCCCAGTGATGAATGAGGGCTACCCCTGGTGCCTGCCTACCAGACAGCTCAATGCCGCGCTTGGGTGCTTGCAGCAGTGTTCCTGTGTCACCTCTGGATGTCAGGCGTTGGGAGGGAGGGATGCTTTTGCAGAGGGATAAACCCAGAAGAAGTCATCTGGCCACTGAGGAGGTTTAGAGAGGCACGTGTCTTGGGCATGATGGTGGGATTGTCAAGTGCCGTAAGTTGGAGTTGTGCATCAGCGACCGACCGGAGGCAGAATTTCTGCTTGAAATTTGTGTCTTCCGTGAAGCACTTGCTGAAATCAGAACAAGGAAACCTGCTCGTTGCAATGGGTTATGGCTCAGCCACCTCTGGAGTAGGCGTCCACAGCCTGTGACCAGAAATAACATCTGTGGCTGCTGCAGAAAAGGGATCGGTGTGCGCTGTATGGACAGATGTTGCCCATAGGTCATTCCCCTTACCCCAGGGTGGGAAACAGCCCTCATATGGGATGAGGAAGGTGATGCTGCTTTGATCCCCTTCTTGAAATTTATACAGCACCGTGCTGTCTGCAGCAGGCTGGCCCGGTGCAACCAGCAATGATCGCAACAGGAATATAAAGCAGAGTTCAAAGGATGACTGACTGGGAGAGGGGACTTAGGCACAGATTTGCAAATGTCACGAAGGACAAGTTACATTCAGGGCAAACTATTTGGTTATCCAAGACAGTTCAGGTCTCTAGTCAAAGAGTCAAACTGCTTAATATCCACAATCTCCTCCAGGGCTGATGCTGGCTTTTCCAAAAGGTATCACTGAGCCATTTACTCTTGACAATTTGGATAACTTGAAAATCTGAATGTAGGCATTGTCTCCAGGTCCCCGTGATTCCCGCATGACAGCGGGGCTGCTTGTGCACAGTATGGAAATGACATGGGATGGTCCATGCAGATGAAAGCACGAGAAGCACATCTGCACTGCCTGCTCCCTGGGATGCCAGGTCAGCCTGAGACTTCTGCTTCGTGCCCGCATCCCATGCAGCCCCTTCTGCATCTTCCTGCCTAAACCCCCCTGTTTGTGTAAGATGGGTTCTATGTCCAGTAAAGGATTAGGAAGTTAAGGAGTTAAGTCTTAGAGAAACAAAAACTTTGGAGCTGGCTTTAGTGTCCTGGAGTAAAAAAGAAAACCACCGGCCGTAGCCTGAGAACGAGGCACTGCACCTGCACCTTGTCGCATTGTCAGCTCTTCCTTCTCCTCTCCGTTAGTGCCTTTTGATGCATTATGGGGACTGGGGATACGACAGGCCGGTGGGACTGATGTGACAGGTGTAACGAGAAAGAAATAGTATAAAATGTGATGTATCACAAAATTAGCATCACCTGACTGCCTGTTCCTTGGCATCCTGCCTGTTTCCATCTTTATCTGGGCATTGTTTAATTGCCTGATTGTTATACTTAATTTATTTATTTTTAACTTGCCACGAGCATGTAGAAATTTAATTTTAACATTAGAAGATCACTTGACAAAGGATTCCTTTTCAGAGAGGTTGACTCTTCATACTGAAGCTTGCAACTTTTTTTCCCCAGGCTGTGAAAATTTTAGGCTCCAGCTGTGCCAGTTCCAGCCAGACCCTGCCGGATGGCGGTGCAAACTGTGTGGTAATTGCAATTGCAGAGTGGGTCTGGTGCGCGGGGGGTGCATGGCCAAACTCTCCGTTTCCCTCCCACCAGCAGCACACTTTGCTGCGGGTCCTCTCTCCCCCCTGCACAGATCATTTCTCGGCTTGAGGCTTGTTGCAGCTACGACAGGAGGAAAACGTGAGCGTCAGAGAGCTGCTCAGGCTACAGAGGGGACTTTGTGGCACGAGCTTTGTTAATTGGTAAAAACTGCAAAAGTGTCCTCGAGGAGCGCCACACTCCCGCGAGCCGAGTTCAGCACCTAAGAAGTATCAGCCTCTGAGCACAGAAATACACTTCGCCGTCAGGCCTGGGGAGGGCAAGTCTGGGCTGTTCATGCCCCAGCAGCCTCCAGATTTCCACTCCGATTTTAGGAGCGGCGAAAGTGGAGGGACTCCACATTCCTGTGAGCAACTCGGAGCCTCTGGAGGAAGAGTGAAATGGCAAATTGAGAGAGCTTCCCATTTACTCCACCCTAGTGAGGCCACAGAGCCTTAGTGCAAACGGCTTTAATCTGTGCAGTTATTTGCTGTGGGTTTTTTCCAAACCAGTATTTAGAAACTTTCTCATATTTCTATGAAGACAATTCCTCATCACTCTATCTGCTGGGCAATGCTCTGATCAACAGGAACTCTATGCTGGGAATGGCCTGATTAAGTAAAATTAGCATTTTATCATATAAGACTAACATTTAATCCTATATTCATGCAGTCTGCTTTAAATATACTCCCTGCACATCCTTTCCTGTAAGTCTCTCATGCTATGCCAGCTCCACTCTGTTTTTATCTATAAGGAATTGAGCTCGTACCTGTGACAGGTGCAGAGTGTGTTAAATCTTTTGATCATCACAGAAACCACTCATCCTGATGTCCTTTAATCTAAGCAATGCAAAGAAAATCCTATGCACTAGCTTTATGCTTCTTCCGTCTTCCTGAGTTTAAACAGGAGGCTCCGCAGCTACAGATCAATGGACCTAAATTGTTTGTCTTTAACTTAGGTGGGTTTAAAGGAAAGCTGCTCAGCCCGGCTGTCTGGAAGTTCACAAGATGGGAAGGGCTGTGTGCTGTCTAGTGATGAGGGAATTTGAGTTACCTTTGAAACCTGGTTGAGTTTTTACAGCAGTCGAGTAATTAAACAGGAAAAAAAAATCACAGCGAATCACTTCTGCTACATTTTTCACATCTTTCTTGCTGTTATTCGGAAACTAATAGTGAAATTCTTTAATTTATCAATTATCAATAATTTCTGTAATTCACAAATGTGGTTAGGAATTCCCCCCCCCCCCCGCCCCGGGAATTATTCCTGAGTAATTTGTGTGGAATAGCCGATATTCCAATATTGCTATTGGTTCACACGGGTGGCGTGAGCCATCTGTGCATTCCTGCCTCGAGACTGGCTGCTTCTGGTGCCCAGCCAATGAGGCATGAAGAGTGGGATGCTGGAGGATCCCACTTCGTGTGATAAAACACATCTCTGCTTCTGGTGAAGGGTCCGTTCTCACATTTTCTCTCCATTAAGTGACTGAGTGTTGCGGGAAAAGGAGAGGACTGGGTCAGTGCCTGCACGTTCAAGGCAGGGTCTGGGGCAGGTTGTGGTGCTCACGTGCCTTTGGTGCAATCCCTGTGAACCAGACGTTTTCCACAGGGAAGGGAGACACCAGTTAAATCCCAACCATAATTTTTTGCTCCTTGCTGCTTTCCTACAGCCTCAAGCTCATGGGCGCAAACACATTCAGGTAACTCCATACAATCATCTTATTTTGCCTGCCCAAATAAGAGTGTGTGGAGAGCAGGTCCCCCGGAAACTGCTGAAAATAAGACCCACTATTTTATAACTAAAAAGTTAATTTCAAATGTGAATATGCTTCTGTGAGTGTGGAAAAAAGTTTCTCACTATGAGACCAAAAATTCCTTATCTAGAAAAAATAGGTGCCATTCCCTTTAATACTGCCGCCAGGATGTTACAAGCACAAAAACCTCCCAAACACAAAAACCCCTCCATGCTATGCAAAATATTGCAGAAACGTTTTTTCCATTACAGTGGTCACAGGCCATTTTGCTCTTCACTGGTGACAGGGGACCATTAGAATACAATCCCTGATGCCTGCGTATCATAATGAAAATCAAATTTCTTCCTGAACTGGTACATCAATTGTCTTTTTAGTAACCTGGGAAGTGCAGCTGTATGCAAACCAGGGAACGGTCCTTCACTCTTAATCTGTTCTCCTGCAAGATAAGTGATAACTTCTTAATGTAACTTTCCAGTCTGGTAAATAAGAAGTAGCTACAACATGATCCCATGGTTTAAATAGAATCGTCTTCCTGAGGCCGAGTAGCTGTTTTCCATCCTCCCCTGGGCAGGAAAACTGATTTTGATAAAATCGGAGCATTCCTCTCCGTCTATCTCTCTCCTTCCCTGGCACCTGCCTGAAAATCTGCAGGCAAACCCATTTGCATTTCTAAAATGATGTGCTGCAGGATCTATTCCTAAAAAAAAAAATTGGTGGCAAGACTGTCACAGCCTCTTGCTGCAGCACTGTGTCAGGGGGATGGACGAAGTGAGGAGTCTGGGGCTGGCGAGGGAGAGAAAGCTGAAATGATGGTGGTGGGGGATGAAGGAGACACAAACCAACCTGGCAGCTCCCCCGGGGTCCCCCACTGCCACCCCTGCCACCAGGTGCCGGTGCCACCAGACTGTCCACATTGAGAAGCACCGATTTCTTTACCTGTGACCTGTTTGCCTGCTAAACCCCGTGTGGTCCCTGCATCCGCTGAGCAGCTGGCCATCCTGGATCGAAGCAGAGCGCAGGTCGGGGCTGGTCCCCGTGGGGTGCCGGCGGGGGCACGGGGCAGGCAGCCAGGCACACCCTGACCCGCTTTGGAGATCACCCACCACCAGCCCGGGGGTGTTTGTGGGTGTCCAGCTCTTTACATGGGCTGCAGGCTCAAGTGCTGCCTTCTACTTGTGTGGTGCAAACGATTCACTCAATAGGAGCGAACTTCGAAGGGAATTTCTTTGTGGATACTCAGATGCACTGCAGGAAAGTGGCCCCCAGCCTAATCTCTGCAACATCTCCTGTGGGACGGGGACAGCTGCCCAGCTGAGGGGCAGAACTCGCTCTGTATGTGAGCCTCATCTCACGCCCGGAGGCAAAACCAAGAAACCAGGGGAAGAAATTTGAGTGAAAAAACTGGAAACATTTTATTGTGAACATCATTGTAGCTGGCTTTGGAAAGGTTTTCCTCCTGGGGGTTTTATTTTTTTGTGTTTCTACTTCTTCACTGCCCCAAGCCTGCATTTTTTTAATAGAAATGATAACATTTCTTTTTTGCAAAAACTTGCTTGGCTCCAGGCAGCGGGCTCTCGAGTTGTGCCAGCCCCTCCCAGGAGAAGGAGCCAGCAGAGGAGCAGTGCCAGCTCCACGCACCCGCCTGGCTGCACTCGCCACCACCGGCAGCTCCCCAAGGGCCTCCACTTCTTCAGATCCCTTTTTCAGGCACCCTGGTCTGCACCCAGCCGGGAGAGGAGAGCACTGGAGCAGCTCCTGTGGCACTGGAGCAGCTCGTGGCTTTTTCTCGCTTCCCTTTTCCCCTCTTATTCACGTGCACAGGGAACCTCGAGGAACAAATAATTCAATCTGCTGCTGGATTGCCAAAGACTTTAATGAAAGCGCTATTTATTTAGCATCGTCTGATACTGCATCTACAGTGACAAGGCGGGGGACTGAGTAATACCAGGTCTGGAAGCAAAGCGTGGAGCAGAGTGTGCCACCAGCATAGGAGTGTTCCAAAAATATATGATTTCAGTTTCTGGTTTAATTAGAATTCATTTTAAGTGGGTTTGCATCAACTAATGAAACAACTGTCATTGATGAACTGCTGCTGGGCAGGCTCGGGTAGATTTTAATCTCTAACCAGCAGCTCAGGCAGCTAGTGTAAGGGGAGCCTGAGGAAAGTCTATTAGAGATAGACATCAATTTAAAATTACTCATCTTAAGGGAGTATTGATGCAGAGGGGAAACCATTACAGAACAGAGAATTATGTCATTAGATTACTGATCCAAAATCAGGGCTCACCTCAAAAACTAAATGATATTGTTGACAGCTTGTTGCATTAACTGCTGAAAGGAGGGTATTTCTTACCAGATCATCATGCCTCGAAAGTTCATGCTGTGCATGGGGAGGAGTTTTGGAGATTGGTGGCAAATGGCCAGCCGCAGGCCAGATGTGTACCCCCGGATCCCCCGCAGCTGGTTTTGCAGACAGTCCAGGGAAGTGGTACCCAAGGGAGGATTGAAAAATGCCATCCTGCTGATGGATAAACTGAGACACAGCAAAGCTATGCAAATTCGTCAAGGCTAACCCATCTATGGAAGACCACAGTAATAAACCCAGCTGTGCTGAGGATTGCTCCTGCAGCCCAACACCTGAGTTATCCTTCCCCCTTCAAGAACCTTAAGTACTTCTCCCTGGTTATTCAAAAATACTTGGATACTTCCATGCTTTAAAAAGGTCCTGGTGTTTGGTTTTCAGACCTGAAACTAGCAGTTCCCTGGGTGGGTCCTGGCAATGGCTGATGCAGGGACATCCCCCAGACCAGTGGCTCCAGCAGCTGCCCTGGGGCAATGGGCGATTCAGGAAAGGTGTGAAATCACAAGTGTCTAAATTGCTGTGGATCACTAAGCTGCCGTTTCCCATCAACTTTCACTGAGGCTCGGGATGAAACGCTCCGTCAGACCTCTGGAGTCAGTTCTCAAAGGTGGAGAGGGCTCCCTGGGGCTGGTCCTTCTCCCATGAGATGTTCATGCCAGATATGGCTCCTGGAGGTGTCTTTCCAGCAGCAGGTACCAGAAACAGGCCTGGCCTGTAGGATGGGTGCGTGGGAGCGCAGTGCCCGGCTTCCTGGCGACCCACACAGAGCATTTCCCACCTGCTTTTGCGGAGCTGTGTGTGGTGCTTGCAGGCACCAGGGGATGGAGATGTGGGTTTTGTCCCAGGGGAGACCTGGGACTGTTACACAGAAGCTTCTGCAGCAGATGCAAACAGAGTCAGGGCAGGAAGGGAAATCATCCAAAGGATGTTCAACACAGTAGAATTTGTTTTTACCTCTTTCCTTTAAAAAGCAAAGCAAAGTAAAGCAAAACAAGCTAGGAAATTACATGCATGCTTTTGGGATGAGACAGTAGCTCAGGGTCATCTGTGTTTATTTCCAACATTTTATCTTATTTCCGTGTGCAGTTTTTCAAAACAAGGCTTTTGGGTTTTGCCTTTTCCCTTCTATTTAGTCTGCATGCCCAGCAGGCGGAGGTCTGAAAGGTACGCTTAGCACTGAACTGTCATAAACAACCCGAAATCACACAGCAAACACATTCCTCCTTCCCTGCAACTGTCACTCTCCTGTCCACTTTTTCCTTCACCATTTACAGTCCTGGAGAAAAACAAGGATGGAAACACAGCCTGCGTTATTTGGGAGCACTCTGATGACCCCCGGATTTAGGTGACGCTGTCTCTTGTGATGAAAACAAGCATTGACCTGGACATTGCTGGAGTGGGCTGGAGCACAGTGGCCGGGGGCAGCAGCACCCCAGATGGGGTCCCAACGCCATGCTGGGCACCGGGGCCGGCGTCCTCCTCCCCAGATCTGATGGAGATGCTTCCTCTAAGCCACCACACTGGGAGTCACCAACCTAGCCCATACCGCCTCCAAACCAAGCGGCACATCTTGGAAGGGATCTGTAGCATCAGAGTTTTGGAAAGCTTCATTTTCCATCTGAGCTGGTGCCTGGCCTGGCAGATGCTGGAGGTTTCTCATGCAGTCCCCACTGTCCTAGCCCCCCCACCCCGAGAAGGCAGTTTGGAAGGAGAAAGAGTTGGGTGTTATTTACATTTTTTATTTTTCAGCAGAAAGAGGGGAAAATTTATGTTATATGTGGGGCTTTTTTCCTTCTTATTTTTCTGGAACGAAATGGAGTTTTTTGATATATTGAATATATTTAATATTCAAATGCTGAGAATTTGCAGGACAGAGCAGACAGAGACTGCTTCTTGCGATGAGACATTATTACTGTTGTGAAGAATTCCTTTAAGATTCCATCTTAATCGTTCTGCTATTGAAATGGAAGAATAAAGTAATAAAATTAGATGTTTTGAAAAGACTTGATTAAAAAAGTAATTATCCTGCCAGCTTGCGGGTTCCCACATCCTGTCAGGTTCCTCCAGCTCACCCCTCTCCTCGCCGAGCCCCTCACTGGCTCCCTGGGAGGACAGAAGCCCCTTCACGGCCGGGCATCTCTGAACCACAGCCCCGTCTTCCCTCCTTCCTCTGGACACAATTTGGGGCTGTTCTGGGGTGCAACTTGCCTACTGGTCCTGTCCCCCAGCCGAGCACCCTTCTCCTCTCTCCCCAGTTGAGATCTCCCACGCCAGGCAGCTGCACCCCGGGGTGTCCCTGTGCCGAGGCCAAGCAGCCCCACGCAGCCCATCCTTTTCTGCAGGAGCACGCTGCAGGTCTGGAAGCCCACTGGAGTCTCTGCACAGGAGCACTGAGCTCACGGGGCTGGGGTATGGCTGCCTTGGGGCAGCCCACAGACCCTCCTGGTGGGCACCACGGCCGTGCTGTGGTCTCGCTCTTGGCTCAGGCTATCGCGCTGGAAGGAGAGGCACAGCTTCCTCCCAGCAGCCTCAATTCCTGCTTTGAGGCTTAATCAGCCCATGCAAGTGTGCACAGCAACCCTCCAAGATGTGAGGCATGCGGGGAGCATCCCTGTATCTCCTTTGAAAGTGCCTCGTGCCAACGTGCATCGTTTCTGCCTGCACCTTTGTGGGGTGCCAGCCTGGGGCTGGGCTCCCCCCACGACCCAACACTGGGCTCCCCACAGCCTGCACATCTCCGGCTAGGAGAGATGAGGGCTGCAGGATGATGCCCCATGCCTGGGAGCACCCTCCTCTTGCATGGAGTGGGTGCGGGGTTTGTCCAAATAGTGGCCCCAACAGTAACTGACCGTGCTGGAGGGACAGACTTTCCCAAGTTGGAGAGGAGGGATTGCTGCTTGCAGAGCTGTGCTGGGCCTCCCAGACCCTCACAGCTGTAATTGTGGAGCTCATTCATTCTGCATTTCTAATGGAGAAACACAGATGGTGACAGCTGAGTGCAAAATGCATCTATTAAAATCTGCTGCTGATTGTTCCTCATAATGGGCTTTGGGTTTTTTGAAATATGCTACAGAGAATGCATGGCCTCGTTTGGGAATGTAGCAGGTTACAGGAGACTTGTGTCTGTGTCTATCTTTGTCTCTTCTCCGTTGCTAGACATTTTCTGCCCGTTATTTATTATTTTCATAGTAGAATAACTGGAGATCCATCTCTGCTGGGGCCAAATGGGAGTTAGAGATGTCCTGGCTGAATAAGTTCTCCAATTGGAGACATGAGGGCACCCAAGGAGGGTGTCCTTCCCAGGAGAAGGGCTAGCTGTACTCCAAGGCTACCCTTTAAATGACTGGAGGCTCTGGTAGCAAGGCGATGGGGTAACATGGAAGGGAGCCATGCAGTGAAAAGAAGATTCAGCAGCAGAAACTTGTTCAAGAGCTGCAGGTGCTGGGAAGCCAGTTTCCCTTTGGGAAGCCAGTTTCCCTTTGGAAAGCCTGGTGGAAAGGGCAGATATCATCGGGAGCTGCAATCTCCCCCCACGTGCGATGAGCAGGGTTGAGCAGGTCTGCCCAGACTGGCTGGTGAACACAGGGCATTTACACTGTCCCATCACACCATGCAGACCAGGGTGTTGTGCACCACAGTCATCCCACTGAGGTCCTCAGATACTTCTGGGAAGAGGAGTGAGATGTAAATGCTCATTGGGCCTAAAAAAAATCAGAGTGAGGTCTTCTGCTGGACATCCCGAATGCAAGGACATTTAATTCAGTGGATACTCTTGAGAAGAGAAGCTTTGCCTGTCTCTGCATGAGCTCTCCATTGCGGGTGGATTTGTTCTCATGTGCAAAGCTCTTTGCCCTCAGCTACAAGGGGCTGATCTCCTCTTTAGTCACTTCAGGATAGAAGTGGAAAGTATTTGGTTGCAGAGAGATTTGAGGAAGCCAGAAGTGTCCATGAGACCAGCCTCATGTTAGCCAAGCCAGGCTGCTTCTGCTGGGGAGGAAGACCTTCATGTTAACATTTACCACCTTCTGCCTGGGGAGCTCGGGTGGGTGGGGAGCAGAGGAGGGACAGTGTCTTTGGGGTTCTGACTCCTGTTGAGTGCAAGAAGCTTTAAAAGGCATGAAGGAAATGAGAAGCCATCTAACCTAAGCCTGGGAAGCCAGCTCAGAGCTATTTAGCAGTGATGCCCTTCCGTCATCCACCACCTGCAGGTCAGAGCATCTGTGAGACCAAAGCAAAATCTTGCACATGTGGAGAAAATTTGACACCAAGTCCAGACACCTCCACTTGTGCCCAGAGCAGGGAGCATGCCGGGCTCCCCACTGCCAGACTGGGGTGACTCCACATCCCAGACACGCTGCTTGCTTTGGCAGCCCTGCTCGGCGCTAATGGCCATGCAACGCCACCCCGGGGGCTTTGCTGACGCGTCCAGCTCTGCCCGCAGCCCTGCACCACCTTGCTGCTAGGGACCTGCCTGCACTGCTCATGCTCTGCTCTCTTGCCATGAAAAGCTGCCGCTTCACCAGAGGAAATTTCAGAGCTGGCAAGATTTCCTCTGAGTCCAAGACTCAGCAAAGCTCCCACTGCTCTGGCAGTGACCTTATAATTAAGCAGTGCAGAGGACACTGCTCCAGCCGGCTCCCTGAGTGCTTATATTTCAGTTTGGGCTACATCCAGCTCTAGTAAATCCATTAATTACACTTCATACAGTGGCATTTACTGACAAATGAAAGATTTCATTAAGTCTGCCTGCTTCCTAAAGCACAGTAAGACCTCGGACAAGCTCCCCTGAGCCCTGGCCCCAGTTATTTAAGTAGCAGTGCTGTGTCTCCTTGTTACACACATGCCTCACCTGCAGGGAGGATTTAGCCAAAGATCTTTTCTCTTATCTCCGCTGTGCTGCTCAGTCCCAGGCAGGGAGAAGTGGGGCTGCAGAAGGCAGGACTGGCTCCATCCTTGCTAGCCGTGCAGCCTTGCTTTTGTTCTGTGCAGGGACACAGGAGCCAGCTTACTTCCAGGGAGAGAGAGGAGGTGCATTAAACTTTCATGAAAACAAGCCAGCGACAAAGGCAGAACATGAGCTCTTCCCACTGCGGCAGCTTAGGAGGACTCTCCAGGCACCAGCCTCGCAGCACAGGGACCAGGCACTGATGCAAGGGAAGGCAGCTTCTTAAAGAAGCTCTGATCTGTACTCCTGAGGATGTTCATATGTCCACGGCACCTCCATATTAACACTCTGAAATCTTCCTTTGTCCCACCAGTACGTGATTTTGACCTTCAGAATATATTGAGGCAGTCCAGAGATAAGATAGCTTGAAAGGATGGGGTCTCAACTCCAGGGCAAGTTTGTGTTTAGACTTCTTAGCTCTTTAGAGTTTCACTGGAGGATGTGACCTCCACCGTTAGGGATGCTGGTGCTCTTTCCGTTGGAGGATTCACGTGGCTCCTCCCTGCATTGGTTCCAGCAGCCCTTGGCTAGCACAAGCAGCGAGTGGAGGCTGTTCCCATCCTTATTTCTTACCTGGTGGCTGTGCTGTGCCCTGGGAGCTGCGTAGGCACCAAGTTGGAGGAGAGCAGGCTGAAGTGACATTTAGTGACTAACAGAGCTGTCTTCAAGCACCATTAATCTTCTGTATTTCTTCAGTGTCGGGGCTGGAGTTACCTCCCAAAGCAGGGCTGCTGCAGTGCCTGGACAAGTCTCACGTGCTCTCAGGCACAGTGGCCTTGAAAGACGAGCCACAGTTATGCACTGTCACCACCCCACTGTCCATCACCAGTTACAGGCTCAAACACTGATGAGTGGGAGACTTCATAGAAAAGGTTTATCTGTGAATTCTTCTTTCAGGGCCTTGGTATCTCCAGGACACCCATTTGAAGCTTTTCTCCCCAAGCACAAGGACCTTTCTGGGAACCACCAGGCTGAAACTAAAGCCCAGAGATCTTGGAAACTTGCTGGCATCACTCATTGCTCCAGCAGGCTCAAGGACGGAGAGTCCTGTCATCTCCTCCCCTGCAGATCCTGTGTTGAGAGCAGAGGAGCTGCACCCTCTCCTCCACCCAAACCCATGATCGGGCTGGGAATGGACACCTCCCTCCCCATCTCAAGCTCTGGGAACACTTTCCTGTGGATATCTTTAACACTTGTATGGCAGCTGCTCACACAAAAAAAGCATCACAGGCGAGACTTTCATCATTTCTACACCAGTACTTGGCTTGAGGAACAAATGCGATTTCCTCTGCTCTGCCTGCAAAGCAGCGACCAGTTCCAGGTAGTTAAACGGCCTCCCAAGAATGTTTCCTTGGCACGGGAACAGATGGAAGCAAGAGATTAGAGCAAGGTAAGTTTGGTTTCTTTGCCATCTGCTAAGCCCCAGGAGAGATGTCCTGGGGCTACTACCATCCTGCAGCTACCTGATGGGAGTGTTAGAGACAGAAATGTTCCGACCTAAGCAAGTTACCTCCCAACCAGTTTCCAGGCTGAAAGAGGCTTTGTATGGTACAGTGATGGTTAGGTAAGATTTCCTTTTCTCCAGGCTTTACTGGATTGCCTCTGAACCTGGACACGGAGGGCTGATTTTTCCACATTGACATATTCCTCAGTAGGATGTCAGTGAGCAGACTGTGAGGCTGATGAGCAGCATGAAGTCTACACGAGCAGGTTGCAATCAAATTGAGCTTGACTCAATGCAGAGGCCATTTTCCAGGACAGGGTCCTGGTGTAAAGCCTGTCCTTCTCTCCCCAGCTCCACCCAAAAGCCTGTGCTGCCCTCGGCTCTAATCAGCCAGTTGAAGACACTATGGTGGGAGAGGAGAGGTGATGGGAAGTAGAGCACAAATACCTGTTGAGCATTACATCTGAGCAGCCTGTGTTTGAAGCAGCTTCCACAGCAGCTGCTTTGAACAGCCAACTACCTAACTGCCTTCAGACACTTTAGTTCAGAGCAAGTTTCCACCTTCAGCTGTTGCCCAGCAGGGCTTCTGCTTCTGCCTCTGCCAGCCCTGCTCACGTCTCCTTCCCAGGGGTCCTACCACACACATCTTGACCCTGACCCCATGACAACCCCTCCAAGCAGAACTCATCCCACATCTTCTTGGGTTCACTTCGTGCCCTTCCCCCGGAGGGCTGCAGGGGCTCTGGAGCACGTCACACCACAGGGCGTGAGGACGTGCCGCTTGCCTGCATCCTGCAAAGGTCCGTGGCTGGGGCCTGCCATAAGTGCTGCTCGGGATGACCAGGGAACACTCCCTGCAACTGAAAGCCACAAGTCTCTGACCCTCGATAGCTGCTGTACCAAGTATTATTTCTGGCAGATCACTAGCGCTTAAATGACAGATACATTAGCTGAGTCAATGCTGAGGATGTAAATGTGCAGCTGGCAGAGCTGGTGTTTAAGCAATAAGACATGACAGCGGTTGCGTTTTGAAGTGATTAGCACCTGTCTCAGGCACGCAGAGAGGCAGGAGGCTGAGGCTGAAGGTCAAGTGACTCAAAGTGCTTGCAGAGCACAGTAATCATTGCGGTGGGCACTTGAGAGCCCTGTGCTGTCAGGAGCATGGCCACAGTGCCTGGCCAGACCCCAGTGCCTTCTGAGCATCCTTCACCCAGAGGGGACCTTGCCCATGGCCAGGCAAACTGAAGCTGTAGATGTGTCTGGAGCTTGAACTGTGTCATTTGTACCATGCAGACTTGGTTGGGTTATACAGCCATCTCCAGCACTGCTCTCCCCTTGCTGCCCCAGCAGCAGGTATCCATGGGTCCTGTGTGCTGTGCCCCCTCCATCCCATCTGCTGCTGCAGTACAGAGACCGGCTGGAGGCAGGTAGTGTACAAATTATCCCATGCTGGGGTACATCCTAACTGATCTCCTCTCCTCTCATGGTTAGAAATCCTGGCCTAAATCCTGATTTTTCAGGTTGAACGTCCCTGCCATAGCCTTGGCATCAAGGTGGCAGTGAGCTTCCTCATTGACCAACCCGCTCCATGAGAAAGCTCTGAGCTTCAGGCAGCCCTCCTGCTCCAGCCACAGGAGACAGCAGAAAGGACACCCCAGCCCCTCGCTGTAGCCCCTGCAATACCACACTGCTTCGTCACTTCCTTCCTTTCTTCTCCTTTCTCCACTCAGCACATAAGAGCTTTCCCACCCACCTGACTTTCCTGCTGTCCTGCTTCTGAGCCTGAAAGCAGTCAGAGCCCTGCCGAGGGGCAGAGCTTGCCTGGATCCAGGGCAGGACAAAAGGCAGCTGAGCAGCCGGGTCACAGGAGGACTTGAGCTCTAAGAACTGCAGCTCAGAGGGCTGCAGGGTGCTTTTTTGCTGCTGGGTATTTCTTACCTATTGCTAACTTGTTTAATGAGGGCAGAGTTGCAAAAGAGTGATTTAAATCCCTCCTTTAAAGAGACACTAAGTATAAGCCCAAGAGGCAGGTGGGTGTTCCCCAGGAGTGGGGATTACCCAATTTATTGCACAGAGTGCAGCATGTCTGGTGACCTCCCTGTCTCCTGCATTTGTTTTCTCCTGCCGTGAGACAGGTTTAATGAGGTGACTCAGGGGAGCAGCAGCTCCTACTCAAGGTCTGCAGGGATGTCACACTGCAGTCCTGGCTCCACTGGGGCAGCCTTTGTACTGCTGAGAAAGGTGTAAGTACCAGAGAAGAAGGAAATCTGCTGGCAAGGAGGGGTGTCAGGTAGCTCAGAGTTGCCCTCCAAGGTCTTACTACATCGAGGATGCTCCCACAGCAAAGATGATCCTGTAAGTTAAGGAGACACAAGTGGTGGCATTGGGAAATCACAGAATCACAGAACAGTAGGGGTTGGAAGGGACCTCTGGAGACCCTCTCATCCCACCCCCTGCTGGAGCAGGCACCCCCAGAGCAGGGGCACAGGGCCGCGTCCAGGCGGGGTGTGAATGTCTCCGGGGAAGGGACCCCACAGCCCCTCTGGGCAGCCTGTGCCCCTGCTCTGGCACCCGCACAGGGAAGGGGTTTGTCCTCATGTTCAGGTGGAACTTCCCGTGTTCCAGCTTGTGCCCGTGGCCCCTTGGCCTGGCGTTGGGTACCACTGAAAAGAGCCCGGCCCCATCGCCCTGACACCTGCCCTTCAGATATTTATAGGTACTGATGAGATCCCCCCTCAGCCTTCTCTTCTCCAGGCTGAACAGACCCATGTGTCTCGGCCTTTCCTCACGAGGGAGGTGCTCCAGGCCCCTGATCATCTTGGTCACAGTCCTTTTAATGCAGCTCAGGACACCACTGGCCTTCTTGGCCACAAGGGCACGGTGCTGGCTCTGGGTCAACCTGCAAATGCAATTATTAGACACACAGTGCTGGTCTGTGGTATCAGATGGGACTCTGTGAGCATTTGTCTGCTGGGTACAATGGGAGCAGACTTTGGGAGAGATCCAGATAAATTACTGGCACAGTCCTGGGCACAGCTGGTACCTGTGGTCTATATTGATACCAATGATGTAAGAAAGAATAAGATTAACCTGGAGGTTAAATGCAGGGCCTGATTTCCAGGACCACCACAGTAGCATCCTTCAGTGGTACTGAAATGTCACACCTGAGGTCTGACGGACAAGCAGGAGTCAGGATGCTCAGCATGAAAGTGAGATGATGGTGCACAGAGGAGAAATTTGGCAGAGGTAGGAGCTGAGCACACAGGACAGGAGAGATGGACTGCACCTTTATCATGGCAGAGCCAGGGTGATAGCATGGTCCAAGGGGTCCTAGGGATGTATTTAGGCTAGGGACCAGGAAGACCTGACAGGTGAGGAAGAGCACCTGGTTCAGCTGACCTGTTCAGCTTGGTGGATGTAGCTCATTGCACCTCAGAAAGGACCAGTGGGGCATGAACATCACAATTAAAATAAAGGAAGGTGGCAAATGAGGCAGCCTGTGATCCAGCTGACTGGCAGCTTTAGTATGAAGCACCAGAGCCATAGCAAAACTTCCACAAGCTCCTGTGCCAACATCAGAGGTCCACAGTTAAAACAGGGACGTAGGCTTCTTGGCATCAACACCAGTCCCAACTCAGTGGGAGCCCTGGTGGAGGGAGGCTAATCCAAGAAATGCAGCATTGCTGCATCACCAGCGTTATGGGAATGACAGAGCAGGTTGGTGGGAGGGTGGCAAGGCATGTGATAATATAAAGAAGAAAAGCATTAAAATACTAGGTGGAAAGAAGAGCCCTAGGGAATCCCTGTGGGGGTGGAAAACCCAAGGTCTAGTAATAAAAATGTACTACAGGACGATACTACCCTGACAACAGTGGTGAGGAAACATTGTGGGGTGATCAAAGCTGCAAATTTAGGCCAGGTAGTGACTGTGGGAAATGTCAGTTACCCACACACAGGCCAGGTCGGTGCCTCATTGGGCCCAGATGAAGAGATTGCACTTTTGGACATGACAGAAGATGCATTCTAGAGCGACCAGCCTTACAACCCACGAGCAGCAATGCTGGTCTCATTTAGTCTTGATTCCAAAGGTAGCAGCGGGACAACCCCTCGACTCGGTCAGGCTTGGCATGTTGTTACAGGCAGCAAGCCGAATCACCCCGCTATGTGGATGTTTGGCTTCAAGAAGAGAACTACATAAGAATGAGGCAAAAGGACAAAGGATCAGTGCAGAAAGCAAGAAGCTGCAGAGCAGCTCAAGGGGAATTCAATAAAGCCAGTGGGAGATTGGTTTGAAAAGAAGTCAGAGAAAGCACTGCTTTTCACAGCAGACTTTTGGAGCTGACTGCCCCAAGGAAGCGGTGGAGGTGGTGGTATCAACAGGGTCAGAAAGGGCTGGCACAAATTCATGGACAACAAGTCACTGGATGGATGAACAAGACAGAGCGATGTTGCTGACATCCCTATAACATCCCTAATGCAAAGGCTGCGGGCCACCCGTCAGGGCTAGCGGGGATGCTGCAGCCATCGGCTGCTCCTAAAGCAGAACAGACAATTTTTGGTGGCCCCTCATCCTGATTCCTTGCCTTTTGCGCAGCCCTTTTCTTTACAGAAAGCATTTAGGATTTTAACCTAAGGCAGCATTTTGAAATGGGTGCTCAGAACCAATATCTTTCTTGTTGTTTTTCTCTCTGCAACTTAAAAATATCTTCAGTGAAAGAAAATAAGCCTGAGCAGGTCTGTCAAATCCTTCACATGAAAAAAAATAATAGTTACCTACCAGGTTTATGGTAAACAGAGCCAAATAATGGGCAAATGCTCTGCCGGTAAGAATGGGGGCGGCTGCACGGAGACACACAAAGTGCCCTAAGCGCAGAATTTGCAACCTGGGCTCCGCTGCCAAAAAACCCAAACAAAACAGCAAAGGAGAAAGGAAACCCCTCCCCTGCCCTGGACACCCTCTGCTTTCACCTACGTCACGGAGAGTCTCATTAGCCTCACAGACTCCCAAGGTGCTCGCCAGAACCTCCACTGCTCCTGTGGGAACAGAGGTCCGTCCACCGGCGTGCCGTGACACGGGTGGCTGTGGGCATCCCGCGCCGCCAGGGAGCGTCCCCCCATGGGTCCTACCGATCCCCACGTAAATCAGGAGTAATCCACTCGCCTATTTATCTAATGAGGAAAAATTATTTCCCTTGTGCCACAACTCCTCCCTTGGCAGGTTTGTCCTGGCGTTTTGTCCCTCCTCGCCACTGTTCCTCCTCTTCCTCCCTGTGTGACAGTGAAAGCGGCAGCGATAACGAAGCCTCCATCCTTCAGCCCCAGTCTTTACATGCAAGCTTATAAGGCTCTGACAGTAAAAAAAGGTCTTTTATGTGCTGCAGAAGTTCATAACGTTCCAGTGTTGATAGGGATTGAGTGCAAAAGAAATAAAATCAATAAAATATTCAAAGCTTTTACATTATAAGCTCGAGCAAAACTTTTTACCAAATGTTTACTGTATAATAAATTCTATTAAAAAGCCCGAGCCTGCATGGTGAAGAGGGGTGGAACATTGTCACTTTAATTGCAATGGCATAAATATTTGATATTCAGTAAATTAGATCTGTAGCTCTGAAAACATTCTTGCAAATGGATTTTTACCTGTAGCACAGTGCCATTAGCAGGAGAAAGTCAACACAGCCCCAGGGCCTGTAATTAACTCAACCCAAGCAGAACTAAATATTTTTGACAGTTTTCCTGGTCTGGAATTAACTGTCATAGCAGAGAATGAAAGGAAGTGCATTGTCACATTATGTTTACGTAAAGTCTGTAAAATGCTGTGTTTTGTATTTTTGTTTTGTTAAGTCTGGGTTTCATGCCCCATTATTTTTTTCATCATTAGAGACAAGCCTAAAAACAACTAATGATGTATTTTATATCCTCAGACTAGTATCGAAGCCGTCTGAAAAAAGGGGGAAGGCATTAGCTCTGTAATTCAATTTTTAAATTTTTTTTTTTCTCTATAATGAAGCATGGTGCACTGTGTACTGGTATAAATCATAATGCTGTGACATTTGAAGACATTAGAAACTCTGGTTTTCCTATCTGATTCAAGGTTCTCAGATAATAAGCAGTTGTCTAGCCCATGTCTGTCTATTTTACTGGGGCTGGGGGAAGGCGTTATGTTGTTATGTAGGTTTTTTCCTTCTTTTCTTTCCTTTCCTTTTTTTTTTTTTTTTGTATTTACAAAAATAACTGTCACTCTACTGAAATGCAAACCCTTGAGGGCAAATCTACTTAATGCTTCCCTGAAAGCTACTTATTGTCCAGTAGCTCAGAGAAAATCTGTACAACGGTAATTGAAGGGATGTGTTGAGCTTGCTGACATTTTGTCCTAGAAATTATCTTACCTGAAAAAGAAAGGGGTATTTAGCAAGAGAGCTCCTGTGCAATTTGGGAATGTAAGGATAGTCATAAACAAGCTGATTAAAATAAATGTGGCTTGCTACATCTATAGTAATAACTTGGGCAAATGTGATAGTTTACATTAAAAGGGAAAAAAACAGCCTGTTTGCATGGCAAATATACGTCTTTTGCTGAAAGCAGGGATTGTGTTATAATCTTGTCTCTTTCTTGGCATATTGAGAAGACAAGCGAATAAGGAAACAAAAATGTCAAGATTTTTTTTTCCTAAAGATTGCCAGATAGGGAGAAAAAAAGCGAGACAAAATTAACACCGGTCTCAGATCCTGCCTGTGCTGCTCTGCCTTGACGCTCACCTAAATTAAAAGCTTTTATTTTGAATTTCTGACTATCTCAGGGAAAGACGAGAAACCCCTCTTTTCCCAAGATACATCATGCAAGAAATGACCTCAGCTAGATGTAATTTTTATTTTGCATTCCATTTCAGCGTAGAAGTCCCTCTTGTTTTGCTACACCAGTGCCAGTTGCAGAAGGGTTTTTAATGGTTTCTAATCAGCGTGCAGTTGCCTGTTAACTTCAGTCTCCTATTATGGCAGTTTCCACATCTTTATCCGTATGCAGAAACCCTTCCTTGATGAGCACACAACATTTTCATTAAGAGAGACAGAAAAAGCAAGGAAGGCAGGAAAGCAGCCTCTGGAAGAGGGGAATCTGTGCAATCCCCCTTATGCCAGGAGCTTTCTAATCACAACAGGAAAGGGACCCTAACTCTGGGAGGATAAACAAGCGCGAGCAGATGAGGGTTTAACTGCTCTTGACAATCAGAGGCACGGTTTCAAGTGACTTCATTCAGGTTAGAAATTGCAGCCCTGCAATGAGGAACGCTTGGGTTTTGGTTTTTTTTTTATCTGTAGCTCCTTAGGGGCTAGACACGGCATGGTGCTGAGCCTGCGACGGGCACTGGTGGCTCTGATAGGACCTGCAAGGGTTTGCAGGTGCCGGAGGGTGCTCCACCCCTGGCAGGACCAGCCCACTGGAAGGTGATCCTTGCTAGCAGGACTTTCTGCTGCCGCATATCTTCTTACTGAATTAGGCAAATTACAGTGCACTGTATCTTTGCTAAATTAATTAGCTCAATTAGGCTGGGAGGAATGGAGAGGCGTGTGTGTGTGTGCTTCTTCTCGCTCTCCCTCTTTGATCACTTACCTGCTCCTGGAGGCCCTGAGGTTTATGAACAGCAGACACCAGCTCATTCCCACCCCCCTTGAGATGACTGCCTGCAAGGCACAGCCACTGGCCATCCCCGGCAGCACCGGGGGTTTCCCCAGCCCCGTGTGTTTCTGGAAGCCTGTAGCACTGAGCATCCTCGAGCCTAAGGATCCTGCTCACAGCTTGGCTTCGGGCTGGGGGCTGACGTTTTGGCAGAGAGGAGATTTGCAGCTGTGGCTGGAGCCACAGCCCTCCTGGCTGCCCAAGGGGTCCGGTGCCCCGAGCACTGGCATCCCGGCATCGGGCGTCGCTGGTGGCAGTGCACATGGGAGAGTCCACGCCACCACGGCCAGAGGGAGGGTATCCCTGTCCTCTGGGATGGGACAAATTATACCCTCCCCTCCTTGCAAATTTCCCTGCCTCTGGCTTCCCTTCGGCTGTGGGTTTGTCACGGGAAAGCGGGATCTCAGCGCACATCATCTCCCAAATATGAGAAACATCACGGCCACTTCTGAAGCTTTTCTGTTGCCTCTGCTTGAAGCGTTGCAGGTCAGGCAGCCATAATGCCAGCCTGAGCAGGTGAAGAGCTGTTGAGATTTCCCTTTTGGTATCAGACTATGCCTCTGCCAAACCCTTTTCTTCCCATTCAGCAGCTGTGTAAAATACCAGCAGAAAAGCTTGAAATCCCATGAGTGAACAAGGAGCCTTGGGAATGCTGAGTGTGGCCGCCCAGCTCTCCCAGCCTCCATGGATGGTCACACCTTGCTTCCACCACCAGGAAGGTGTTCAGGACCCCTCGTCGAGCCCAATGTTGGAGGAGCACCAAGCTCTCCAGCTCCCTGCCCAGCTTCTTGGGGCAGGCTACTGCCAGGAAAACGTCCCTGGGAAGCTGCAACATCAAAAACTCTCTTTTCTTTTATTTGTGCATGATAAAGGATTCAGCACATGGAGAAGAAACCAAGTTCTGATTTATTAGTAGCAGCTAAACAGCAAAAGGCAGCGCAAGGTCTATCAATACTGCTTAGCAGTGAAACCCAGCGTAATCCACTGCATGGTAAAATAATCAAGAATGTCACTTTTCATAGGATTCATCAGAAACAATAAGACATTTCACAAACAATCATTGCCCAGCATTAATGATCAGATGTAAAGAGACCTGAGTGCAAATACTAAAGAAAACAATTATATGTCAGCAAATATATTCATCTTCATTTGATTTAAGCACCCACCTTCTATGGCTATAAAAGGTATCTGTGTGTTAACTCTATTTGCAGGGTGGCAAATTGAGCCAGCACGAAGCTGATTTCAGCCAGGTGGTGTGAAAGGATCAGACACATGGATGAAGTGAAGCTCCAGGATGGGCATCCCCATCTCAAGGCTCTATATGGGAACCATTTGAAAGACCTGGTGCCTTCCCTTGTGCTAGGTGCACACCGTGAGACTGATTATGCTGAGGGCTGCCTGCAGCCTCTCTGTTTTCAGATGTTTTATTCTTTCACTTCCCCTCAATCACAATTTTCCTCTGAAAGAGGTCGTGTTTGGCAAAAACTAATATAAATTTGTAAGTGGTTTTAGATCAAAAATAATCTCCATGAAAAATTTTCTCTTAACACAAAGGATAGTAATTTTTTTTTCTGTAAGCAAGAATAAATATGTTTGCTTGTGCTTGAAGAAAGCATCATTTTCTGCATCTCTTTATGCTGGCCCCAGCCTGGAGGCTGAGATACAAGGCAGAACTAGGGACTTTCTGGTCTTCCCTGAGGAAACTGCTTCCTGGGCTCTGATCTTCAAATACCTGTGTGTTTTGGGGTGTTCTCCAAATTCTGAGATTCTGCTAGTCCTCCAATATGCCAGCTATTACTTTCTGATTCCAGCTGCTAGCATCAGCCCCGGTTGTACTGCTCTACTGCCACAAGCCACAGCACTGTGCCTCTGCACCTCGGTGACTTGCTGGGCAAACCTCCCCATCCTCACCCCCTTGCCCCGGCGGGCAGGCGACGCTTCCCACCAGGCTGATCTTAGGAAGAGAAGAGAAATGGTGGCAATTTGTCTGCCTGCTTTAATTTTGCTCATTTTGGGCTCAAACACTTGTGATCAGGTTGAAAGGAAAGGGAAAGTAATACCAAAAGGAGAGAAAAGGCCATTTTTGTGGTGGGACTGTCGCACCGAGTCCCACACAGTCAGTTTGGTATTTTTGCTAGTTTTGAGTACTTACCCTTTCCTAGTGATTAGCTGTACCTCACCCTGGCACGATGCTCAGGTTTTTTCCAAACCACTGCAATCAATTGCATGCTAATACATTTTCCTGCTGCCTCTGCCTGTTCCCTGCCCCATCCCCCCGACACGTACCAGCACAATATTACCTTTCTGAATGCAGAGGGAAATGAAGAGAGACTCACAGAACATGTGAATCACAAGGAAGTGGTTTCCCTAGTGACAGTAACCACATGAAAGCTCTCACCATCTACTCTCACGGGACCTTTTAGCACTTTGGATTGTGGGGAGAGCAAG
Organism: Phalacrocorax aristotelis; assembly: GCF_949628215.1. Classification (NCBI taxonomy): domain Eukaryota; kingdom Metazoa; phylum Chordata; class Aves; order Suliformes; family Phalacrocoracidae; genus Phalacrocorax; species Phalacrocorax aristotelis. The sequence continues at coordinate 4,115,543 of NC_134288.1, read as the reverse complement.
AAAGCCGGTAAAAAATACTGTGGTTGGTAAAGGAACAAGCTAGCCCTGAAATGCTAAATGGTATTGGCAGCCCATGAGAAGACATCATCATCCCCTGGGGATTTTCATGAGGTTCGCCCATACCACGTCAAACTGCACTGTGGCGCTCAGGTCCATTCGCCAAAGCAATGCACCAGAGGCCTCAGAAACCCGCACCACAGCTTGCTCAGATCCTCACCCCAACAGGCGGTCCCTGCCAGGACAACAGAGAGCTCCCCAACACACACTTCCTTTTATCTCTTCTTCCCCTGTTGGCATTTTCCCTTTGGAGCACCGTATGGGGAGGCTCTAGAGGTGACGGTGAGTAGGACAGTGGTGGCACTGGCACCAGCACTTGGGACACTGTCTGTGTTTCCGTGTGCTGGAGTACAAACCCTGGTACGAAAGTTTGGTGTGCTTGGAAAGAGTACAGCAGTAGACAGAGAGACAGATGGAAAGGGTGAGCAGGCAGTTATCAGTGTCTTTGGCTCCGACTCAAGAGTTTTTTCTCTTCTCTCTGAAATGTCTTTAATTTTTTGAAACATCTCTGAAAGGAAATGAGAGCAATGCCCAGAGCAGTCATACTGAGAGACCCCAGAGAAGTGGTGTCCACATGGGAAACCAAGAAGAAAGCATCCTTTACTGAAGCAGGACTGTCTTCCTCTTCTGTGTTGCCACCCTGGGCACATTAGCTTAATAACGAGCTTTTTAGCAGATTTCAGTGAACAAGAAGCAATTTATTTGTCGTCATGGTGACAAAGAAGACCTTCTGGAAAAAAGCGTTGAATGAAGAGAAGAAGGTTTATTGTGCAGAGCAATGAGGCATTCACTTGGAACATTAGCATCACACAAAGCAGACCATACAAGAGGTCTTGCTAACTTCTGGATGCATGGCTGGATGTGTTTTGGGTCCTTGCTTTCCCTGGAAACAGGAAGAGGAGGCTGGCACTTGGTGTTTTATACATGTTATTTGATGTCCAGCCCTGTTCCTAGATGGCTCTGGGAGAAAGACAAAGGTTCCTTGTTGGTAGATGGCTGAACCTCACTGGTTGCATTTCTGGTGGGTATTTCCATGGGCTGAATTCTGAGATTCAACTGCCAGCTGAACAAATCCCAAATAAGCCAAGAGCATGCATCTCAAAGTGTACTTTGTTCATTTATTTTGACAACTCTAGTGTTTCTTTAATTATTTATAACACTTCATACTGCACTGGAGTAGATTTTTGTAAAAATAATGAAGCCTTAGTAGTATAGCATCCACGATCAGATCTGCAGGGGAAGGGGGAGATAGGCAGTCACTGTCTGACGTGAGCGGAAAGTGAAATGTAGGTTGGAAGCAAATTCTTCACTAGCAAAAGTTTTCAAGCACCAAAGCAGAGAAGGACAGACCTGGGAGACCCAGCACTGCAAGGGTGAAAGGGAGACTTTTTGGGGTGAGGATGAATTCCAGAAGAGCAGCTTCCTTCAGGAAATGGTGATTCAAAGCTGGATTTTTGGCCATCGTGTATTCACCTTTGGAAAGCTATCAATGAGGAATTAAGGAAGAGAATGAAGCTATTCTAGGCAAAATACACCTCAGTAAGGTGCACACGCCACTGCAGTTAGGTGAGAATGTTTTACCTGAAGCATTGTCCTGCATAACTTCCAGGAGACTTGTAAGAAACACCTTGGAATACTTGATTTTGCAAGATAGCCCGAATTTCCTCCTAACTCAGGGTGCAATAAAATCTTGCAATCTCAGGATTCCCAGCAGAAGGGAAACACCTTTCCCCAGTCCCTTCCAGTGGCAAGGTTAAGGCTGCACAGCTTGCCCATGGCAGAGGGTGCACAGGTGAGCATCTCAAGAGATCTTAGCAGCCTCTACAGCTTGCTAACAGCTTCCTTGCCAATGGGAAACCTGCTCTTGCCCCAGGTCCTGGGGGTCCTTCCCGCAAGGCAGATAGGAGCACCGTGGGTCTTCCCTCCCTGCAGCACAACTCACCGTGGGTGCCTGGACCCACTGTGCTTGCCCCAAAGAGGTGGGGAAAGAGGGCAGATCCCAAAGGAGGTGAGGCATCTCGCCGAGGGCAGGGTAGACTTCTGGTAAAAATCTGGCACCAAAGCAGGGCAGGAAAATATCGGCAGTGCCTCGCTTCAGGTGAAGGGCTGCTGTTTGCCACAAGCCGTCCCTCTGCCCTGAGCAGAGCGTGGCAAGGCCACCGAGGACCCAAACCTCATTGCCAAGAGGCCTCCTTCCCACATGTGAGGCATGTGCTTATTGAAAAGAAAAGCTTGCTCTAACAGGCAAATGCTAGAAGAATGCAAAACCACAAAGAATTTATATATTTAACCCACCCAAGGAATATAATTATTCTTTTTAATCAAGTCTATTCAAACCATTTATTACTTTATTCTTCCATTTCAATAGCAGAATGATTAAGATGGAATCTTAAAGGAATTCTTCACAACAATAATAATGTCTCTTATCGCAAGAGGCAGTCTCTGCTCTGTCCTGCAAATTCTCAGCATTTAAATATTAAATATATTCAATATATCAAAAACCTCCACTGCACTCCTATAAAACAACTCAGAGGATATGAGGAAGAACCAGAAAGGGTCCCGTTACAGTCTGCAAACAAATTCAGAAAAGGAAAAGGGAAAAACTCCGTCGTACATAATGAGCTGCAAATGTAACTCCTGCTCCAGAAGTCCAGCTTCGCAGCAAAGCAGGCCTGGGGGATAAGGACATTATCATTTTGAAGACTCATTTATTTCAGCACACACTGTACTTATATAAGAGCCAGACTTTTAGGTCTCCTTTTGTTATCATCTTGTTTTTCAATGCATCATACATTGGTAAGGACAAAACTTCATCTGCATCCTGTCCAGGACACTTTTTTCAAGCTTTTCAGACCATAAAACGGAATAATAAAAAGGTAGATAGTAGTGAGCTAAGAATAAAAGCTGTATTTTCTCCAATACAAGGGATGTCGCAGCAGTAAAGTCACAGATGTTGCAGTGAAGTGCAGGACACCGCTGGGTAAGTGCTGGGAGGCAACACAGGCAGGTCTGGCTGAGTTGGCCTGGGCATGCAGGTATCTCAGCCCTTTTGGGGTGGCTCTCATCACATGTGTCATGTTCTTATTATATTTTTAGGTTCTTAATATGCTTCGCTTGCAAGATAGGGGTCTTCTGGCTGAGGCGGAGCCATGGTGGTTGTATATTCTAGTCTCGTTTTTCCTTCTGCTTTTGACTAGTCTGTGAAAAGATTTTTGACAGCATGAGATATATCTTACATAATCCTAGAAGACATCTTTCTGAGGCTTCAGTTACGAATGTTTTATATCAGATTACTTCATGTGTAGTTGATAAAGGCCTGAGTATTACTGAGTAAACAATAAATAATCCAGGAATGAGGAGGGATTTCTAAGTGTCCAAATTTAATTTATTAAATAACTCCTGGGACCAGCCTCCATCCATGGCTCAATGGCCTGGCAAAGAGGTTTCAAAGCTGCAATAAGTTTCAGGAGGCTGACAGTGTTTCACTTCATCCATGATATGATGGGAGCCCCAAACAGGCAGCAGACATGCGAGGTCATCCCGTGGAGTGGGCGAGACCAGCCAGGGACCTGCCCTGCCGCCTGTGGGCGCCACAGGGCACATGAGCACATGGCTCTTTTCAGCTTACAGGGTAGTGCAGCACTCTGGGGATCTCATCCAGAATATTGGGAATGTCAAAGCCTTCACGTTGATGTTTATCACCTTCTGGATTTGGCCTCCGTAATCCCAGCATGGAGTAATGTCCATTTTCTCCCATGTCTTTTTTCCCAAAGGTTCCCAAAGAGTTTTTAAGCCTTCGTTGGCAGCTGTAAGTTTAGGTCAGCGACCTTTCAGATGGCTTTACCACCAGGAATGGCATGGAGGAGGCTGAGTGTGGTTACTGGAGCTGTGCACGTACACAAAGTCCCCCTTGGCAGAATCTACCATTGGCACAAAGAGCCCAAAGTTTGGGTTGGGACCTTAATCCCTGCCCAGGCTGCCATCTCAGGGTGAAGAACTACAGGTCTAAGCCCTTCACCATCATGTAGGGTGTGCCTGAGCATCTCCTGAGCAAGTGTTGATCCATCTCAGTTCCTCTTAACATGTGGAAGTAGAGACCCTCAGACCACAGTCACTGCAGCATCTCCTAAATATTCTTACCAATGACCCAGAGAAGGAAATGTTACAGTTTGCGGGTTTATACCGTTATTCATTTTTGCCCTACATATATTTATTTTTATCTGGAAGCAAGAGGAAGAGGCTGGCCTGCCCATACAGAGAAGGAAGAAACCTTTGGGGAGCAGTAGGTAGGGCTCTGGGTGGGCTGGGGGCTGTGGCAGCGCTGGGCAGGGTAGCAGAGACCTCACAGATGTGGTGTGCACCTCAGTTTTGGGCACAAACTTTGGGTGCAAGCTTGCAATATCCCTATTAAAGTAATCTCTGGGCAACTCCAGCCACCCACAGTTCCTTAGGATGGGTGATTTGTTTAGAGGGGGGCTTCCTGAGTGGGAGGGATGGTTGTGGAGAGCAGAGGGGGCCCCTGAACCAGAATGCCTTTCTGTGGTTCAGGTAATATGAACAATATCAAAACAAGTCTGACATAGCTACTCTAATCCACCTAGTGCACAGCCTGATTTTGCGAGGACAATGCACTAGCTATGGCCTAGAATATAAGAGCAGTACCTCCAGCAACCCTCAAAACAGCCATGAATAAATCAATAAGGGTCAGGTTAACAGGCAAAAGGTGAGACCATGCGTTCCACCTGGGTGAGCAGTACTTCGAGTGAAATAAGAAATCAAACATTTCTTCAGCAATCTTTGCCAGGCTCCTTCTCTTTCTGTTATCATTAACAACATTGACTTTTTACTTAGTATTCAAGGTTAAGCAAACTGTCTCCACTGTTCAGCCTTGCTGGGTTAGGTGTGAAGGAGGCAGGTCTGGAGACAGACCTCCACAAGGTGGAGGTACACAGGCTATACAGCAAACTCCCTTTGCTTGGAGATCGGCTCACTTCAGTCCTTTTTGTCCCCTCTCTATTGGCAGCATCTTGACCATGGAAGTCAGAGCCTTTCCTCCCTCTGCAGCTTTTGACTTAAAATCCTGCCCTCCACTCCAGCTGGTGTCTTTGGAGAAGTTTGACTCCAGATCAAAAATGCTCTGAGTAAGGATTTTGATGTCTTTCTTCTTTATTCCTTCCTTCCTCCCATGCAGAGCTGAGACCTGCTCTCCAGCGAGGCTCCAGGACAGAGACATGTCCCCACCATAGGCCAGCCCACCAAGGCAAGCACCTGAAAAGCCCAAAAGCACCAAGAGACACTGAAATCTACAACTCCCCTGAAATCAGTCATTCCCTCCCAAAAGTGTATTCTGCCTCTTTTGTCAGAAAACCTTCCTTAACTGCCAGCCCCTTGCTAATTTTCACCATGTCCATTATCCTCACAGCAAGACAAGGACTTCACCCTCCAGCCAGGGCTGTCTGTCCATCCCTGGAATAAAGGACATAGTAATTTCATTTGATTTGTGGGTTATAGTATTTAAAACAGAGGAAAAAATTGATTGACTATGGAGAAGAATAAGAGTACCAAGAAGAAAGGAAATGTACAGGGATGGGGGTTGGAGCAGATCTACAAGGAAAGAAACTGGATGAGAAACTGCTCCTCACTGCATGAGAAATCTGGACCGCAGTCACAGGTGATGTATGGGAGCAGCATCAGCCCCTTTGTTCTGCACTCATGTCTGGGGATATTCTCCAGCAAGTTTTGTCCCAGAATGGTAGAAATTAAATGCAATTTTTTTTTTTCTGCCTCTTGGGAAACAGCAGGGACATGTCTGTGTAGGAGGGAGCTTTGAGAGGTACGTGAGAAGGAGCAGGGGGCTCACAGGCTTCGTGTGCCCACACTTTGAATGGGTCTGCTTCTCTCTGGTGGGAGAGGCAGAGCATTTAATGGAGAATTAAATCAGGCTGTATAAAGGGCTGAAACCCTTCTTGCTCCTGCTGGCATCAATAGAAGCTCTGGGTGTTTGACGCTTCTGAAAGCCAGAAAAAATGGTCCCAAACCGCCTTCTGGGAGCCTAACTCCAACCTGAAGGTTTCCCTGGTGAAAAGCCTGGACTTGGGCTCCACAGGCATCGCTTTCCCAGTGGGGAGGGAGGCTTTTGTGGCTGTAACGTGGTCAGCTGGGAGCTGAAGGACATTGGCTTCTTCCAGTTGATTGTGCATGGGATCCATGGAAATTGCAGAAATGACTCCACATGACTGAGATGGAGCAAACTCCTTTTACCCACGTCCACCACAGGGGCTCAAAATGAGCCTTATGGCAGGGTTTACGTATATATACATGTATATACACACACACACATATATGGGTGTGTGTGTGTGTGTGTGTGTATATATATTCCCCCTCACCCTTCTTCAGGCATGCTGCATCTGCATGTGGACACAGCAGGGACTGCAGCCCCCTGCTCTGCTTATTCACCAGCCAATTCGCAGACCCCAAAAGGGGTAGGGAACCCAGACACATCCCAACTGCTTGCCCATCTCTACACCAAATGCTCTATTATTATTAATGATCATAACAATAATTCAGCCTATTACTATTGTTACTTTTCCTGTTAAAAAAAGAACTCCCAAACCTGGATATAGTTATGAAATTTTCTTTTGGCCTCCGTAAAATATTTCCAAGTAATTATACAAAGAGGAGAGTTGAAAAGGAGCTGCATACAATTGTCATAAAACATAATTAATTTTGAGTAATTCACAATGAAGAAAAAGTGCTGTAGAGAGTAAATTGGACAGGAGACTTCTGTGCCGGGGAGATGAGGTTTTGAAAGGCTGCTGACTAATACAGCACTGACCTGAAAGCAAATCCTTACATTCATGCTGGACCGGCTGTTTCCATGACAACAGTTGTTATTAGTAACTGAAAATGTATTGCTGTTACGAGTGGCAGCATATTTTTTTCAGTTGAATTCAAGAGCAGCTGGGTACTTTACTCATGAAGATAAAGTGCTCAGATCGCTACAACACTAATGTTATGTGCTGCACCTCTCATAATACAAACCTTATACTTGCACATGATACAAAGAGATGTGTGGATTGCTTTAGGGAAAAGACCTCAGAAGGCATAATGTAAATGGCAACTTATATCAAAGAAATCAAAAGAAAATAACCGTGGTCATCACTGTGCTTTAAATTAACTCTTTAGTGAAATTCCCTGAGGATTCAGGCTGACTGGAGTGTTCAAGTAACAGGTAAATCCTGTTAGGAGCTAAGCGAGCTAGCCTGACATCCCGAGATGTAACGCTTGCCTCCTGAGAGACACTGGGGGCATCTTACCCTTTAAGTTAAACCACTTCTCATTCACTGCCCTCTCTTCCTCCTGTCCTGACAGCAGCAATTTTGATGATCTTTGAGGAAACAAACTTGCAGAGAAAAACTCTTGCCTGGTTCAGACGTGTGCGGTGCCACTGACTTTAATAGCACCCCCCTGATTATTCCCGATGATGAAAAAGACCACATATCAAAGGGCTCAGGGCTGAGCCAGTGCCACCACCCTCCAGGTGAATGGGTCGTGCCAGTCGTCTCGGCCTCTCTCCGACTCATCACCCCTCGACAGCAACCAAAATGCTGTGGTTAGACACCAATTGCAGCTAAACCAGTTTAAACTCCATCAAGTTTGGCTGTGGCTGTTGTGCTGGTATACATTTCAGATGTCCCCCTCTGGGTCCCCTGAAGGGAATGTAAATCTTTACACCAGCGTAACTGAGAGGAGTATAGCCCCGGAAAATATCAGTTGTCGAAGTTGCTCATGTAGGCAAAATTATGTACGTTATATTGTATGAATGAGCCTACAAATAGCAATAACATATTCAGGAAGCAAGTATGTTACAAACCATAATCAAAAAATGTTGCAAATTACATCCTTAATAGATTACATTTATAATCTACTTGAAAGAGATCTTTAGGCACTTAATTGACATATTCCAAGATAGCTATAACATATTGGCTAGTTAGATACCAATTGACATACTTATTAAATATCAATTAGCGCATTCCATAATTTGGTACCTAATTAGCTTGCTATAGCTATTCTATCAAATGTCAATTAAATGCTTGAAATTCCTTACAAGTTGGCTGTACTAAGATAATAATTAAGAATGCATTGCTTAAGTCATTTTTAGTTAATTACATGGCAAACTAATTTTGGCTACATACATTAGACCTTTCAATAAATCCCTCTTTATCAATCAATTGGTATCTAATGAATTCATTATTCTTTTGCTACATCTGAATGAAAGGCTGCTTTGCCATTCTCCTGGTAGTTAGATTTAGATTTATCTCAGCATGGATGTGGGGCTCCGTGTGCCTCCCGCCCCAAGGTCTGCGGTGGGGATGTGAAGTGCCTCGCTCCCAGCCAGGGGAGCAGTCCCTGTCCCTGTCTATGGAGGCAGGAGCCCTGTGGCGTTTGGGGAGGGGGTGGGTGTGCAGGAGTCACTGTGGTCCCCCCTCTGCACTGCCACTGCTCCAACCGCTTGCAACACGGAGGGCTCAGCACCAACCCACCTTGCGGCAGCCCCATGCAGGCTGGTGTGCAAGAGCTGTGGTGCCCAAGAGAGGATTGAGGGTCATGAGCTTGTGCTGGGAGGAAAGGGCCAGTTGTCTGAGACCTCTGTGGTGTGGGAAGTGACAGGGTGGAGGAGGTTGGAGGTGGTGGAGCTCCTTCAGGTGAGGCAGAAGAATGCTGTAGCACGAACTTGTGCTGGTCCAGTACAGGCACGTCTTCCTGAGCTCTTTATGTCCCCTGAGGCAACAGAGCACAAATCAAAAAGCAAAAATAGCATGCAGTATTGATGCCTTCTCTCTTCTCTCCAACAGTTATGAGTCAGGTGTCTGATTAGGCTATTGCCATATGTGGAGCACCTTTTATGTTGGAGGAATTTATTGCACTCAGGTAGGCAAGTTTTACGTGTGCTAGAGGATGTGATGACCCTCTGGACGCACCATTCTTTGTTGAAAGGAACTGTGCAGTGCCTGCCCCATTCCTGTGACTCACTGTGCTTAGCTGGGCAGCTGTAGGTCCTACTACAGCTAAACTGTCATCATGGCCCTGGAAGACCTTGGCGGGGCTGCTGGCTTTGAATGGAAGGTTGGAAGTTTGGCTACACACTGCCCTGAATATGAAGACTTATGTGATAAATTACAACTCACATCAGTCCAGATGGTGCAAGTGGGTGGCTTCACATAGTCTGAGAAGATATGGAGGAGATATAGCCCATGACTCTTCTCCATCAGCTAGTGTCCCCTGCTTGTTGGACCCTCTCTTTGTCTCCCAACTTTGACTGTAAATAAAAGGACTTTTAGTGCCCAGCATTTTGCTGGCAGGTTTTAGTCTTCTTTTTAATTACTTTTAAGAACTATAATAAAAGACATGCCAAAAATACCCATAATTCCCATATTCCATTTTTTGCTCACATGTGTGTTTGATGTGCACGTGCTTAATTTAGCAAAGTGATTTCAATGAAGTGGAGAGAGATTTTTTCAAAATAGTGTGGGATGTCTGAATTTCCTGTGGGCACTCAGAGAGCGTTCTGCTTTCCACTCACCGTGAAACCCAGCAGCAGGTTCTGCCCTGCCTCAAAGTGTGCTCCCGGAGCTATGCTAGCCATCAGCGCTGGCATGTAGATCCCCCCACCGGCCCCATTGCTGGCTGAACGCAATATGGTGAGTGTACGGGAGGAATGGCTTTGCTCAATGAAGTCATGCTCTGTTTTAGTTTCTTGTCACTGTACAGGCTGCACTGTAGCCACCAGAGGAGGACAATTCATCCATGCAATTTTTGTCAGCCTGGTGTTCCAGCTGCTCCTGACCAACTCAGCACTGAGGAACATCGCCTTTCATATTCTGCAGGGGCACATGGCCTCAGGACCAGTGCAGAGAAAGAACATTTTTCACCTTAGGGAGAGTTTATGCCAAACATCGAACAAAAACAAACAAACAAACAAAAAAAAGGAGGGAACACACTATGCTACCAAGTAACCCTGTGTTGCACCCTGCTGCAGAACATGTCTCAGGACGCTGGTGGAGGTGACCCGGGGCAAGGGAAGGGACACACACAAACCTGGGAGGACTGGAATGATTCTTCCTCAGCACTGGATACAGTCAACCTGGGTACGCTGCTTCTTCCTCCCCATGGACCATCTACCATTTGTTCACCACACCAGAGCCCCATCCAAGCACGTTTCTGTGCAGTGACAAGACTCATGTCCCTTCATCCCTGTGCAGAAGTGTGGGATTTTGTGCTCATGCTAACAGGGTGAGGAAGAGCAATTCACTGTGTGGGGCTTGACAACTACATCTTTTACGTCAAGCAAAGCCAGAAGCTTGAACAAATGCCTTTGTGGTGACAGAATGAAAGGGCCGCACAATTTTTTCTTCACTTTGACATAATGAAAAAAGGCTTTTGACAAAATCCATTCTGCCCTTTAAATGAAGTTATTTGTTTGACTAAATGCAGTGACTCCATCCAAATTATTTATTAGACTTGCTTGACATTGCAGGCAGCCTGGATTCCCGCAGGACTGGGGGCAAGAGGTGGGTTCTGGATTAATCTCATCAACTGATAACAAGGCAAACCTAGTAAAGAGGTTTTTACTTAAAAGAAGAAGGGCATCGGTGGGAGGTCCAGCCACTGCACATATTGCAGGCTTGGTCTGGAACGCTCAGGTTGGGCTATTTTCTTCCCGCAGGTCCATGACACTGTCAATAAAACTTATCACTGGGTACCTGTACTGCTACACTTGTCATAATCAGTTTTTCAGAGGCTTCACTAGATCAGGACTCAGGAAAAAGGACCGATGCACTGGAAGAAGGATTCCAGCTCCTCTCCCCATGGGCTTAGAAGAAGTAAAGAAGGTAGAAGAAATCTCTGCTGAACTCTGAGGAAAAAGAAGAGCAGGAAATAATTATTTTGAGAACACATAGCGGAACAGAAAGTAAAATAAGAAAATCAAGAGAAAAGGGCTGTACAAAAGAAAAGAACAGAGTTAGCCAAAAGGATGGCACAGTTACAATGGGGATTGGGAAAGGCCCCACAAAAAGAGGTTAAAGGTATGAAGAAGAGAGGGAAAGGGCGGTAGGAGTGGGAGCCATGCTGAGTATTACTGAGAAGTCCCTGTGTCCCCCTCTTATGTTTGTGGTGGTGTGAAGCCAAGTCAGTCTGTGTTCGTGCTGGTTCCCCAAGCACCAGCATCATCTTCCCTCTCCTACAGTCCCTGCCATCCTTTTGATTTCAGCACTGAGGCAGCTCTGGCAGCTCTGCAGTGTCCTGCAGTGGGTGGAACACGTGAGCCCAGAGACAAAGAATTTTAGGTGTATTTTAGGCACTTATTGCCCAGGTGGTAGTGTGCAAGAACCAAGAAAACCTGAAGAGACATAGGAGCTGAGGGCACTAAAAGCACATACAGCCAGACCACAGCAGCAGTTCATAGATCCAGGGGGACGGAGTCCTCCAACAAGCTTTCACTCCTGTATATCCATTGGAGATCCCTGGGCTGGGATGCCCCCTGTCCTGGGACTTCTTACCATGTGCCAGGCCACTGACCGCAAGGCTCATGCTATTTAACACATGGTCCTGGAGCATTTGTCTCGTCTGATATGCCAGAGCCTGCTCCGCCAAGGGAGCTCGTCAACACTCAATTCACAAGCGCACTAAAAACGAGGATTGCCAGGCCATAAAACCTTGGTAAGCACTGGGTGACTCATGAGTACATTAAGAGGATGCTGAGATCCCAAGAAGTGTTTTGGTTCTGACACCTTGGCACAGCAATGCAAGTTGGTGAAGTTCTCATTACGGCTTAGATTTCTCTCCTGGTAGGAAGAAAACCTTTAATCTGCGTTGTTCAGGAGATATGCCGACTGTTCAGAGAAGCCAGCAGACCCTGCTAGAAGCTGTTGTCTTTCTCTCGACTAACAGAAATTACTCCTTCAGCAAGACACACCTGCGCCTTCATTGTTTTTATTCTCTTTCCAAAGCTTGAGCAAAGGAGGTCTAGAGAGACGTGAGTTTTAAAACATACCTAGAGTATCCACTAATAATATGGACCCTACTTCAAAGAGCTGATTTTTGTAAAAGTCATGCACTAAAAAACGTCAAAACATGTAGAAACTCAACAAATCAAGGTCAAAATGCCACAGGTTCCCTGTCCTCCTCATTACTTACTGCCCACCACTTTAGAAAACAAGAGCAGCAATAGAAACACGACATCTACTATTGGGAGACTTCCATGTTCTCATAGTGTGCTGTTTTTAGCAGTGTGAAGCAGGGAATGACAGGGAACAAAAGATGGTTATAATTTTCTTTTCCTTTAGTTTTATTTCATATGTAAATAAAGTAGCTTGAAGCTTTACAGGAGCATGTAGCTCACTTCTAGCCCCTTTTGTGGAGCAAGGACCAGAGAGGTCTGGAGCATCCTACAGTCTCCAGATGATCCCTATGCAAGTGAGTCATCTGTCACACCTGCTGGAGAATGAGGAGAGGCCCTGTCTGCATCTTTGCTCTGAAATAATTTGGGACATTTCTGTTGATACTGAGAAAATATGGCCTACATATGTGAAACTGCATAGAGGGGAGACCTGTCTCCTGTGGTGGTCAGGGAGATGGCTGAGATGTTAGCTAGGAAAGAAAACCCTAGGCAAGGCAGGGGAGGTACAGAAACTTTTATTCAGGATCCTCCACTATAGACATCCTTGATTATTCACTTTTTTCATGTTTGAGTTTCTGAGGTGGTATGGCCGGGCATGCTTAAATTGAACGTGGCTTCTAACTGCCTGACATCTCCTGGTAGAAGGAATACCTGAGATGATAAAAGACATAATTTCTCCTAGAACTGAGATGATAGTGCATTACTCACACATGCACGATGCCTGTTCAACCACTGTGCCAATGGGTTCTTTTTCCCAGTCTGTAAGACCTTCTGTTGGGTTCCTTATGAGTGGACATTCAAAATTAATCCAGGTTTTAATAATAAATAAGACAATAGAGAGGACCAGCCAGCACCAAGGAAAAGTCCTCCTACTGAGGCCCTGATGATGATCCCACCTAGGCTCATGGTGCTCCATGTAACAGGGTTGTGAGTGGAGAGCCCTCCCCACAACATTTCCTCCTTAACCCAAGTTTGCAGCCCTGTAGCTTAGGGATTCATTAATTTAATACCCCTTTACTGGTCAAATGCAACCAGTCTAGTACTGTGCAAGGCTCTCCCATTTGGCTCTCATTGGGGAAGTAGGGAGCCACGTGCCTGCCTCCAACACCTTGAACACAGCCACCAAACTGGGTCAGTTTGTCAATATCAGAAAGGCAGATTTTTCCTGCCATGTGCTTCCTGAGCAGAGCAGTGCCCAGACGAAGGTGGATGACTGGAAAGCACAAAAGCCCAGACCCAAACACAGGACTTGCTGCAATTTAGGCATCTGAGCTTAAACTGCCAGGCCACCACAGCTTTCCCAGCTGCTCTTCAATGGCTGATACCTCCCACTGGAGCTGCCCAAACTCTGGCACTTTTGTATTTGAAATTGTACCATACCTGCCCAACTTGGGATAGGGTTGAAGAAGCCATGGTGATGCAGGAACAAGGTGCTCCCCCACTGCCACAGAGGGTTCTGCCAGCAGACACGGCCAGCTCTGACCCTGGTGCTCCCAGCTCTGCAACGCTCCCTCCAAGGGCAGCCGGAGGATCAGTCTGGGGTTTAAGGCTTGGCAGCCATTGCAACAGTCAAACCCAAGTCAGTTCTCTGCCTTTTTTTTGGGCAAGACCCACTCTGGCAGTCCACGTGAGAAAAGTTGGCTGGGTGGAGTGATAGTTCATGTAGGTCACTTTTCTGTTTAATGAGACTTTTCCATCGACTGAGCATAAATTTTTACCCCTATTTATTTGTGTCCCTCACTGACTTGGCCTGAGCTTAGTCGCTGTCAGTGGAAACTACTGACATCTGAAATGCTGACTCTGAGGTTACTGAAACTAAACTAACACAACCAGCCACTCATGTACTGCGTGGAGGCAAACAGCCCTCTCCCCTTCTCACTCTTCCTTGTTGCTTGGTGCTTTTGTGGTGCTTCTCAGCCGAGGTTTCACGCCTTCGTGTTAACGGCTCCTGTGCCTGGTGGTGGTGGGTGGCCGAGGCAGGCTGGGATGGGATCATTCTCTTGCAGGTGACCTTGGAGTTACTTTTTCTTGAAATCAAGGATCGTGCGTCACAGGGAGCGGGACCTTCCATTTACGTAAGGGGAAAAATGAAATCAGTCTTGCGGCTCTGCAGTTACGGGAAAGGGAAGGGCTCCTTTCCCCCCACCAAAAAACCCAGCCGTGCTGTAGCCTGGTGTCACATTGACTAAAACTGAGAGCAAAAAATGCAGAAAAACTGTGGAAATTACCAGGCAGAATGAAACCACTGGAGGAAAAGTGTGCAACTTTTCATATTTAACTTTGGTGCAAGGATCCTACGTTGCAGGAAATATTTGCCATGGTGCTATTAATAAAACCTGCTGAACAAATATCGAGCTGCTAAAAGCTATCCTGCACATTAATAATCAGATACAGCATAATATTTAATCTAACCATTTATTCTGTAACGGGACTAGCTGTTCCTTTGCTTTTAATTACAGCTTTCATTTTAAGCTAACTGTACAAATTGGCGAGATTTATGAAGCATCACTGAACACCATACCTCTGCCTGCCTTGTAGCTCTACAATTAAAATGCCCATTTTTGAATACTAGGGTTTTTTGTTTTTTTTAATTGTATTTTTTTTTAAATTTTAAATTTTAATTGTATTGTTTTTTAATAGTTTTGTTTAATCTGCTAAAGAACCCTTGAAGTCATTTGGACAAATATTTTAGCCTTCATTCCTTTCTGAATGAACATGGGTGCATGGGAAATTGAAACCAGTTTAAAGTCAGTGCACTGTAATGGCTGTGGAGCTTTCTTTGACTCTTAAAGGGCAGCAAAGAGACATTCGCTATTTGGCATGTGTTTGGGATGAGATGGGCATTTCCGCTTGTTTTTCATTGATAAATTCTCACTTTGTACCCATGAGCATGCCTATTGCTTCTATAAGCAAGTTATCTCAAATCTATGGGTAAGTAGCTGCACCACCAATAAGAAAACCAAGACATCACATTAGTGAGTGGAAGCAGGACTCCTGTCCAGGCTGTCTGAAGACTCAAAGTTTCTGTGTGTTGGTGCAGTGCTCATCTGGTTTTGTATTTTGAAGGCTCTATTGTTGGAGCACTGCACAAACCTGGAATACAGATGTTGTCTTCGCCTTACAAAAGAAATTATTCTCCATGATGAGAAACACTACTGGTTCTTCCTTAGGAGATGTAGTGATAAAGACTTAACTCTTCCCCACCCCACAGGAAAAAGCTCCATCCAAAGCTCCACAATGGGCAGTGAGTTATCTAGCCTAACCTTCTTCTCCCTCTATCCTTAGGCAGTACTCTCAAGTTGAAAGTCTTTGCTTTCTTTTTCTGCATTTTCCCAATAATCCAATTGTGGAAATCATGCAGCCTCGTGTAAGGGCTGCCTGGGTTTGCTGTACTCCTGCGCAGCTTGGCTCTGGCTCATATATGGTCTCCACACTTATCTCTGGCCATTCAAGGAAGACAAACTTTAGTGCACAGGGGATTGCCATGTGATTTTTATCAGGGCTAAGACTGAAAAGTATTGCCTTGGAACAAAGCAGAGCAAAAAGCTGCATCTCCTGGTATGGGCAACGGGAGATGACGTGGCAGCCCTCCTGGATTACAGGCAAAGCAGGCAGTTCCCCAGGGCAGCAGCCTGAAGCACAAGCGTAAGCACACATGGGATGCTCCAGGGCTTGTAAAAGCTACTCCACATCCATAACAGCTCCGAAGTGAAAGCAGACTCAACCCCTCCAGCGCCGCTTTCTGCAAAGACAGGTGGAGGGGAAGCTCTTTCCCTTCTAGCATCACCTCTCTACTCTTCCTAGACCCCTCCTCTGCACTTGAGAACATCTTGCCTCCATTTACACTCTCCTTCAGAGCTGAGTGGCAGCTCAGCCATCCTCATGTGTCCCCCAAGGGCTGAGTCCGCTTTGCGCATACCCAGCCCAGCAGCTGCCCTGTCCCTGCATCGTATGACCTGGCATTATGGCTCCTTGCATCTCAGGCACCACTGGCATATCTCTCTAAGTTTCGTTTCTCAGCAGGGCAGCCTGTGTCTACAAGGAAATGAAAACTAGAAAGAGTGATTTCCACTCCCAGCAGCCCCCTCACATGGCTCCTTTCTCACCCAGCCCACCTCCTCCTCATCTTGGGAGGTGGGAGGCTGACTCAGCCTCTGCTAGGCTCCTTCCACCCGTGGAGTCCCTCCTGCCTTGCCCTGGGGACTCACAGGGGAAAACTCCCAGGGCAAGTGGTGGGGAAGACGTACCTGTGGCCACCCAAGACCAGGCAGATCTGCAAAAGCCACGCGTGCTCACGCTGGCACTTCATGCCAAGAGATGCCACCGTCACCAGCAGACAGCATCAGCGCTGTGCTGCCACTGCGCTGCCCTTGCACTGTGCTGCCTGCTCTCCTTGCACCCTGTCATGCCCCTCTCTTTCAGTCCTTGCTCTTTTCTGTCACTCCGGTTTTCAATGCCTTTACCCCCCTTCTCTGTTCTCTTTTTCCTTGCTCTGCTCCATTTCCTCCTGAGGAAGGGAGGAAAGTGTTGGCCCTTAAAATGCCCTTTCCCAGATGATGAGGCGGTGTGTGCCCTGGGGATGAGGCTCTGGATCGAGGATCCCACCATTCTTTACAGTCACTCAGAATCTGTCTCCTGTCAGCTGTTACGGGCAACCTGGAAGGTGAAAAGCATGGGGGGAGCAGCCCCCATGCCATCTTCCCAAGTTGGAAGTATTTCCAGGTCACACTGTCGCAGGTGGCTGTGGTTATCTTCATGACAGAGGGCTGAGCTCTTCCTGTTCAGCTAACTCTGGACCACTGAGGTGGATTCCTGTGTGTCTTCTGCAAAGGTCCCCAGGGCCCACATGAATACACCAGAAGTTGAAGGAACACCTTTACCTTTAGGAATTTGTCCCAATGTTTTTAAATGCCATCTCTCCTGAAAATGTGTGCCTTGTTCCTAGGGTGAAAATGTCCACCTTCAGCTTCCAGCCGTTTCTTCTTGTTCTGCCTTTCCCTGGCAGATATGTAAGCACAAAAGTACCAGGCACTTCTATTCTAAGTTAATTTTTACTTTTGTTTTGCTAAGATAAACAATGAGTTCTATAAACCTCTCCTTTCAAGACATTTTCTCTTGCCCTGTTACAATATATTTGTCTGTTTTCTGAACATTTCAACATCTGATTTAAAATGCCAGAGCTCTTCACAGTTTGGCCACGCTAGTTTCAGTAGTGCCAGGAACAGAGGTCAAAGCACAGCATCTCTCTCCCTCCCTCCTCCACTCCCTGTACGACACCCTGTGTGCTGTAGTGGAAACTCATGTTCAAGTGCTCAACTATCCTCCAAAGAGATTTGGCTTTGGGAAGATCCTGCTTGGAGCTCCTCTTTTCCAGGCTGGCTCTGTGTTCTTTGCTTCCTGTGCAACTCTACATTCAGCTGCATTAAAGTGTTTTCCTTTCCTTTCTTTTAATCAGGCCCTGTTTACCAGGTGACCTGGATGGCTCCACACGACTCTGTGGGACTGGGTCTCTGCTACACACCAGGCCCCCAGCCTTTGTGAGATCTGCAGGTCTGATCGGCAGGACTTTGGTGGAAGGGCTGGAGGTGGACGGCCCTCTGACTACCTGCGGTCCCTGCATGTAGCCACCAAGCACCTTTCCTTCTCCCCCTCCCCATAGCGACTCCTCTGGCAGCTGCTCAGCCCTTTGCCTGCTCTCCATTACAAAGGCACAGAGTTAGTTACAGCACTGAGAGTTTCAGTCCTGCAGTGGCTGGCACCTCGGCAGGCAGGTCGGCTACTTCCACACACTTTGGGCACAGGATGGAGGTTATTCTTTAGTTATTATTAGAAATCATGCTGGAGTCAATCAATAACTGCAGACTTACACATGGGGTGAGACCAGGAGCCTCCAGCAGCTGAAGGCAGCAGCATATCAGCTCATATCAGACACCACTGCCTGAGACAAAGAGTGTGAAATTAGCTATTGAGTGTAAAACACAGAAAGGAGTTTTTTATGCACATCATGACCTGAAGCAGAAAATCTAGGGTTTTTTCAGTTTTTTCCGATAGGTTTTGTTATGGTCATAAAAACCATCTTTTCACTCTGTGCTGGAATAAGGACATTGACAATGGTTCACAAACAGCCTGAGTTCACATCTGTCCTGGGATCGCCCAGCTTCTCCCTGTTCCAGCACATGAAATTGTAGCTACCCTCAGAGCACATGGGAGAATCCAGGGATTGCATGAGATGAAGCAGGCTCAGCCTGGTTCATGATCAGCCTTGGGATGAACATAGCACAGTGTCCCACCTTATGTTGTGCTTTGTGTCCATTGGTTTAGTCCAAGAGAGTAAAATGCTGATCATTCAGTTCATCTTCTTTGAACAAAGAACCATTCCTGAAGCACCATATGAACAAGATATCTGTTCCATGTGCTCATTGAGCTCTCCTATTAGCTCCACCTGTCTACTGGGGTTCATTATAGGTACTGAAGTCCTATCCAAACCTGTCCACTTTCACCCATTAAAAAGAAGATATCGGTTATAGATGACCATGCTAATTTAACTAAAACAGGATCTGGCCTGCGCTCAAACCTGCTAGATGGGGCAGAAAGAGGTAGAGTCCATGCACGCATGTTGTTTTCAGAAGTAATACCTCCCATGAAGGTCAGGAAAGAATACAAGGCAAGATTACTTATCTAAATGGCCTGTATGAATAGCTAAAAGTGTTCTGGAAGACTGCAGGTTAATACAGGATTTACAGCATGATAATAAGAATAAAACATAGTTGTAGGAGTAGCTAAGCCCTAGAGCTGAAAGGCCTTTCAAGGTGAATGAAAATCTAGCACTGTCCATCTAAATCATGACTGGGGTCAAGCAGAAACAGAAGAAGCAATTCCAGTTCTCCAGTGCTGGAAGACACTGAGAGAGTCCTTCAGTGCTGATGAAATGTGCAGTGCCCTCCCAAAGCACTGCACTGGTTATCAATTAAGGTTTCTGGACAACATCCTGGAAGTTCAACGTAAGTTGTGACAGGACTGAAAAGAAACAATGAGCAAAAGGTTGAAATGTTGGCATGCCATGTCGGACCTTTAATGAGCTCATTACCAGAACAAGTAGTTGGGCTAGATTCAGTGAACAAAACATCAGTATCAATGCATCCCTGCTTGTTATATTTGCATTCTTGTACCTTGAGAACATAGCAATGAGATGGAAGCTCTCTGAGGAGGACTCTGTTGGCTTGGGAGTGGGCAAGCAGATGGCGAAGAAGCAACGACATGTGCACACAGTGTCAGTTTGTCACTGAACCCAAAATGATGAAGAAAGCAGAGAAAAGGCATTATAGGTCCGTGGAAGAAAGACCTCGTACAAGAGTCTCAGGGGAGATTCCTATATATGTAGGATGATGAGACTGAAGGAGGTAATTACATATGTAAGTCTGCGTTAGTTCCATAAAGGAATGATATGGCCAACAGAAATGATGGAAAGAAAGCATAGTTATTCCATTATAAAAAAACCCCACTTTTATAAACAAGTAAGTCTCTGAAAGAATGTGATGTGGGCCACAAAAAGGAAGTAGTAGACTGGAGGGAGAAATAAGATTAAATTAAATTTCAGAACAATTTGAACATCTCATCATACTGTGTGCAATTATTATAACACTGGGAGCAGTCTTGGAAGCTGTTGGTTTCCCTCCTTTCATTGCAACAAAAGTGCTGTGTGACTTACAAGAGAAGTCAGTCATGCTACTCCCTTTTGCTGCCTTCTGATTTTTTAATTTTCAAGGACCAGTGTTTTCTGCCTGGCTCCACTGAGCCCCTTAAAGGGGGAAAAGATTTTTCAAAAAAATATTCTTTAAAGGTAGAACTTTGTCTTTGTGGAGACTAAGGACCAGTTTTGATGTATCATGTGCGTAAAAACTTCTTTTGGAGAAAATATAAGAAACAGTCCTCGATGTTTCTCTTCAAATAGAAGACTTGGGTTCAAATTTCAGAAGTACTGTAATCATAAAGGCTTTTATTAAGAATTCTAAAATGAAGAGAGTCACAAAATACTTACAAAGTTGTAGCTAATCCAAACGGAACTTTTCAGATTCACAATGTTTGAGATTTTGACTTTTCAGTCAGTTCTGTAATCTGCATGCAAAGGAGTCCTGGCTCATCAGGGAGCCCTGACATTGTGTAGGAATCTGAAAGCTCAAGGGCAAGCGAAGAGACCTGCTCTAGAGTCATCCATCCCCAACTTTCCTCCAAAGCCTGTAAAAAGGCAAATCAACAGAGCCTTGGAAGGAAGTAGATAGGGAGGTCAGAGAAGGAAAGGACAAGGACCAGGTGAGCATGCTGAGAAGTAGTGTTTTGAAGGCTCAAAACACTCCACCAAGCCAGAACTGAATCAGTGAAAGGGGTGAAAACAGTTTCCCTTTGGATTGTGCTGTGCCCATCTGATTGTACGGTGGAACAAACGGAACAAAAAGGTGCGTGCCTTTCCCTGCAGCCTAGAAAGGTGCTCAGGAAAGACAGAGAGATGTCTTGGATTAACTCCCATCACCATGACCAGTCTCTATAAAATGTTCCTAAGTTGGAGGCATTTTTTTCCCCCCAAACTAGTGGGAAAGCACAAGAAAAGGCCCCAAAAAAGGCACCTTCTTTGAAGACAATAGGGGTTTGAGTCTTTTTTTTTTTTTTCGTGCAAGGCTGTGAGACATTTGCGTGGGATTCTGTTCTCAAGCACATAAAAGTGAGTAAAAACTTAAAATGTGAGTGAGAGCAAAGACAGTGGAAAATGGTAACATAGGCCAGTAGCCCACACAGACTCAAGAAAGTATCGCTGGTGTCTGCTGCAAATAAAAAAGTCACTAATAAGCCACGCGTAGACCCCGCCATGCATCTAGAAAGTTGTGTTTTCATCAAATTTTGCCACTGCTTCTTTCAGAAAGACAAAGTTGCCCCATCTCTGTACTCCTCATGACTCCTCACATGGCCACGCCCTCTCTGTTGATGTAGGACCATCCCCAGCAAACCCATCTCAAGCATAGGGCTCATGAGCCTTGTCTAGAATCTGTGCCACAAATTCTAGAGATTAACTGCTTGTGCTTCAGCTTCTGGGTGGAAAGTGCACATAGAAGACAGCCCATAAAATTGTGGTACTCCTTCCATTTCCTCTGTCACTTAGGCTCATTATCCCAGCATGTCTTTCCCTGAAAACTGTAAATTAGCAAGTTGTCAAGGTGAAAAACACTGCCCAAACCGAGAGAGTGGATGTGCTCTGGACAGCCCTGCCGTTACAATATAAGGACTTGTACAAGGCTCAGTTGCACTGAGATTTGATCTTTAAGAAGGCTGATCCCAAGGTGTTTGCTGGCATCAGTGCCTTGGGATCTTCTGAAGTGCCTGTGCAGGTTTCCAGAGTGCTCAGGAAACAACAGTTTCTCTAGGTGAACATTAAAACATGAAAATTTGTGGTGTCTGAGTTAGGAGAACTTGGAAATCCAGCGTTAAAGGAAGCTGAAGTCTAAAACTACTGTAGAGAGAGTGAGCTCAAGGAGGTTTCAGAGGCTACAGCCAAGACGAGGCCTCAGAGGGAGCTGGATGCACACACTGAATTCTCTCCGCTACACACACGCACGAGCTTCCAAGGATGTGATAGGAAACCTCATTCCCTGTGCAGCACCTGAGCTGAGCCCCTAAACTCTCAGAGGTAACAAATGCACTTTAAGATCATTTTGTCAACATTTCAATCCAGGAAGCAGATTTGGTTTCATTTTGATACCATCCCTCCACCATCACCATTTTCTTCACAGAATGTGTTGTTAAAAAAGCAAGTTCAAAAGGAATAAAATAGTTTTAAAGGGTAGCAAGTGTGTATTTACTGAGTGACTAAATCAACTACTTCAAAAGAAAGTAGATTAAAAATTTTGCTGGGTTGGGGTGGGGCTTCAGTGGGGAAAACTAACAATAACAGAAATGCCCTAATGAAAAACAAGCTGCTGAAAGCCCCTGAGAGCCTCTGTTGTTTCATTTCCAGACCTGTGGCAAGAAAGAAGGATACTCAAGAGCTGACCACTTTATAGGTGCATGTAACACTATACAGGGACAAGATTGCCAGCGTGTGGCAGAGTGCAGTTGCAAATAGGTCCATCAATGTTATCTTC
Source organism: Phalacrocorax aristotelis (assembly GCF_949628215.1). Taxonomy (NCBI): domain Eukaryota; kingdom Metazoa; phylum Chordata; class Aves; order Suliformes; family Phalacrocoracidae; genus Phalacrocorax; species Phalacrocorax aristotelis. Next base: position 4,093,175 of record NC_134288.1, on the reverse strand, counting down.
ATAGCTTTTATATTTGAAGGATAGACTTAGGATGTCTTGGACCCAGTTGAACAAAGTGATCTGCAATTAGCTCAAGTAAATCAGCCCTTGCTTTAAATTTTCCACTGTAAACATAGATGTCGTCCCAGATTCCTCAGCTGCTAACGTAGCCTTCCAGCACGGAGGCCAGCAGAACTTGCAGGCACAGGGCCCAATCCTGCTAAACTTTATGCAGAGGTTGGTGCAAATGTGGTTGCTAATCCCAAGTGCTTTCCACCCTTCTGGGGGATAGTTCTGATTTGAGCTCCCATTTCGAAGATGTGCACAAAGGCTGCTGTTTCCAAACGACTGTCCCTGGAGGGAGAATGTAGTGCAGCACCAGACCCCCAGTAACAAAGGGGAAATAAAGCATGAGCCAATGCTGAGCCCCCACTAGTGGTATTTATCATTAACTGAACCTTGTGCTTTTGAAAAGCTCTATCCTGTAAGACTCTGGGGGACTCACTCCAGTCCAGGTTACCCTTTGATGATCTTAGCAAGCTGGGATTCAAGGCTCATTGAAGAAATACTTTTTCTTCCATTAGCCCTATTATGCGTGTGCGTGGAGTGGGTGTTTCCTGCTGCTAGGCAAGAAACAGCATCTCTCAGACCCTGCTTGCTGTGGGGAAATGCTTGCCCAAAAACTCCCCCATGGGGTCTTCACTGCTGTGTTTTACCCACCATCAGAAGAGGCAAGTGAGTTGCCACGGGTGAGACAAATCCTCCTGGTCCAGCTGGCTAAGCTAGGCAAGGCCCTGACAAAAAACCATCCCCAGCCCATGCAGGACAGCCTGTCCTCCCCCTTCCCTGCCAATGGGCTTTGAAGCACCGTTCAGCAGTGCTAAGATATTGACCTGAGCCAGGCACAAAGTGAAAAGGTCATTTGGTAATATAGTGCTCACTTCCCACACACCAATTTTCACTTGACTAGAGACTGTTATAAGTTACACCCTGGCTAGCATCAGCCCAGAACAGTGCCCACAGACATCGCTAATTAATAGGGTTTCTCGGTATTGGTTTGAGATGAAAGTAGTCATCAGAAATAGGGGTGGGTGCATTAGGGATAAGAAATAGGCACCTTCAGAGAGCAGACTTCTAGCCACAGAAAGCTTGACTTAACGGAAAGCCACAAGTGTCTGTAAGCAGCAGTTTCTGGAGCTGATGCATTTGTCAGACGTCCTTGGAAAACTAGGGCTTCCTCGGGCTTGAACCCAGCCTGGGGTTTCTTTCTGCATGGCTTAGTGAACCAGGCCTGTGGGTAACTAGGAAGGGACAAGTACTGCTGCTCCCACTGGTGGTTCATCTGGAAGGGGTACCCTGTGGTTGATAACCATGTAGAACGTGAAGGGCCCGCTTGGGATTAGGAGCAGCCTCACCAGCTATCAAAAGACTCATGACACATGTCATGAAACATCACTCAACCCAGCTGTCATTCTTGTCTTGTGAATTCCAGACTGCAGAGAACATGTGGACATGAGAGCTGCTGCCTGATTTGGGAGAGGAAAGCTTCTTTCCAAGCTAAGGAGTGCACCAAGGAGAGATGCAAGGGCCAAGGAGAAGGCAGTGCTGTTGGTTCTCAGGACTGGATGGGTCCTTCTCAGTCCCAGGGTGCTATTCAGGAGTTATTAGCTCATCTCAGCTTTCTTTTTGATTGTAGTTCCGACCACCAAGCAGACTCTGAGAATATGATCCTTGGGCAGCCTGACACCAACATTTTTTAATATTTTTAAATCCCATCAAATTTTAAACCCAAGTTGGCAGTATCGTCTGGAGTGTGAGCCATGATCACTTGGTATTGACAGAACCAGACATGGTCACACTGGCAGTCCTTTGGGGATCGTCCCACCAGCTGAGCTGTGAGGAAGAGGGCACAGCACCACGAGAAAAAGCGGACAATCTGATGGCAGGGCCACGCCAGTACCCTTGGGGGAACAGAGGGTGCCTGGGATCTGTGAGTCCTCAAATAAAAGAAAATCACAGAAAATTCAAGGAGGAAACAGAGTAAGGCATTATGTCCAGATTAAGACAAAAGAATGCTGCCCCGGGTGCCCTGCCCCATTTCAAAGGAGCCCCCATGGTGGCAGCACAGGGAGAGTGAAAGCAAAGAGAGGGATTCTCCATCCAGTGGCAGTGCCATTCTGGGCAGGGATGTCCCACATGGCACTGGCTCCTTCCCCCGGTGCTAGACCCTGCAAAGGGTATTTGAGGTAACTAGCAGAGCAAAAGCATGGCAAAGGGATGGGGTGGGAAAGGTGACAGCACCGTCAGGGTGGGCTGAAACCTTTCACACAGTAGCTGTAGCGTCCCGTTTGCAAGGAGGACCACACTTCTGAGCTCCCTATAAGCTGGGGGGCAGACCCCCAGCAATAGCCTGTCTGTTACGGTGTGAGGCCATCCTGCCCCAGAGGTGCACAACAAGCTCTGTACATAAGAAAGGAGTGGCTGCACAGCTCAGCAGCCTGTCACCACTTGGGGGGGACTGGTCCAGTAGTAGTTTACACTGGTAGGGGATGATGATCTTGCCTCGGTTTTCAGATGCTGCTGTCTCACTGAGTTAACCTTTCTTCTTTCATTGGGGTTTGTTGTGGGTTTTTTTGGCCCCTTGGGTTTATGCTGGTGATTCAGGAGATGATGCTGATCATTATCACTGAAAAATGAGTTCTCACCTGTAAGTCAGCCAAGCATGATGTTGGCTTGCTAGGGGAACCCTGCAGAAATCGAAGCATGTCTTTGAATGGATGAAGCAATGCCTGGCTGAGGGTGTTGCAGTGAATGGCCAGATCTGGTTCACAGATGATATTTCCTCCTCACCAAATCCTACCAGTAGGATTTCCAGCCACAGTTATGATGCTATTGGCCTTCTGCTCACTGTAATTTTTTTGTCTTCAAAACCCCAAGCCAAAGATAAGGAAAAAATGAATTCAGGCTGACCTCAGACACTGAAGTTCTGGCTCCCAGAGCATGTCCAGAAATCTTACTTGGGCTCACACTGTATGCAGTTTTGATCCAAACTAGACTTAACAGTCTTTTAATGTTCCCATTACCTTTATTGTTTACTAAGACAAGTCTCCTGATACTCCTGTCTTCCAGTCCTCTTTGTGCACCTTAAATCCACTTCGGGTCTAAACCCTCAGCTTCATATCTCCTCTTTTTTTCTTTTTTTTTTTTTGCTAAAAATCATGCCAGCTTAGCTCTTCTTTGGACAGGCTTCACAGGCCAATCTGGGAATCCTAGTTAAAAATGAAACGAAAGCCCCAGGAGTTCCAGTACTAAGTGCCTAAATCTCTCCTTTAAGAAAGTTTTCCAGGTCATATGAACATGATTGTATTGCACCTCTTAAAATTCTAACTACTAGTAAAAAAACATCATCCTTTTTGGTAATTGCAGTAAAGCAAATGTTCTTATGTTCTTATGTTTTGTCTCTATCTCCAATGCAGGATTAGAGCTAAAAGGATAGCTGAAGGGACCAAAATATTTCCAGTCTTGAAAAAAAGCTCAATCAGAACATTCAATTTCAACAAGTATCTCAGTGACAGATGGGACTTCCCATTACGGCCACTTCCTCTCTGAGAAGGAATCCACTAATATCGGAAGCACAATGCACGGCCTGTACAGCCTCTCCATGCTCATCTGGTCCCCTTAATACGTCGAATGTGAAATTCCATCTGGTAACCATGTGCATTCGAAACACATTTACGTGGAGACAAATTACATAGCTGTAGGAGGCATTTCAGAAGCTCCATTCACAATGCCATCAAAGACGACAGGAAACGGGCACAGAAAAGCCTCGCCTTTGAAATAATACCAGTTGCATCCTCTCTCATGGTTGGCAAATGGGATTTTATTGGACGGTGAGAGATGGAGGTGGTGAAGGAATAAGGTTTTGGTTGCTTGTTCTTTTATGGACTCTTGTTGCGTCCTACCCTATTGGCAATAAGGTCTAAAGGGCAGCAAAGGAGCAGCTGTCTTACAGGCTCTTGTCTCTGGTAGCAAGAGGAGGTAGCAGCAGCAGCGGACAAGTGCTGAAAGACCTGGAGGAACTGTGTTGGCACATGACTATCAGTTAGCTACTCCTTGATCTGGTGTACTAAACATGATCCTTTTGGTCCAGCTACCGTGCTTTGATTACAGGCTAAAAGCTGCATGCGTACTTAAATGCATGAGCAAATATAGTGAACTGTTTCTTGGAAAACGAGCTCTCACAGTTTAATTTATCTCACTTATCCCTCCAGTCTGGCAGCTTATAAGTAACTGCTATGATCAGAGACAAGTTGTTTCCCATTCTATCTGGAGGCAAATAATAGTTTCACAGAAAGGGATCTGACACTCTCTGTACCTAAGTGTTTCTCACATACAAAACATTTGAAAATCATGATTCAAGTGCTGGGTGTCAGGCAAGGAGTCAGCCTTTGCTTTTTGTGATGAATTTGCCACCTGGACCTGGGCCAGCACGATGTACCATGGATCAGGTACATTCTGCAGTTAATGAGGCAGCGACAACACAACTACCATTGTGTTCTTCGTAATAGGAACTAATGGGGCATTGCTGAAAAGTGAATGATGCCATGTATGTAATTGTTAGACGGTTGTGTGAATTTAATAGGGCACAGATTAGAAAGTAATCAATAAGTCTGGGCCATAGTAATGGAGCTGATATGGTGGAGAAATGCTGGGTAGCAGAACTATATTTTCAAAACAGCTAAAATTCCCAAATGGGGTTTCCAGGTTGCTTTCAAGAGGGGCTGAGTAGGGTGCCTTACCCCTGAGAACACAGCCCCTGGAGGAGGGATTTACACATGCTCCTGAAAAGCTGGGTCTTCCCTGATGCGAGATACTCATCTTTGACTCAGGGACCAATACCTGTAGTGACACTGCACAAAAGTGACTCCCTTTCTTCACACCAGCTATTTCTGTTCTTGCTGGGATCCTCACAGTCAATTTGTGACCTACCTGGTCTGGTGTGACTCTGCTCCGGAGCTGACACCCACGCGAGCAGTGGGCATTGCATGGGATGAAAGTATAAGCTGTGTTTTTACAGACTGACCTATCAGCTACAAAAATATGTGGGTTTTGAGTGAAAGCCCAAGCCAAGGTGCTTTAAGAATCTGTCTGTTGAACATGCATGCATGGGACGTATCTCCAGTGATGCCCCTGGGCTGGGGAGACTTGCACTGTGGTAGGGTATTTCCATCTTCTCTGGACATCAAGCTAGGGTGGATCTCTCCCTCTGTGCATGAAGAACTCTTTGTAAAATAATGTGGAAAGAAGCACATTACATCCTTTTAACTGAATGACACTAGCTTAGGTAACAGTATTTTACTCCCTGCGGTGCTAAGCAAGGCATAAATCCTTTGAGAATTGAAGTAATAGACATAAACCCTCCCCTCTCTTCCTCCCCCTGTGACTCCACTCTTCTCCACTCCTCTATTAATGGATATTTTAAATCTGGAAGGAATTCAAGAGTCTGTAGTAGGTAGTTAAACATCCAGATGTATCAGTAATAATTATGCTCAGCCTGGGGAGGCGAGGCACTTGAATAACAGGCATGGTTTCCATGGATGGCTACAAGATTATAAACATAAAATTTATAAGTGGAATGGGAATGTTTGGTTTATTTTCTCTTCTCTTTACAATCACTGCAGTTTAAATTGAAAACAGTGAAGGGTAGCAGAGACCGGCAACAACCTGAAGACTGTAAACAAAATAATTCATGTCTTACTGATGGGATATGGTCATATAATCAGTAAATTAATTTAGCCTACTCTAGTTTCACCATTAACTTTCTATTTTCTCATTTCATTGGCATTTCCCTGCCCAGTTTATGTCTCTCCTCAATACATATTGTGCTATAAACCAGAAGCAAATATCTTGAAGGGTAAATGAAGAGGTAACGAGTCTACAAAAAAGATGTTATTGAGGTACATTAACTCCTACTTACTATCTTTTAAACTTTTCTTGATCCAAGATTCAGTTTTACTATTTGATCAGTTTCCAATATAAAAATAAAATGCCAAGACATTACATCTTTACACCGTGTCCTTAGTACCTAACAGCACCAAATGTTTCCCTGCGACAAGACAAGTATTTACGACCCAGAAAGGAAGGGAAAGCTTGCAAGCCTGGGGGTATGAAATCAGGGTGACTCAGAACAGAAGCTGGAAAATCACTTCAAAAGGTCTTCCTAGCTATGTCTCGGACAGTTGTTGACCTAAGCCATGGTCTGGCAAGAGACAAACCAATAATTCATATTGATTTAAAGCCATCTTTGCTACAGAACAAAGCAGACACCTGATATCCCTGTGCAAAACCTGTTTGTGCAATAGCACATCTGTGAACGTGTGCAATTAGTGCAATTAGATGGCAATTTATATGTAAATGCCTATCCAGTTAAATGTGCCTTTACTTAATTTGTGTATGCACTGGAATACCATTTCAGAGGGTTTTTCTGCATTTTCAGGATCTGCCCCTTAATAATTGAATGCAAGTGTTCGCACAATGCAAACCACATTTTAATCGCCAGCTTGCAGTGCTCTGACACGGCGGGAGCAGCAGGCAGCAAGGCGCCAGGATGAGGAGCTTGTCCCTGGGCACAGCAGGGAGCAGTGCTGCTCCCGTGGGTCTGTGCCAAGGGGAGCAGGATTTGGCTCACAAGAGCCAGGTTGCCCTCTGGCTGAGCTGCTCTCCTCCGCTAGCTCTTCAAGCAGTGAGGTCTGTGAGATGAGCAAGCCCAACACCATGCCCAGACCCTGCCGAGTATCCAAACACCTGCTCCTCCTGCCCCTGCGTAGGGAGGGCGCTCAGGGATCTCTCGCCCACTCCCAAACCCCGACAGGCTGGCGCAGCACCGAGGGAGGCGTGAGCATCTCCAACTGCTGCCTCACATGTGCAGCTGCATCCAGCCGTCACTGCCACGTGTGAATTCAAGGTCATGTCAGGAACCCCAGTGATGTGGGTATAACCTGTCTGAAGGAAGTGTGATCTCCCATGGGCCAAAACCTGGGTCAGGTTTGGGCTCTGGTCTTCTACAAGAATGAAGTTCGGGTGGTAAACCCGGGACCTTGTGCATAGAGAAGTGGCTCATAGGCTATTACTGTTCCGAGAGGGATTAGGCTGTTACTCAGGATTCAAGCTTTGGCTCTGACCCACTGTCCTTAGGTGACTGTCAATTTGTCATTGGCAGAAAAATTATATGGTAATACTCCTTTGTGTCTTTGACATGCACCCGAGGACAAAAGGACCTCAGCCTCTCCAGGTACAGGAAAAATACCACCTCTTCACTGGTCTCTGCCTTTACCAGCTGGGGAATTTAGATTGGTAAAACACGTAGGTCCACGATAATTGGCAGTGCATGTCAAGAGTAGGTTAGATGAGGTAAAAACATGACCTCTTCTCCCTGCAGAGGTTAGGCCAGGCTGCTGAAGTCTGAGTGCATGGAGGGGATAAGTAGCAGTTGTGTGAGTACAACATGCAACTTGTACACACGTTTACCAAAAAGAAGGTAAATTTTAATAGCCAGAATATTTTAACTGTTCAACATGTAAACAGCATTCTGGGCTGATCTGATCAATGCTGCTTTGCAGACCACATTTGGTATGGTGCTATATATAGTGTTCCTGGAGTTTTATTTAATAGGACGGTACATTTGATCCTAATGTGCCATCTCAGAAGTAATGAAGCAGAAAAGATCTTTATCTTGTGTGAAAGTTACAGTTATTGGCAACCATTCAGAAAAAAAAAAACAGAAGTAATTCCTCAATTTTTGAAGATATTGTGTTGCTAACTGATTTTAGCACGAAGCTTGGGTGGTTTTCATTCTGAGTTAATCAGGCAATGGACCATATATGTTGCAAATACATCACTTTCAGACACCCTCCACATATTGACAAATACAATTGCTGGGGCTGATGCTTGAATGAAAGCTTTCTGTATCTTTGGATCTCTCTTTTGGAACAAAATAAATAAATAAATGAGCAGAAGAAGAAAAGCTCTTAACAATGTGCTAAAATCATCCCTCTTCCTAGAGTACAGCATGGATTGCCATTCAGTTGCCTTACTTTTGAACAACTGATGCAGATGGCAGAGCAACTCATATGTCTGTGATTGCTCAACATGCTAAATATAGAGCTGGGAGTGAAGATGGGGGCCTAAATTCAGAAGAAGGACTCAGTGACACAGTGAATACATTTTAGTGCTGCTACCTGTATCATAGGAGCTGGGTATCCTATGCATGGCATGAGGAGACCTCATTGCCTGCTAGCCCCAAAGCGTGCATGAGCCAAGTAGCTGCTTAGGAGAAGTGCTTATAAAAGAGCAAACCAGGAGCTTCTGAAATGACAGAAGGTGCTGGGCAGAGGTCTGCAGGGTTAGCTCTGCCCCCTGAAGATGCGTCTGCATGACTCCAGGCCATCAACACTGAGGGGAGGAGGCAGCACCAAGGCTTACAGCTGGGCAATGAGTTTCCACTGCATCCTCGGTCTCAAGCTAAGTGAGCGTGGGGAGAACACTAGAGGAAATTTTTAGGATTTTGAGAAGCTACATTTTGAGTTTATGCCCCAAAATGCTACTGCAGTTGCTCACACCCCTCTTCTGAGTCTAGTTCCATAAACCCTTTGAACAGTAGGCTCTCCTGAGCATTGGATGAGCTCACCCTTCTCTCTCCCTGAGGACTTTTAAGTTTCATTTTCTGAATGGCAGAAGCCCAGGATTATATGCCCAAATATATGTGCAATTACGCACCATGCATACATGGTTATGTGACAGATGTGTGCATGGAACAGCAGTACCACAACACCCCTCTTTGATTCCTAGCCCTAGAGTCACAAAGGCAGCTGTGGCGACAGCTGCATTTGTGTCATGAAATCGGATGGGAAATAATCAGGAGGTACCAGTGGGTGGTTTCCCTGTTGCTGGTAGGAGATGCAGAGGCTCTTCTCTGCTTTCTGGCAGGGCTGGTTTCCCCACCATTCCTTCATTTTCTGCTACTATGTTCGTTGCACTCAAGGTTTATCCAACCTGAAGATGTGAGGTGCTCCTGATCCGTGGACATTGAGGTGGTCTGGTTCAGGCCACGCCTTGCCCCACATGACCAGACTAGCATTTTGCACCTAGAAATGTTACCAATAATTCATTGGAAAGATATTGAACAGAGATTGCACCATAGGAGCTGATACCAAATGGTCACAAGACCTCTGTCTCACAGGGTCATGGGCAGAAAGTCCACCAATTTTCAGCAACATTCCCTAAAAGAAATTTGGAACCAACCTGAATCCTTTTGTCTACACATAATTGTTTTCTGGGTCACCTCAATAGGTAGGTTGCAATAATGACCTCAGTAATATAGTTTGGAAAGGCCCTCTGGAAGTGTCTTGTCCAGCTGCCAGCTCAGAGCAGGGCCTACCTCAGTGTAAGGTGAGGTTGCTCAAGAACACGACCAGTCAGGTTCTGAAAAATTTCTAAGGATGGAGATTCTTGATGTCTGGCTTCCAGCTTACACACAATGCGTGTGATGCGAAATGCCCCCTTGCATATTTATACTTCCTGACCTGCACAGTGAAGAATTTCACCCAGAATTTGGTAAATTGGCCTAGTTAGAGGCTCTGCTGATGTTGCAAAGGCTGTGGGAATAACTCTTCTCACAGAAACTACCAAAAAAAGTATCACAAAGACTACTTCTTCCCAACACGCAAGAAGCCAAACAAAGAGCGTGCTGTTGGGAAAGTTCAACTAGCAATGTCCTCAAAACAGAGGCACAGCCAGCGCTGGCACATGGGCAAGGGCCCAGCTTTGAAAATGAGACCATGAGCTTCAGGGCAGGAATCTGCTGTGTATTGTTCTCCCCCAGGCTCTACCATAACCTGGAAATATGGGGTTTGTGCCTTTGCTTCACAGTCCTTAGAAAGGGTACAACATGGCCTGCAGATCTTTCCATGAGTGGTGCCCTGCTGAGGCACGTGAGCACTGGTGGAGATGGAAAATAATTTCTTTTACAATGGAAACTTTATGTAATGAGAGTGGTAAAGATCGTGCTATTTCCTAGTGACACCAAAACTCTGGGTTTCCAACTGATGAGTTAACATCCCTGCCTCTCTTGAAGATACGTCTGTTCAGCAGCATTATGGCCTGCCTTCACGTACACTCGTAACATCTTAAGTGAAAAATATCCTAAAAGGGCAATGATATCCCACATGCTAAATCTCTTTACATGAACTTTCACACCTTGTTAGCTGTTCAGCCAGGGTGGTGTTTGCAGTCCTGGAGACTGGATGCTTGCAGTCAGCATCCTTCACTAAGGGGAGCCCAGGATGAACATGAAGCTCGTCCTCCGCAGAGCTGCAAGGGGATGCAGCTCTCTACAGCCTGCTCAAGCTCTTCTCCCTTTTTGAGGGTATTTCCTGGGAGTTTTGGGGGCTCTGCTGGTTTGAATCATGTTACCGTGAAGTTCTTCGCGGGCACTCCAATGCATTCGGCATCTTCCCCCCCTCCGTTTTGTCATATAAATGTCAACATGAATCATCAGGACAGAAGAAAGAGTCTCAAAATGGCTGGGTTTCCTGCCCCAGCAGTGACATTTAGAGCATTATTCAAGCCAGCTGTCTTGATAGTGGGGACTTGCAGGAGCTTGTCAGATAATCCAAATCACTTGTGAGGAGTCTCATCAGAAGACATGCGGTAAAGGGCACTTAATAAGCCAAACCGTGCCTAAATGTGAGAGTGCTTCAGCCTGACTCAGAGCACACACACCTCCCCTGGGGTGTTTCCAGAGACCTCTTGCCATTTCCCTGCCCTGGGCTGCCGCAACGTGCTGGGGCAACTTGGCTGCATCTCTGCCCACTTTGGGCTGCTCAGGTAGCACTTCATGAGTGCTTGTGGAGGCCAGATATAAACCACCCTCTTCATTATCCTCTCACCCCAAAGACTCCAGACACCATCCCTAGCACAGCCCAGCTTCTGTCCATGTTCCAAAGCACCCAGACAGGAGGACTCTGTTTCCCACCTCATTGTCATCACCTCACTCTTGAATCGTGGTGGTAACTCATTGATTTTTCCTTGGAAGAATGGCTGTCCCAGTTAACCCATGTATTTAGCAGGAAGGGTGCTGCTGAACCTGAAGAGCTGTTTCCATTTTCTTCGGGTGAATTACATAAAAGAGCTTCTGTGCTCCTACTCCCTGCTTCCAGCACTCAAGCGTTGGTTGCCATCTCAGTGGTCCCACTGAAACACATGTTTTTCAGGAGTTTATTACAAAGAATTACAAAATTTCCTTTGGGCAGGAGCTTGGCAAACACTTAATGAACACAAAGAAGAGAACTAAGTTTTAAATGATCCATTTTTGATCACCTTCTCCCTCAGATATACTCCTGCTTCCAGGATTTAAATGAAGAAGGAATTTTTAGGGAAACTAAATAAAAAATAAAAAATCCTCCCTTCAGCCCCCGTATTGGCAATTATTTCTTCCATCCTAAAAACCTGGTACAGCCACTCACTAGAGCGAACTGAGCTGAGCAACAGAGTCTAAAATCAGTAAAAGCCCCCTTAGGCAACATCTTTTAGATTCGCTATTTTCTTCTCTGAAACTTCTCTCTGTGGTTTGTGGAGAAGGAATCTTTCTCTATTTTTAATAACCTTCATCATCTTCTCTGCACTATCCTTCTACTTCTGGCTCAGAGACTCCTCAGGAGCTGCCTGCCTGTCTGTCTGTCGGTCACGGCAAGCTGGTGCATTTTGAAGAGTGACAGATTGCCAGCTGGAAGGAAGGCTCAGTCTGGGACTGCAGTCTTTAGCTGATAATAACTATTTCGTCAACATCAGTTCTCCTGTTTTACAAAGCGTAAATCATAAAAAGAAAACCCTCTTGGAGATTCTCACAATACATAAAAGCATATAAATAAAATATAAATGAAGAAAACAAGACACGTTAATTACATACAGCAGAACAGACTCATCTAAAAAGCTTGCTTGTCAGTTTTGATCTCAAGTTTGCCGGTGATACACTGCTTTTTATGGATGGTGGAAGCGAGTTGGAGAATACTCCTATCCAGGGAAGAAAGGCCAGTGTGGTCTGAGCCTGGACTATAAGGCTACCCAAAGGCTCTGGGGTTAGGTGGGCAAAAGAGCCAAGGGGAACAGAACTTGAGGACACTGGACTGCAGAGGAAGGAAGATGATGGAGGCATTTCAAGGTGGGATGGAGATTTTGAAATTCAATGGAGACTGAGCATAGAGCTAGCAAAGGAGGCATGAAACAGGAAAGATGGCATGAGCACATCGGCAGCTGAGTGAAAGCTGGACAGCTGCCTTTGTGCACAGGAAAAATAAGAATGTAAGGAAGGGACCACAAGTGTAATTAAGCCTGGAAACACTGGTGTATGAATCAATGTCTCTGTGAGACATGGAGAACCTCTGACAAGAGCCACAGGGGCTAGCAATAATTCATAAGTGGTACAAAACGAAGCTGGCTGTGCAATTGATACAGAGGCAGAGCACGTGTCTGCTCCAGGAGAACATGATGACAGTGGTATGGAAAGCACAGATATAAGCTTCCACCCTAAACCCTGTCTAACGCCCAGCCCCTTCGCACCCGCACCCCCCCCCCCACACTCTTGGGGGCACTTCCCCAGCTCTAGCACTGCTGGCAGTGTGGTGGGGTGAGCTGTGTTTGCAAAAGGATGTGCGTAGGGTGGATGGTTAAAGAGAGAGGCAGAGCTGAAGGGCTGAGTTAAAGTAATGAGAGGTACCAGAGGTCAACAGAGTGGAGTCATAGGGCAGAGGACTGACTGCAGCAGATGTCATCACTCTTGGGGTGATGGGAGAGGGCCTTCTGAACCCAAAAGGCTGCTGCTGTCTTGTTTTCATGCTGTGGGACTGAAGGAACATCGCGGTGGGGCTGCTTTGCAAGGAAGGCTTGGGAAACAAGGACTGCTACACTAAAAGCAAACATGAAGACAGTGTCTGGGGAGGGTAATGTTTGGCCACACAGGGAGAAATGCTGTGGAGCAGATCTGGACTAGGCGGTCACAAAGTGTAGACTTGACATGGCTTCTACCATAGTGAAGACAAAAGTCTGACCTATATTCCCCATGTCTTGGGCCCCAGCAGCATTTGGAAGGCTCCTACACCATGTAGAGTGGCCCTTGAAAAATATTGTGCCATCCTTTGTAGACCTTGCGTGCAGGCACAAAAATTCAGATGCTCGTCATCTGTGAGGGTAGACCCAGAGGCTAACGCTGTGACTATCAGTATGTACGGGACATGTGGATAAACATATGATCAAATGAGTGTCACAGCTCCCTGGTGTTGTGCCAGGAAGCATCTGTGTCAGCTGCTGGCAGTGACTTTTTGCAAACTTGTGGCTCTCTGCACGCCTGAGTTTATCAAAGATCACACAGCAGCCATCAGCCTGTCGCAGCCTAAAGACCAAATAAATCTATGTCTTGTGTCCCAAGGTCTTTCCTCCGGTGCTGTTATCTCTGCCAAGAGGAGCAGAGATGTAGGAGGGTGGCGGGTTCACACACATGCTGCCTGAACACCCTGGGCCGCCTGTCTCGTGGGCGTGAAGATGGTGTAAATGCCTGGCAAGGGCTGAGGAGTCATCACGAGGCTCTGCTTCTCCATAACGGCCATGGGAGTCTCTGGGAGGGAGTTTGCCATGTTGACAAAACAAAAGTGAGAGGGAGCGTTTTTTGGTTGTGGAGATGGCTGGGCTGGAGGGACTGGGGACAAGCTGTGCCCTACACAGACCTTTGCTGCCTTAAGAACCTGCTAGATGTAGGTCCAGTACTGGTTTTGCTTCGTTCCTCTGGGTATTCTGGATGTAACTACCTTGTTTGTATAGCTGGCAGGGGCATTTTGTGCATTTTCTTTCAAAGTTAATACTACTGTGTCAGCAACACCACTGGGGAGCAGTTTCAGAGAAAGCCTTATTTGGGTGAAAAAATTGCAGGCGTCTGAAAACACGAAATGCATTCAGACTCATTATGGTTGTGAAAGCTTTTTCAAATTCTGAAAAATATGAAACATATCCCTTTTATGATTTGAAGTTAATGCAGTTTTATTGAAAACATTGTAAAAAAAAATGAAGAAAAAATTGAAATGAACAACTCTATTTTGGGTCAAACAAAGCATTCGGTTTTCCCCACAAAGATTTCTTCCTATATTTACTGGTTGAACCACCACTGGGTGGCTTAGGTCATGGCTCCCAGCTGCCATCTAGCAAGGTCTGTTGGCATGTGGACTTTCCGGCTGTTCAGGATGTTAGTGGGTACTAATGCAGCTGCAGAAAGACAAAGTCTGTATACCCACGGCTGCGGGTAACTGTGCGAGGGCAGCAGTACCCAACGCTGGGCATCGCCTGTTATATGAGAACAGCTGCACATAAAATCCTTCTCTGTGCTGTGCAGTTTCTTCAGGGCAGCATATAAAGTGTATGAAGGCAGCCAAAGAGTTTACATCTCCAACAGTTGCCACGCAAACTTCCACTTCTAACAAATAACAATCCCAAGTGATGCAAAAGCTGATAAAATGAACATTCACACTTCAGGTTTCTGCAAAATCCACTAGAACAGCTCTTGCTATAAGATCCTGCAGAGATACACAAGGATTTGAAAATTATACCTGTTACCGAAAGATGATCAGGCTGAACAGGGAAAATTTCAGACACAACCAAGTTTCAGATACTTCCTATTTAAAATACCGAAAATTACAGAAAATTACTTAGAAATTTCAAGCTGAGATGTGAAAAGTTTAATCTGCGGAAAGAAAAAAAAGTCATTCCTTCCCATTCCTAACCTGTTTTTGGAGTGAAACCCTGAATATCTCTTTGCTGGCAGCAGAACTGCCATTGCTTCAGTCTTGAACTCCACAAAGCCAGAAGCCTACGATGGGAAGGGGCAGATCTCTCCTCCAAACGAGAGGGAATATCAGCAGATTCTGAGATATGACATGGCCAGTATCACACAATTTTAAAGCAGGGGGTAAAAAGGAAGTAGCTATATTTGATCAGCTGCTTTTACTCGTCCTATGTCCCAAATCCTCTGATCTAAAGGACAAGCCCAAGCCGGGAAGCGCAGCTGAGCTGTGGATGGCACAGGCATGCCTGGGCCAGCAGCAGCCCCCAGCTGGGCTGCATGTGGCAAAAGCCTGTTTAAGTGCTATTAAACTACTGCTAGTTTGAGAAACCCCTGTGGGTCTCGGGTTGTGAAGTGCAAAGACTCCCTCAGCACTAACTGCTGTCAAATATTAATGCTTTTTCCCTTCCAGCTCTTATTCACAACAAATTTTCATTGCAGCAGGAAATGTTGCTACCCACCAGCTAGTCTGAATAGCAAAAATGTGGGTTTAATTGACAGCTGTAAGACTAAACAAGGAGGCTTCTAAGTAAGAAGATACAGTTCCCTGCCACAGAAGATGCTATCGGTCCTGACACAAATAGCAGTGAGGGACAGGGAACATGCCTTCAAGGACAGAGACTTCCGTATGATGGAAGGGAGGCTTCTGGTCAGAAATCCCACAACCTTTTAACAACACTTAGCCTCTTCTAACTGGGGCAGAGGCCCTGGCACCATGTGCCCCTGCCTCGAGCATCAAAACTCCACCAGCCCAAGGCGGCTGGAGCAGATGTGCCCCAGTGTGGTCTATCACCTTGCTGGGCCACCTGCAGAGCTGTGGGCATTGAGGAAACCCCTGACCTGCTGCAGCCCCACAGACAGCGCTGCAGGTTATCCTGGATAATGCAGAAATCCCCATGCTGCAGCCACCAAGCCCATGGAGCACACTGCAGCATCTTCTCCCCTCCCACATGTCCTTTGTGCGCCTTCTGCCTCCCTGCAAGGATGCCTTGGTGGGGGCAGAGCCCTTTGATATGGGTGTGGGGCTGCAGAAACATGAAGTGCTCATCAGCCCAAATTCTGGTGTTATTCATATTCTTGGACACCCCCAACCTTGCACTGTGCTGGTCTGTATTCCCTCTAGCTTGGCAGGCTGCTCTTGTTCTCAAGCCTAGGACCTCAGCCAAGAAAGGCAGGTGGGGAAGTAAAATCTTACCAGGGGACAAATCCAGGCCTGATGGCAATCCAAAATCAGATCAGGATCTGATCTCACTTACCTGAGTGCATATATGAGGTCTATCTTGCTAAAAGTCTAGTTCACCCTGGAGTGGAGGAGCAGTAGGCATCGTTTCTCCAGCATCTGTGTGCTCCTGAGGATTCTCCTCCTTCCGCCTCTCCTCTGCGTGCTGGCTCTGCTTGGCAACAGTAATACCCTTCTTTCAGCCCTCATGGAGTGATGTGGATATGTAAAGGGTGCTTGTTTGCTAAGGGTGAACAAATCGTGCTGAAGTCCTAGCTACACCAAGGACCTCTCCCTCATGAAGAGCAGCTGCAGTTACCGAGCTGCAAGCATGCTGTAGGACACGGGCCAAGGCTGAGCAGATTGTGATGCTGTATAGGCAGACCTTTTCTGCAGCCAAGTGAGCCCAAAATAACAGGGTGCATGAGTCCATCCTCCCTCTTAACAGCAGCCTTCATTTCCTTGTGACTCATTCAGTCTGGGTAATGAATTTTCTTTGTTAGTCAGAAATCAATTCCTCCTACTCCTGACCAGTAGACGATGTGCTGTGCCATATTATGTTATCTGTACTTCTCTCTGGCCTGCCAGAGAATGTGGCAGTGGCTGGAAACTTGAAGCTGAAGGTGCTTGGGAGGCAGTGAGAGCAGAATGTCTGTGCTCTCTCCTCCACAGATGTCAGAATTACCCATTTCATTATTGGCTGTAAATTCCAGACTTAATCCCAATTTCTTTCTCAGGGTGAAGAACCATTAGGAAGTGTTGCCTGAGAAGAGAGGACCAAGTCGAGACATGCATGTTTGTTATATGTACCCTGCAAAATGCATGGAAAAAGTTTATTTTTTCAGTGGTAGTAATAGCATGTAACTGGTGAGTATCTTTGCCCACATATCACTTCACTCCTCTTGCAACACTCAAAAAAATTTCTAGTGTTACAGATTCTCCTTATAATGTGTATTTGCACTTTTCCATAAGCATGTCTGCATCTGAATGTTACAGATATTCACAGTTATGCTGTATGTGTAAATGCTGCGATGTAGAAGTGTTATAAAATCCCAAGGAGAACCACAATGGTCTGTTGAACATATGCAATTGCAGTGTCCCAGGGACTTGTGCAATGCATCTAAGGAAGCCCTGGAGAGCCATCCACCACCAGCATGCCACTGCACACAACCATCCCAGCCCCAGGAGCGATGCCTTCAGCTCTTTCCGCCTTTCTTTCTTTGTTACCTAAAAAATGTTTCTGGCTCCCACTTCTGAGTGTCAGGAAGGTTAGCAGCTACAATCACTGACGGCAAAACTGGGCAAATTCTGGAAGACTTGGGTCTGCAAGGTAAATGTGGGTCTGCAAGGCCAGCAGGTTCCTGCTGTTAAAAAATTAGTTCAAGGACTTCCTTTGACCGCAGTGGGAACAAGGCTCAGGAAACAAATTATAAACTCAGAGAGAGAAATTATAAACTCAACTAGTCCTACTCATTGCTGTGTGTTTCTCCACAGTTAAGAACTACGAACCTCTAAGGCTTTCATATTCAGGGCACCCAAAATTCTTGTAGAAGCCAAGAAATGAAAGGACAGGTCCTAAATACATACTGACTGCTCATTAGAAGGTTAAGTGTTTGACCCTAAATACTGCAGCAGCGCTGCTGGGAATCTGCAGTGATCTGGGCTCTTGCAGTCAGCTTTTGGAAAGCCAGTCCCAGCAGAACAAGCCCCAAGAACAGGTTTAGCCCTTCCTACCTGGGAATGTGCAAGTACATGAGGTGTCAGTAGGGATGCAAAAGGTGGCTATTTCTACTAAATTTTTGATGCTTTTGAAGGAATGCACCACAACAGCCTCTTGAGGATGAATATAGAGAGACCAGCAGAATGGAGCAAAGGAAAGCTCTCTTCTGCAAAAGAGGCAATTTTGGGGGAAAAAGAAGAAAGAAACTAATAAAGAAAAAAAAAGAAACTTAAAACTAAACTAAAGAAAAAAAAGAAACTAGCTGGATCTGAAAGAGACAGTGATATTTTTACAGGCAATAGTGAGGGGTCCGTAAGCCTGTACTTTTCCATAAGGAATAAAGAAATCATACTGTTCTACAAACAGCAGCAAGGGTTTCCCAGAAAGCCCAGAAAAGCTCATAATCCAGGATGGCAGGTCATTCCAGCACTGTCCCGCTGTGCTGGGATAACCAGGTGCCATTAAGGCATTAACAGAGCTGCAGATTATAAGGTCACAGGAAACACTCTCATCAGAATGAGACACTCGAGAAAATATTCTCTGTTCAAGGTGAATCACTCTCAAAAGAGAATTAATGCTAAGGAAGCACCGAAGACCTCTGGCAGAAACAGTCCCCAGAAGCCTGGTGTAGTAAGCTGGAGAGCTGCGAGGGTGGTGTTTATTTACAGAGTTCAGCAGCTTTGCCTGGTGATTGATAATATTGCTAGCATTGGTCTTCACATAATATCCCATGTGCGAATCCGTGTGAAGAATCTAGTCCTGTTTCTGGGTTTAACAGGAGACATGCAGCGCCTTGCTGGAAGTGGTGAGGTCCAGGGAAAAGGAGCCATTTATCTCACAGACCTTCCTGCTGCTTGTATCGGTGCATGCCAGGGCCCTGTTCTCCCACGTCCCAACTTGTTGTACGTCCTCTCGCTGGTCCTTTGCCCTGTGCGTGTTCACGTACCAGCTCTCTGGCATTGCGGGAATGCTGGAGACCAGAAACTGCCCAGAAGCGGCTGCCGTCATACCACGTGCATCCCAGCACTTGGTGTGCCACACCCTGGCGCTTCTCCGTCACCCTAGAGGTGGCAGTTCAGCTGAATGGCAAGTCCCAAGCCTGGAGGAACAGCTTCCAGATCTTTGTAGACTCCATGTAACGTAGATGTGGGGCCAGTGAGGAACAGGCCAACTAAGCATGACAAAGCCGTTCAGTACGGGAAAAAGCATTGCCAGAATATTTGGAAGCTCGCAGCCCTGCGTTCTGCTGTAGATGCTCACCTGTCAGATAGCCCCACGCATCAGCAAGAATTTAATACATGACCCCATGTGGGGTCTCACAGGTTGGGAGAGATGAAAGTGGATTCATCTGCATGCACAATGCAGTGGAGTTCATACCCACAGGTGTATTCAAACAGGGGAGCAGGAGATTGAAAAATGCATTGCTAAAGATTTTTGGTACTCACTTCCATCTCTGTGGCATTACTTTATTCCATCTAATCAGAGCAGATGTATTTTTGCTGCTGCAATAAATTGCCCAGTCTCTGATACATGTCTGAGAGATACACATAGATGTCTGACAGTGAATTCAGTTTTGAGTCTGTGTTAAGACTTACAGGCCTAAGGGACTCCAGTCCAGAAAATCATTCTTTCTGTAAGCTGGTTTTCTTCTGTTTGATAACAATGCAGGAAAGGTGAGACATGGACACACACTGGAGTTTTTGCCAAGGACAGGATGTATCAGCCTTTGGGCCACAAACTGCCTTCAAAATCAAGGAATCATACCAGCTTCTGAAAGGGACATCTTGAGGAATGGTCTAAAAAGAAATTAAACATTTAATTTTAGTTACACCTTGACTACAGGGTAGAGGTTGAATTTGCAGAGCAGGTGTGGTTTAAGGTTAGATTGTGGGGCCTCAGCCTTTCTTTCATCTGACTTCACGAGGTTTGTGATTCAATGGGCACCGATTCGGATAATTCATTTTGCAAGATTTTTCGGAAGCCATCAGAGATTAAAACAGTGTTGACATGTGAATGGCATCGCTCAGAACGGCTGTAGTTTCTACCTAGCCTCTGTTGCAGGGATGCCAGTGTCTCAGAGGTGGCTAAACCCTGGGATCAGGCTGGCTTTGGTGGTTAACATTCATTGAGAAATTTGTGGCGATGCTGGAAATCATCAGGGAGCCAAGTCACTTTATATTTACATCTCTGACCTGACCAGGGCTTGCTCCTGAATCCCCATTCCCTGGCAGAAAACTGGATCTGTTTTTTTGCTTCGAGCAGAGCTGAGTGAGCAGATCCAGCATCCCAGAGAGGACAGCTACAGGCAAGCGATTGCTCATGAAGACATTTTGTTTTTCTTTCACAAACTAGTTCCTGGTGCAGGTATTTAGGGAACAAACAGTCCTTTTGCAGACCAAATATAAGCGGTTTGTCATTCTCTTGAGAACAAACTGTTTGTTTCTACAGTTGTAAACACACTGAGGACAGCTATTTAGTACTGCCACTACAATTAATAGCAATTTAGGTCACTTTTGCAAGAGGTTAATGTCTTCTCAATATATACGGGCTGTAGATCTAATCTCCCAGAATTGGTAGGTGTCCTGGTAGCTAAAAGATAGAAGAAAAAAGCCAAGGTACCACCTCTTCTCTAAAACATACAAGTTATACAACAAAGTGCAGAGAAAATGCTGCAAACAAGCAGCTTCTTCATGTCCATGTGTTCATGAGTGCGTGTGTGTCACAGAGGCAGAAAATATGTCCATGGTTTCCTGAGAGAATGATTTTTGTCAGACAACAGAGAGGCTAAGAGCTTATTTAACTGAGCATAATAAGAGGAATTTGCAAAGCGTGTGTTTTTACCCCCCCACCCTGAGCCATCTCACAAATGTAAACTCTTCTTTCTCCCAGTCTCTCCCCTCCCTGAAATCAGACCTGTCATTGTGTGCCTATTTTTCTCCTCTCAAAATATTTTCCAGCAGGTCCCGTATATTTGTGGGAGAGAAAAAGTCCTCTTCTAAGTGGTAGCGATCTTACTGTCTTGTGTTAGGTTTCTGGGTCATCAAGGATCTGACTTACACACTAAAAGAAGAAAATAAGTCAAATCCTCCAGTTATGGACTGAAATTGCACGTCTTGGCTTCCTTGGCTGGCCCAGCCCTTGGCCTGAGTGTCCCAGCATGGTTGGACAGCCCATGGAGCCGGGACAGCGAGCAAGTGTGTCCCGTGTGCAAGCAGGTTGGTTGCTTGATATCAAACCCAAATTTCCTGACCTGTATGGAGAGGCCCTTTCGAGGTCTGTAGGTGGGTGTGTTTGCACCAGAAAAGAAAAAATCCCGGGATTTAAACAACATAAGGCTGCAACATTGGCCCCAGCTCTCACTGTTCATAGTAATACAAGCTCAGCACTTCCATTCATCTGTCAATGTTTTGGGGCTGTTTCTCTTTCCAATCAATCAGCTCTAAAAGACCAGTGATAATAGCAGCTGACATCCTGACCTTTTAGGGTGGAGAAAAGGCAAAAAAAAAATCCCTGTAGCAGCCTGCAGAAAGCAGTTTTGCTTTTACAGTGCCCATTAGCCACATATTTCATACCAAACGAGAAACCACTGGAAAGACCCAGAAAAAAAAAAAAAGTGGATTGCAAGGTGGGTAAGGTTTGGTGCTGGTGCAAAGAGGGCAAATGGAGAAGGCAGATGTCATATTGGGATGTACAACAGAAGTGTACCTAAGAGGCAGCAACAACAATTCCTCAGCTGGACTCAGTGTTGGTGGATCCCCAGGTGTCCTTTGTTGTCCTGGAAAGTCCAGAAAAGAAGGGACCTGGGAGAGAGTCTGGATGAGAGAACCCAAAATGGGCAGAGGAGGAAAAAAGCTCTAATAGAGGTGCAACAACTGAGATTGTTCAGTCTGCACCTGTATCTCTTAGCCTGTTGCTAGGAAAGGATCACCCAAGCCTTTTGAGAGAAATCCAAGGGGTGTGCTTATACTTGACTAATATTTGGCAGTTGGAGAATAATAAATACTTAGCTTTCAGATAAGCAAAATGTTATTGTTTCATAAAATCATAATTTGAGTGTTGTAATTAAAAGCATTTTAATTAGGCATTGCCAATTACGCCTACCAGTCAGCACTAACAGCAACTTGTCATCCACATGGGAATGTATCCCAAAGCAGGAAAGGGACTCTTCAAGTGGTTTTCTTCTATTATTTTCAGACCGTTTTATTCTGTTCTCTGGGCTGTTGATTATCTACAAACTTGCAGATGAGTGAACCTATATAAAGGGAGAAAATGCACAGCAAATGTTCTCAAACAGAAGAGTTGTAAAGAGGAAAGTAACCACCTGTTCTCCACGTCTGTGGTGGAGAGGACAGAAGTCATGTTGGGAGGCTCAGTAAAGCAGGCAAGGTATAAGGGAAAAGTGGCTTTTGACTCTGAGGTTAGTGAAGCACTTGGGAAGGAACAACCCCCCGCACCAGCACAGGCTGGGGGTGACCTGCTGGAGAGCGGCTCTGCTGAGAAGGACCTGGGGGTGCTGGGGGGCAGCGAGGTGACCCTGAGCCAGCACCGGGCCCATGGGGCCGAGACGGCCAACAATATCCTGGTCTGCATGGAAAGGCGTGTGGCCAGCAGGTAAAGAGAGGTTCTCCTCCCCCTCTGCTCCGCCCCAGTGAGGCCACATCTGCAGGGCTGTGTCCAGTTCTGGGCCCCCCAGTTCAAGAAGGATGTGGAACTGCTGGAGAGAGTCCAGCAGAGAGCTACCAAGATGATCAGGGGCTGGAGCATCTCCCTTATGAGGAAAGGCTGAGAGACCTGGGTTTGTTCAGCCTGGAGAAGAGAAGACTGAGGTGGGATTTCCTCAATACCTATAAATATCTGAGGGGCGGGTGTCAGGGGGATGGGGCCGGACTCTTTTCAGTGGTGCCCAACGCCAGGCCAAGGGGCCACGGGCACAAGCTGGAACACGGGAAGTTCCCCCTGAACATGAGGACAAACCCCTTCCCTGTGCGGGTGCCAGAGCAGTGGCACAGGCTGCCCAGGGAGGCTGTGGGGTCCCTTCCCTGGAGACATTCACACCCCGCCTGGACACGGCCCTGTTCCCCTGCTCTGGGGGTGCCTGCTCATGCAGGGGGGTGGGATGAGAGGATCTCCAGAGGGCCCTGCCAACCCCTACCGTTCTGTGATTCAGTGATCACCCAGCAGAACTGGCGGGCGAGGGAGAGGATGTGGCTGTGAATATCTGTCACTGAATTTTAAAAGAAATAGGTCAGATAGGCTCCTGTGAGAAAGAACATACATGAAGCTGACCTTCTTCGGGATCAACTTTGTGAGGTGCCTTGTAGCCCTACCCTTTAGGTTTTTTTGTCATGCTAAATGGAAACCTTTCGAGGTGCCTTGTGTGACCACGTCTTGGGTGCCTGATTCAGCGCCAGCTCATACAGATGACTGCTCATCTCATACCTTTGACTCACTCCTTTGGCATCTAAAAGGCAAGACCTGGATTTAAGGGCAATAGAATCTCCTGAACCCTTTCTTTGGCTTTGCAATGTGCAGGAGACTCCACAACCTGGATCAGAGTCTGGTCCTACACCTTTAAAATGCAGGGAAGTTGCATCTGGCAAGTCTGGCATCTCCCTTGCAGGTTTGTGAGTGCACTGGCAAGCATGCAGAAGAGTCAGCGAGCAGCAGGCAGCTGTACTGCTGCATATGGAAGGGAGAAATCCCTGAGGGCTGGCTCACTGTGTCATACAGTGCTGAAAGAAACACTCACCATTTGGGTTTAAATTCTGATTATCCCATTCACTTTAGAAAATCCTGCTTATTTTTCAAAGACTTTTTTTTTTGACCACAGAATGATTTTTAGCCTAGTTTGTAGTTAGATGCCTAGAATGATACCACTGCCCACAGACCATGCTGCCCCTGGCATACAGCTGGCACTCACAGGGGGTGGGGGGACAGGTCACAAAGACAAGCTCCCACCAGACCAGCTTTGTCCCAAGCCAACTGCTCACCTCTTCTCCCCAATTAATTCCTTACTGCCATCCCCTCAGCGTCTCCATCCCAAGCACCTCCTGTGCTTTTATAGGAAAAGTTTTCCACAGTAGGAAGAACTTTTCATTAATCTCTGGTGCCTGATAGAAGAGAGAGAGAGAAGAGAGGCAGGTTACTGTGCTGGTTACTGTCACTTGCCACAGAAGCTCTGGTGGTACCACTCTGGTACCACCCTGTCCAGACCATCCTGTCCTGCTCTCACTTAAAGCCACTGAAAACTTTGCCTTCCAGCGCGTGGAAGTGGAGCACTTCCAGAATGATGCTCTAATTGGTACTGCCTTGTTCTCAGGTTCCTGTGGTTATCCCGTACCAGGAGCAAGGCCACTTGGAGAACGCCTGGATTCACCACAAGCCTTTTCAAGACAACCTGAGGAAGATTTTAAACTTCCTGGAGCAATAAATTTTAAAGGATTTTTCTTCTGTGAAGACATTAATATTGGGCATGGGCTTTTCTCCCCTCTGTGGGTGAGATCACCATCATAGCCTTTGTATAAGCTACATATTCATACCAGGAGGAGATGACTGAAAGAGGTGACTTGTAGGTAACGTTCCCACCAACCCCGCTGCCACTTTCACACTGCAAACCATGGGACTGAATCCAGCTCAGCACTAGGAACAGATTGCTAACCACCCTAAGTGTTCTCTGCTAATCAAGTTAACCTCCTTTAATTAAAGCAGAAAACACGGATCATCTAGCACCCATAGCTTGCTTGGGAAGCGTATTTAAAAGATCCCTTCTATTCACTTTTTTGGCAATAGATGAGCCCATACATTTACAGCTTTTAAGTTGGGAAGATCATATTCTAGAGTTATATGCTACCTATGGAGTCAGGTTAGGATTTTAATAAAAACTAACTGAAATGCTCTCAGTATGCCATGATTGCCATGTCAGTTTGTGTTGCTGATGAAACTGAAGGGAATGGCATTTCTTCTGAGAAACACTTTTTGCAATTAAAATTTTATTTCCAAAAGTAAGTCATTTGACAAATCCACTGCAGCTGATACCAGGTTGTTTGGGTTTTTTTTTTCAACTGGAGAGACCTGCCTCATTTTTCCATATTTAGTAGATCAAGGAAGATGAACCAACAGCCTTTGGGTGCAGTTTCAGAAATGCTTGACGTTCACCCTCACCCCTTACCGGCTCCTGCAGACGTGTGACCTACAAAGCAGATCGTCCTGGTTCACCATCTTCAGAGCAATTTATTAGGCTGGAAAATACCCAACACAGGCCCCTGTAGGGAGCTGCCTGGAAGCCAGAATGGCTCTGTGCTAAGCTAAGGAGCTAAGGACGACCTAGGACACTGGCTTAATCCACGGATTGTAACGCAATCCTCCTGGGCCGATTTGAGGACAGGACTCCTCCTCTGCTGGGGTGGGGGAGAGAGATACTGCTGGCTTCCCCTCCTGGGGTGGCAGATCTGGGCACTGGGCACAGAGCTGCCCAGCACTTCTTTCCCTGCCAGAAAAGAGAAAATCTCCTCATTCCAGAGAGAGATAATTATCCCTGATCGACCAAGTCCTCAGTCTCTAATCTGCAAACAGCTGCTGATACATAATCACCCTCCTCATTAAAAGTGGCAATGCTCCTGCTCCTCGCTTCACCCACACCCTCTCCTCCTGCGCACGCTTGACATTCCCTCTCATCTCCTCCTGCTTCTGACTGAGCGTTCTGATCGCCTTCCAGCAGCACATCCTGAGCACCACGGACAAAAAGAATTGATGATGGCTCTTCCTTCTGTGTACCCTTTCTGGCAAATTAAGGCAGAGCTGAACCCGTGAACCTCACATCAACGGTGGCTGCCTTTTGCTGCTGCTAGAACCCACAATCCTAATTCAGACCCAGTTGCTCTCCCATACACAAATGCTCCTCATTTTATCTCAGTGCCAGAGATGTTATTGAGGCCATGGTGATAAAAAGAACTGTATGTCTCTGTGGATAACGAGAAAAGTATCTACAGGGGAATGAAGTTCTCCTGGTGTTTGGGCTGAAGCATCGGCAGAGTGCTCAGAGCAGAAGCTTCTTATCAGGGCTAGGAAGCCACTGGCTGTCTCGGTTGCATTGGGACCAGTCTCAGCTCTTCTTCCTTTGAACTTGCTCCTGCCAGACATTGCTCAGAGACAGGATATGTGGTCACCTCTCCTCCTCTGCTTTTACTCAGCAGTATCTAAAAAAGTTGCTCATCTGGGATGTCTCCCAGCCTCTTATATCAGCATGGTTCCTGTCTAGCACAGGCTTAAATAACAGCTATCACTGATGTTTCCCAATGAGTATTTGCCTGTCTACATTGTTCTTTTTACTTCACAAATGTTCTCATGTTATTCTGAATTAAATGAGACACTCTTACCAATTTTCTATTTGGAGCAGACTGGTGCCTCAAACTGCCTGCTCCTTTTGGAGCAGAAACCAGAAAAACCACTTGCTGACTAGCAAAAGGCCTCATTCTGTCCATGTCTTGTCTTCCACACCATGCAAAAGTCCGTGTGTGGGGGGGAAGCTGTTTGCACTCCACTTGCAAAGGTGGAAATAATGACAGAAAGTGAGAAGCAGGTCTCATTGGGTCCAAAACTTAAGGCACCTGCAGTGCATATGCCCGTGGGAACTGGGTTTTGAAGTCTCTAGGGTCCGTTCAAAAGTCTCATTTTGAAGCAGCTCCAGGCCCATGTGTGAAAGGCTGCTGGAAACCAGCTAATGGCGCTGTTTGCTGCCTGCTCTCCCTCGTCCCTTCTGGGGCCAGCGTTGGGCGCAGCATCTTAATACCTGCAAGATTCAGCTAATCCCATCGCACGAGCGAAATAGCCCTAAATCATCCCTGTCTGATTCTTGACTCCAGAGAGACATTTCATGGGTGATTGTGAGTGATACAGTGTGCGGTAATAGATGTATTTAAATGGGATTTATGGGTGACACCTGTCACATAGACCCTTCCATCAGAGACAGGCTGAAGAGATTTACACAGTGACACTGAGATGTGAGCTTGTTGTAATAACTCCCTCAGTCTCTGGCAGAGCCTTTGAGCCTTACAGCTTTTGTCAGAAGCACAAACTGGGCTGCTTTGGCCACTGTATGATATGGCATTACACAAAATTAGTGGCAAAGAGTTGAGTGCATCTTGGCATCTGTCCACGGCCCATTTCTTTAAGCCCCAAAGCTCCGCTTGCCTTTTCAGCAAACATTGTAGGAGGTGTTTTGATGAGCCATTGGTGACAAGAACTTCACAGGAGCAAGAAGCACTGAATAAGGACACCACCACACCATTTCTCCTCTCTCCTATGCGCTCCCTGCCTTTCCCTGGTCCCTATCTCCTGGTGGCTCTGGCTAAGACTGTCACTCTAAGGGCCCCGGCTTGCATGTACCCCAAGCTGTGCCATCAGGTTGCCTCCTGCATTCCTGCTTAGACCATTCAGTTCAGGTTCCTGTTCTCCATCTCTCCAGGCAGCCACTTTTCTCCCTGCATCTCCGAGCTGCAGTTTGACACGCTCTCCCCCACCTCCTTATTTACTTCATCTGCAAGCTCCACAGCAGCATTTCCCCCAGCCCCATCCAGAAAAGCCTTCCTGCCCCTTCCCGCTAGAGGATTAGTGAGGATATCTGCAATGAGATTATTTCTAGGAGACCACTTACGCCATCCTGATGCTAACTCACAATGTCAGCTCCGCTCAGGCACAGCCGGGCTGCAGGAAGGTTCCAGGCATGATTTCTATTGTATAAGATTTTATTAGGGGGGGAAGAGCTGGTAGATTGATTTATTTTTTTCCTCATTGCTCTTTCCCCAAAGATCTGTCTTTTGCTATTTATGTGAAGCAGTTCATATCACAGCACACACGCATACGCACACACGTATCTGACGACTGAAGTCACCCATCAGTCTAAACATGCACAATGTACAAAACATTTTGCTCCCTGAGCTATCAGAGGCAGCTGGATACTACCTTGAATTGACCTGTGGGAGTTGACTCTGCGAGAACATTTTCTCACTAGCAACATGATACATTTCTTGGTTCTTGGGCTTTCTTTTTTTTAATATATATCTTTATAATTCTGCCATAAGGCAGCCATGGATTTGTAAAATCAGCCTGTCATAACAAATCCATGTCCTCATCAAAGGCTGCTGTTGTGCTTCCTCCCAGACTGGAGCATTCACAGACTAAAGCTGCATTATCACAGTCATTTTAAAGTTCAATAGTGTATTTTCAAAAGCAATTGCTTTTAAATACAGTTTGTTACATAACAGCAAATTTAGACTTACACTTACCTCAAAACGAAAATGAAATTCATTAAATAAGTCAGCTCCTGTTCACTCTTGTCTCTGCTTTTTTTCTGTTCTAAAATGATCCAGTTGCCCTTGGTGCCCTGAAAGAGCAAGGTTAGAAGGACTATATAAAGCCTTTTTATCACAAAGAGAGGGATTTTCAAACCGAGAGGAAAGTGGATTGCACATTTTTAATCTCTCAAAAGTTACTCCTTCACATGACTCTCAGGCCTGAATAAGAACCTCTTCTGCAGAGAGATCCAGGGCAGGCTGGGATTGCAAGTTATAGATGGCTATGCCAGAGGCTACAGTTTGAGGAGAAGGGGAAGCTGTAGGTTAGGAATGATAAGGACATTGATGGAAACCGTTCTGATCAGTAAAACCCCTATCACTAACCCAGAAAACCTCCTCCTTCTGATGCAGTACAGAATCTTTTTGCTTCTGGATGAATCAAATCTCCCTCTTGACAGCACTGAACATGTTCCTCTTGAAATCTTGCCTCCTTGCATTTCCTTGTCTCCTTGTTCTCCTGATTTTCATCCTGGCTCCACAATCGCTTTCCTGAAGCTGGTCAGAAAACTGGCCACCTCACCTGGGGTTTCTATGGGAATGTCCTCTTTGACCATTTCTTGCCCCCAAAGAACAGCCCAGCCTCCCTCCCCACTCACGCTGTGCACATCCACCTCTCCACCCCAGACAGCCTTGCCTGAGATTCATCTCATTTTCTGGGGAGGTGCACAGCTTGGACGTGTACAACTCAGCAAGCCACTGTGAGCATCTTTCCCTGGAAAGAGACGGGAAGTCCTTGTTGAGAACAATTCGCCTGACCTGTCTGAGATGTCTGCATTAGGTAGTTGTCTTCATAAATATCCTGCAAACCACCCCGATACCACTCTGCAGATCCACCCTGAAGACTTTTCTTTCCCCTGGCAGCCACCCACACATCCTGGGTGCATTATAGCCACCATCTATCACATTAACCGATAAAGTCAGGCTGTGTGCTTGCACTGCCTCCTCTGTCTGTACTCTCGATTTTATTTTTCCTTGGCTTATTGTTACGCTTTAGGCTTCAGTAGTGCTGTCTTCTAATCAAATTCCTAGGTGGAATCAAAATAATAATAACAATGATGTTGATGATACACATTTCCAATTAGTTGTGACAGATTTTTGATTGGTGAATCTACACAGGAGGATGCTGTCTAATAAGTGTTTAGATTAGTTCCCACTGGAATCACTAGGAGATTTTCCTTTGTTTTTCACAGGTGCTGGCTTGTCTTGTAATACAATTTGGGGACACAAGCACTGAGCTCTGTTACTGCTGAATCAACACCGACGTGCCTCTTGGCTTTTGTGAGAACTATGGTCAAAACGGTTGGGTTTGTGAGCCTACAGGCACTTTAACTCAAGGTGCTGATCACCCAAACCACCATCTATGTGTAAAGGCGTGTAATAATTTATACGAGCGTGAGCTGAAAAGCTGCAGGAATTTGAGCCTGTAAGCCCAGTGCTTACCCTGCAGTTAATTAAGGTTATCTCTTTATTTGTCTTTTCCCTTGTGGGGTCTCAGACAGCAACAATCCAAGTGAATAGAAGATGCTCTCAAGTTAACCTTTCTTTTCTTGGCAGTTTGGGAAATTATAGCTTATTGATTGCAAATAAATTCACTACCAACCAGTGCTCTAAGTTACACTGTGTAAAGAAACAAAGTGTAACAGATATAGAGCTCACAGGTCCGCTTCCACGCTGGGGTAGATTGTTTTATCCAGACCCTTGGCATAAAACAGGCTCAACAATCAGCAGAGATCATGTTAGAAGAAGTAGTATATGAGCTTTAACAGTGAGCAGGCAAACAGTGTGACTGATGTGGTATCTTTTAGCAAGGGTGGGTGTTGAGCATCATCGAAATGTGTAGAAACAGCTACTGACTTTGAATGGTAATGGCTGCATTTTGAAAATGTTTGAAAGCTCAGAGGTGTTGAGGTGCTCCTGGTTCTACTCAGGCTGTGGGAAGTAGGGAAAGTGTAAAGAAGTAGGGAGGGAAAGGGCAAAATTCGTTCCCAAGATCACTGTCACCAACACTGCTGTCCTCTTGCATAGCCATGAATCTCACCCAGTAACATTGGGCTTTACACAGTGCTTACAAATAAGAGAAAATTTCCCAAGAGGCTTCCAAGCCCAAGAGTACATTGCTGCTGTGGTTTGGCAATAGGAAAGGCTGCTTCTGTGCTAGACTGAGAGCACCCACATACTTGCCACTAGAGTCATCATGTTGGCTTTTTATGACAAGGAGACAGCTGTTGGTCATTGAAAGAAAAGTTCACAGGCCTCTCAAGTTTTGGATCTTTGCTAAAGGCAGATTCAATCACAGAGAAACAAAATATTGGCTATTGGCTGCCAGTCAGTCACTCCTTGCTTAATTGGTTCATCATCCAGTTACATAGGAGGAGCCATACTGTAGCATAGAGGTGAACCAAGAATAAATAGTGAGTAATAAGGAGCACACGGTGAAAGTAAAAGGCTGAATGTTTTAGCATAAAGTTCACAGGATGAATTAATGAATGATTTTCGCAGAGAAATAAGAACTATATTCTCAAAGGAGATTACTCACAATGAACAATTCGATCAGATCCAGCCCGAAGAAAGGAAAAGGGTAAGAATAAATAGTCCTTCTCCAAAAGGAAAGGCTATTAATACTGCAATGTCTTAATGGTTCACACGAGGACCATTGTTATCAAGTGTATTTATTAATAGCCCGGATGCCTGAGCATTCATTTCAATGCATGAGCAGTGAAAAGAAAATTTGTGGATGAATGTGAAACTATATGTAATGGTCAAGTCTTGAAAGCTCAGTTAGGAAATTCTGAAGTTCTATGATGGGGCAGTGCAGTGGCTGAACAAATTTGGTGCATAAAAGACAAAGTAATGGAAATTGGAAGGGACAATCTGAACTATTCACGTCCACTAATGGTTTCTAAATTGACTGTAACTGCTCAATAAAAGCTCATCGTCAATGTGAAAATGCAATAAGAACATCTGCTTGGTGTGCAGAAGCTGTCAAAAAGTAAACAAAATTTGTGAGCTAAGAAAGGGAGCTAGAAATAAATGCAATCAAACATGGTCCAGGAGGGTCACGCTGCCAGAGACCGCCTTGCTTGGTGGCCCATTCCCAGCTCTCACAGCACCGTGCTGCAAAACTGCTCCTGTCACCTCCCCTAGCTCATGGCAGCAGGAGTTTGGACAACAGATTAGCCCCAAGAGAAGGCTTTCCTGACCTCAGCCCACCAATGGTTGGGAGAAGTCCCTGTTTTCCAGCCTTGACACAAATGCATGTACCTTTGTCGTAAGGTCAGATGTCCTCCTGCACAGGGGAGATTATTCACATCTACCCCTAGTGTTTCTCACCTTGGTCCTCCATCAGATCAACTCAGGATGGCAGGCATCAGCCCTGTGCACTGTTAATACCAAAGTAACAGCCACCATGTAGGGAACCATGCTCTTCCAGAGTTGGCGTCTCCTCCCCCACCCTTGCTGTTGGCCTTAGCAATGTCCTTCAGCAAACCAGGTGCTTCGTCATCCTTTAATAGTACTAATTGCCTAATTATCTGCTCAAGCACTGTGGTGAAGCACTTTAATGTTTTAATCTCCACTTCCCTGGGCTCCTTCCTTTGGAAAATGAGTACTTGTCACCGGGAGGTGTGTTTCTAATTCTTGCATAAAAAACCCCCACCATGCGGCAGTGAATCCCAGGCAGCAGCACCAATCCCGCATCTCACCCCTTTCCACATGGATTCCTCCATCACCCTTTCTGCTTCTGTCATCTCTGCCTGCAGAACTGTCTAGGCTGGGTCTTCGGTGGTTTTCACAAGTCTTTTTTGCTCCCCACCTCAGCCAACAATAAACTTCGCATTTTCTTTACAGGAAGAGGCTCTTACCTCACCTGCCCTGAACCCTGAATGCCCTAGAGTTGCCTTCACACCAGTGCGATCTGTTTGAATTGGGTATTTGCAGCTGTTTGGGTGATTTGGATTATAAAACTTTATATATGACTTCATCAGACCCAGGCCTCGTGTGCTGGCTTTCTGCGCTGGCTGTTAGAGCACCTGTCAGCAAACACTTGCAAGTTCTCCAAGTTCCCTACCCCAAGACCTTCCCTTCTCCTAAGCCTACCACTGCGGACACGGACGTTTGGCAGAATATTTTCTCTTGGAGTACAGCTTGTCTTCAATCACCTTCCATGTAGTGCAGCGTTTAATACAAGTCACGTAGCTCTCTTCCTTTTCAGCTGATACACATTGTAAGTTAAAATGCAATTTTATGCCAATTCCATAAACAAGCTTCCAGCTAGCATTCTCTCCCTAATGTCCTCTACTCTCTGCTTGGGTACTTAAAATCTTCCATTACTCTGCTCTTTCTACATATTTTATTGTTTGTTCAAATCACCTTCCAGTCCAGTCTTTTTTTTCCTGTATAGAAAAGGAGAGATGCTTTTCCCATCTTCCCACTTACTGCATACTTATAAAGTATGGTGCTGAGCAGGTATTTGCGGTAGAGCCTTTCAAATAAAACTGATGCATGTAAAATATTGTACAGGTAGCAGTGATTTCTGCAGTAAGGAAGGTCCCAGTTCTGCATAATTCTGCTGGCTTCACTGGAGCAACTCTTCATACAAACTGGGGTACATGGAAAGTGTTTCCAGCACTGGCTTCATTAGAAGTTGTTATTTTCAGGTACTCTTAATAGGTTTGTAGAATGTTGTCCTTTGGGCTGAAAATGCCTTTAAGCAGCACCTACCCCAGAGCGATTTTTCCCTTGTTTTGAAAGTTTGAGCAGAATTAGGAGAGCTGCTTTTGAATACAGTGAAGAGGAGAAAAATTTTTTTTAAAATATTTCTGACCTTTTTTTCTTGGCAGCCCTACAGCTGAATTGGCTGTGGCTTGAAAGATGCAATTTGGCAGGAGAATAGCCCTCACTGGGGAGCAGTGCAGGGCTTTGTATTGCAGGAAATTGGGCTTGATTTGCCCATGCTACAAGCATTCCAGAATTGCAATCTGACCATATGCAGTGGAGGGCTTTTGCTAAGCTTATTAAAGGATATGGAGACCAGGGAACAGAATCTGCATGTCTGCTGAGCCAGAGCGGGAGGGACTTCCCGAGAGATGGGCAGAGCCGGATGCTCCACTCCTTCCACCGTCAGCACCGCTGCCTGCAGAAGGCAGGGAGGGCTCCTTCGGCTGAGGCTCAGCTGGAGATGAGCATGAAGCAAGAGCCACCCACAAGCTGCCTTTAGGTCCTGAAAAGGATTTCCCCAAGCTTGTACATATAGTTTGATTTTGCATCTTGAACTGTCTGATCTCTGCACCCCAGTGCATGTAAAACCATGCACATGAGCTATACCACTATTTTCAATGGCTT
This sequence comes from Phalacrocorax aristotelis, assembly GCF_949628215.1. NCBI lineage: Eukaryota > Metazoa > Chordata > Aves > Suliformes > Phalacrocoracidae > Phalacrocorax > Phalacrocorax aristotelis. The sequence continues at coordinate 4,059,684 of NC_134288.1, read as the reverse complement.
TTTTCTGTTTTGTTTTGGTTTGTTTTTTAAGATCTTGCAGGATCAGATCCACGTGCATAATGAAATGGGACTTTTGCCTAGGCTGTCTCCAAGTCTGAACATGGGAAAACAAAGTCCACAGCAATAAACAGGATCCATATTTCTCATCCATTTTAAACCAGAAAAGAGATTTTTCACAAACTTCCTTAGCTATAAGGATTCCTTAAATCTTCTTCACTCCCTTTACATATTAAATCATTCTCATGCAGACACCAGGCATAGCCCATTTCAAAAAGCAGTGCATAGAGCTGCAAAAACACCGGCAAACCAGATTCACAAACACATTCTCTGGAGCAGTTGCTGGACAAAAATGAAGATTTATTTTTAAAAACTTTGTGGGTGAACTGACTGAATTAGTGGAACAGAATATTTGACTAAAATAGAAATATCTTTGGACCTGGCAACTGGAAATTAGTTTGCAACAGTGATTTCTGACAGACAGTTGTACTGCATGAGCAAATGCAATGCTTAGGGAAAAAGGATCAATAGACAGGATGAATAACAGATATAGTTCATAATAACTAGACTTTGAAAAAAATAGTCCTTCTGAAAGATGGTGCTGGCCATCCTGGACTGATCTGCTATGGCATTGTTCTCTTTGTTACTAAACTGCGTTTTCCTACCGGAAGTAATTTTATTTTTTTTTATTCAGAGCCAGTTTCAAGAACCCTGATTCATGCTGGTTTGTAGCTTATTCTGAAAATATCCCTGCTGAAACCAAAGTGGAAGGATACACTAACTAGTATACATAGAAATATATTCACAGAGAGGGGGAGAGAGTTGATTAAATTAAGCTGTTTGCCTCACAAACACTTTCCCCTTTGGTCAGCCAGGGAGATGAGGATGAGATCTTACATACAGTTTATCTGATCCATACCCTACCTATGGCCCTTGTCGTTCACGTTCACTCAGTAAGATGGGCAATTCATACATTTTTTTCATTCCAGTTTGACAACACTTTCCTCATTATTCACAGCATGAGAGTACATAAAGAATAATAAGTGAGGCAGCGCTATTTCTGCCCTGCACTGCAGTAGAAAACTCATTAATTGCATTTTTGGCAATGAAGCCCAATGAAGTACATGCGTATAGGACTTAAAGCTCTTTAAATATGCAGGAAATGTTCCCCTAACAAACAGCTTTCACTACTTTGGAGCTGCTCCGTGAAGTGCCAGCGACACAGGAGTGACTTCACTGGACTCGATGTGATTGGGATGGGTGATCATGCTTAGGGCGAAGGTGGCAGCAGCTGCCCCAGGTATGTGAAAGCTGGGGCTGCTTTTTAATCCATTTGTCAGGAAATCCTGTACCTTCAGGAGTGCTCAAGACAGTGGAAATGAGGATATAATATTATGCAGCTCGATATAAGTTATAACTCAATGAAGAATCTACATCAGGGACTCTTGAGTTTACACAAAGGTTCATTCAGCCCCTTACGTTAATGCTCTGTGGTATGGGCTTTACTGTGTGGCTGCACACTGTTTCTCCCTTGATACAGTAAATCATATGGGGTTTTCTCTTCATTTGCAGCTTGCTCCCCCTGACAGTGGACACATAGAGACAAAGGTACGGTATGATTTCCTGCATCTCCATGTACATCCTGTAATGTGGATCTATGATTATCCTTTCTTACCGGTCCTCAGTTCTTCTCAAGGTACAGGTAAAGAGCCACAGGCTGGGATTCAGTGTGAAAGAAGGTAACTGGTGCTCACAGCAAGACACATGTCTGTGCAGGGTGGTAGGAGCTTGAGATCATCCAGTCCAGCTTCCTATGGCCATGCTGTGGTGCTTTGGGATCCAAACATATTGCAACTGAAGGTGGGTTTAGGAATGAAACAGCAACTAGTAGGACCAGCTAATCCTGGTTGTTTTAAAATCAGAAATGGCTGCTGATCTAGAGGAACTGGGAAAAAGAGCTCTTAAGAGAGTGAATTTATATTCTGAGCTTTTACTTCTCACTCACAGCTGCCTGAAAAACATCACTCCCCCACCCAGCTACTCAATGAGCATGAGGAGAAGGAACAGCTCAGATCTGGATGGGCTGTTTGTCAGGTATGAATTCTCTCATCCAGCCACTCTCACGTCTATTCAGCACATGTAATGAATGTCTGAAAAATCTGGAAATTTATGTTCAGATCAATGGGAGCTGATTAATTACCTAAGATGTATTCAGATAACAGAGTTGAGAGGAAAAGCAAAGGCAATGCTTTCAAAAATGCTCAATGAAGTAAACCAAGTACACTGAGAATATGTTTAAAGTATAAGTGCGAAGACGACCCAGACAAGCAGGGTATCAAAGAAAGGAGACATCCAAAAGCCAGTCTTACAATCAACAACATAGACATGAAGGAGAAAAGAAATCTCTAAAGCTATTAAAAATCTGGAAGCCTATTAAAAACGGATGAAAAAAGGTACAAGGAAATCAAATCAAGAGACATGGAGTGGCACTTACAAAGAAACCTTTAACAGAGTGGAAAAATTACTCTGTGATCCAAGTGAATTTAAATAGTGGCGCCAGTGATGATGGAGAACAGCACTTTCTTGTTCCACAGACTCGCTCCAAACAGATGAAATGTTCACGTGCCTTCAGTCTATGGGAATACACTGCCGTGTTCATCCTGCATGTCCAGCCATGGTGTTCCCACCTCAGCTGATCAATCACACAACTGCTACTTAAAAATCGAGCCTCGGCTCTGCCTCCTCTTCCAGCAACAGGATCAGCTAATCCTGCTCATGTCTCGGTTATGTATTTTGAATTGGAAAGACCACTGTGAAAGCCAGCGAAGGTAAGGTCAGTGCAAGTGAAAGCTGAATCTGTCTCTCAACTCTCTCCTGCACTAGTAACCCTCCCAACACCATGATTTGCCAAGGGCTCTGCAGAGATGTGCCCAACCTGCGATGCTTGCCGCAGCTCGGCACTGTGTGGGTTTTGAGCTCTTTGTCCATGGAGCTGACTCTGAGCCATGGAAGGGGAAGAAAGCCGAGATAATACTGGCACACAAGAGAAAGTTGGTGTTTTTATGTCCAGCCTCAAAGTAGAGCCCTTCCACAAAGGACTAATATTTTTTCGAAGACATGATGGGAGGAAGTCCCTTCTGCCCCAGCATCAGCTGCCTTCTAGCAATGCACGAGACTCAAGCACCAATACCTTGGATGAAAGCAGGGGCCTGGGGCGGGGGGGTTGTGTGTGTGTGTGTAAAAAGTCCTTGCCGAGTCCTGTCTTTTCCAGGTGAATATTGCCCAGGTCTGGCTTCTGGTCCTTCAAACTCTGTCTCTCCCAGGGGAAAATTTACTGGCAGCTCTACTTTTCCCCACGTTCTTGCTTTCAGCTTTATTTTTTCTGCAGAAACATCAACACTAACACCCAAAACATGACTCCAGTGGCAAAGGAATTTAAAAGTTACCCCCAAACCAGGAGATTTTTATAACAGAATAATGGGACTTTTTATGTGAAAGATGAAACATGCAGAGACGTTAGAGGCATTTGGGTGGTGACCATCACTGCTGCACCTCCAGGCGAAGCAACCAGGCAAGTCTGGCTGTGCTGCAGGAGCTGTGACCCACACCTTTCACCTCCTGCCCAGCTACTTGTCTGACTGCCCCCTCCGTAGCTGTAAGATCAGAGGATGAGAAAAGACCTCCAGCATCCACACCGTGTAGCCCACCAGGAATGTCTCCATCTCTTCTTCAAGCCTAGGTTTAATTTCCTCCTTCCCCTAATCTTCAGGAGACTGTTCCAGATCATTACAACTCTTCTATTAAAAATCTTATAACCTCTAAATTCTTTCATGGCCAGCATGTTGCATTTGTTCTTGTTCCAAGACAGTCCTTTAGCTTAAATAGCTTTCTTCCTCCTCTCTGTTTATTCCCCCTTCCCTCGTCACAGTCATATCTCTCTGGTCATTGCTTTTTCCTATTACGCCAGCCAAGCCCTTCCTCTGCCTTCCCATTTGCTGCCCTCCAACAGCGCATGTGAGAGTTGTGCAGTGGTCCTGGATGCGGCTGCACCTGGGAAGGGGCGCAGTACTCATATTCACCCATTCCTAGTGGGAAAACATTGCCTGGGATAAGCACATTTGCCTTTTTCAGAGCTGCACCACGCTGGCGTCTTACCATCCCCCTGTGACAGATGAGTGGAAACAACTTTCTCTCCTGTTCTGTCATTTCCAAGTGATGAGGCCCAAGCTTCAAGCAGAAATTCGTGTTATTAATCCCAGCGTGCACAGCTCTGCACTTTGTACTATTACATTTCATTCTGTTTCTATTATTTCCCTCGTCAGGATCATCCGAGTGTTTTATTTGTTATATTTGATCCGATTTTCCATTTACCTTCAGGTCTTTAATTATTCTTTCCTCACAAATTTATTCTAAGCTTTGCATACTGTCGATGTCTCTGGTTGCCTGGATCCTTTATTTCTTTTTTTAAACAGGAGACTGGGCTTGCCATTTTCTCCTGCTTGATTCATGTATTAAAAAATCCTTAAGAGTGGACTTGTGATTTCATGTGCCAGTTCTTTCAGGAGTCTGGGCTGGATTATTTGTTCCCCCTGGCTTCAGTGCATTAAAGCTCTTTCAGTTTTGCTTTCACCTTGGGTGCTGAAATTTCCATTTTTATAAATCTTATGGCTGTTAGCTATCATCCCTGTGCCCTTGTGTCCTGAAGCATCATCTTTATTGAAAACTGAAGCAAAGTAGTCATTTAGGCTTTTTTGCTGTAGCTCCATTTATTTTTTATTTCCTCCATCTTGCTTTCCTTTTTGTCTGTGTGACCTAGGGTTTTTTACTTTAAAAATATATATATATTTGCAAGTTGTAGCTTGGCTTGAGTTTTGGCAAGTCTCATTATAGTCTTGCGGTCTGTGGACTCTGAGGGAGTTTGTTGATCTCTTCTTCTGTCCCTTTCAGGGTCTCTGTTTTCCTGCAATATCTCTTCCAGGAGACCAGCTGTGTATTTACTCCCTTTGCCTGGAATACGCCTTCCAGATCAGTTTTGCACTTCTGATGTCCCAAGGTCTCCCCTGCACCCAGGCCCTAGTGCTCTCCTGTAGGGATCACGAGTAGAGCTGACTGCATTTGTGCTCTGTTTCTCAAAATCTGCCCTTCCCAAATAAAGATGAAGTTTAGTTCATCCTCCTGTTTAAATTGAACCAATTTATCATCACCCCATCCCAGTTCTTCTCTACATCCAGCATTTTTATAATGTTCTCACTGATTTACCAAAACTACCTGTGAAACAGCTTCCCCTGTAGATGCCCCCACTTTCCGGAGCTTGGATGCAGGCTGGGGAGCTGTAGCTTCAGCCGAGGAGTTTGGGGTCTTAACAGGCTGGAGCTCGAAGCTTGGCCAGCATCAGGAACATCTGCCAAAAGGTTGATGGGACAGTCCAGGTTCATGGTCAGCCCATGATCCCACCTGAGGACCATGCATGGCCAGGACAGCAGGTGGGAATCCAAGCTCCAGAAAGCACTCTTCATAGTGTCTGACGTCACCCTGTCCCCTTGCCCTCTGGGAATGCTCTGAGCATTGCTACTTTTCACACCACTGGGTAGCTGAATAAAAAATAGCCAGATTCTCTTCTGTTCTTATTTTGTAACAGTAAGAACAACCTCATTCTTCCGCCTGCCCTACAGCAAAGTCTTATGGCAACAATAAAATAAAAGAGGAAACAAACTTTTCTAAGAAATTAGCAACCCTTCCCCTGCACACATGGTTCTTGCGGTTTGGTTAATGTTTAAAAGAACTCATGTTACTGATATAGCAATTCAGATCTGATTAAAAAAAGGCTCCTCTGTAGAAAGCTGAGGTTTCCCATCTGCATTTCTTCTACTTCAAGATTTCTCATGTGTCTGCAAGTCCAGTGTCTCTGGATGGTTTTCAAATTACCAAAACCAACCAAACAGAAAGCAGTTTTAAGGTAGGTCAGTGTTAGAGGAGAGATCCTAGACAGCCTTGTTCCACACTGAGATATTCTGCAGCAAAATAAGGCATCCTGCATCAGCCATCCTCATCCTCTGTAAAAGGCGACATGACAGAGTTGGAACATTGCGTTTTTATACGTTTTCTTTTTTTTTTTAATGAGGTTCATTATTTCACTGAACTCTTACAACTACGGAGAGACAACAAGCTCCACTAACTCTTAGAGTCCAGGGGGAAACATTTCCCACCCCACTGAAAAATGCTGAGATGTTAAAGACTTTCCCAGTTTATACTGAGATGAAACCAAGACCTTCTTGTTAAAAAGAACAAAGCGACATTCCCGTGTGTTTAGGGGCACTCCCATTAGGCAGTACACCTGGTCCCAGCTCTGGCTTTTGCCTGAGCTAAACCAGAAGCTCACATCTAACCCAGCCCCGTGTTCACCTGGGAGGTGCAGGACTTGCTCATGCTCTGCTGTCCCCAACAGTTACACAACATGCCGAGGAGGGACGGGAGTCTACTCTTCTCACACAGAGCCAGGGGAGCGCAGGTGTGGGGTGAAACAAAGGGAAGAGCAAACGCCAGCGAGCATGGGACCGGGATGGGTGGGAGCAGACACCCCAGGGAGAAGGGGAGGCCATTAGAATAGTAGTAGTCCCCAGAAAGGGACTGCTGAAATGCAGGGGAGCATAATCTAAGTAGAGCAGCATGGGCACTGGCCACCCCTGGTGCCCAGAGATTTTCCAGCGATTGATTTCGCATGTGGGGGATCCTGACTGATGAATCATTTGGTGTGGGGGCCCAGTCCAATCACACAATACTGATGTAAATCAGGGCTGTGGAGGAAGGATGCCCTCCTGTTTGTTCCTGCTAGTGTATGTGCCGCAGATCTCATTTATGGCGTTACCAAATGCTGAATCCAACCCATGACATAAGGCAAGAGGCTGTTAGAATAACGAGATAAATCTTTGTCTTTGAAACGACGAGTCAGCTCTAATGCAAATGGGAAGGAGAGAGACAATTTTTTAAAACGCATTTGGTCAAGTAGAGAGTTCTAGGTTTTGTTCAAGCCATCATCTTTCCGCAGAGAAAAATGATTCCTTTACTAATGAGATCAGCCCAACTTAAGAGAAGAAAGTGAGTTCATTCAGCAGCTGCACCTTTGTTACTCCTCTGATTAAACAAAAACAGGATTCCTAGGCATGTTGTTTTTTTTTCTATGTGCTCTCCCAGATCTAATTATTTGCCGTGCAAAAAAAGCTTTTCCTAGTGAAATACAATGTGCACTAATAAAGACTAGCTTGGCATTGACAAGGACATCTTTTGCTCTAGTTCATGCAAACAGTACCAGGGAATCATCTTCTTAACAGTCCAGGGAAGTTCTGGTGAGTGCTGTTGATAGAGCCTGCGACGTCACTTCTGTGCAGCAGGATTTTCCATCGGCTGCATTAGTGGGACTGAGCCAACACAAAGGCTCAATCTGAGAGCTCATCGGATACTAATTTTCTGCTAGTCCTGCTATAAATAATGCATGCCAATGGGGAGCTGCAATGGCCCTTAGTGGAGTAATGCACTCAGGATTTCTTCCTCCCACAGAGGCCAAACCTCACATCTGTGCTGGTACCGAAGGAGAACGTTTTCAAAACCACCTCGGTGACTTAGGATCATTATAGGAAAGTCACTGGGATTTAGGCATCTTTTATCTCAGTCAAGATATTTATATTTCCGTCAGGCTATTTCTTCCTTTATTGGCAGGAAATGCTGGCTGAAAAGCAGAAAGCAGGCAAAAGATCTATTTGGGATTTTCCATAGGGGTGAGACATGGATTCCCTGCCGGGTTTTCCGCTCACTCCAGTGAGGGCCAGCAGATCCCTGCAGGGGAGGGGAGGATGAGAACAGTCTCAGCCGCACTGCCCCTAGTGCTGCTGGAGAGGGTGGTCTGAGAGACCCCCAGGAGAAGCAGCAGGATGGTCCTGGCAAGGGTGGGGAGGAGGACACATCCTGACCTGTGTCTACGCCCTGGAAAATGAGAAAATAATTCATGAAAAACAATTTTGAGAAATGTGGTCAAAATATTTTCTGACAATCGATTTGAATATATTTTTTCCCATCCAAGAGGAGCACCCAGGTCATCTGGTCTTCCCAGTATTGCAATGCCTGGGTAATTGGGGTGAAACCTAGAGCTTCTCCTACGGAGCTGTGCAGTCTGTGACTCTCCAGGTTTTCAGTACAGGGGGTGGTTTTAGTGACAGACTGAATATTTTTTGTTTCTGTTCCACCTCTTCTTTCTGAAGGATCTTAAGAGATCTTGGCTGACACCTTCCCTGCCTTGTGAGTTTTTTTTTCCTCCTTATTTCTTGAGCTAACTCCCTCTTGTGTCCCTTTACAAAACCCTGATGGAGCTTTGGCCTTTCTACCCACGAAGAGTCCCAAGGCTGCGTGGGGCCATACTGTTCGTGATGAATAATGTAGCTTCCCTGTAGCTTTCTTCCCTTCCCTTTACTGGTATTTCAATGGTGCTGCAAATTTTCTTGCAGACTTGCAGTATCTGATACAATAAGATCTCTTGCTGCTTGTCTCTCTATGGGTATCTGTTTTGGCTTCAAGCCCTGCGCCCCTGCTAACCTGAGTTTCAAACATACCTGTTGCCTGCCATCCTCAATGTTCCCTTTTATAGGATTAATTAAAGATGGATTTCCATTTTCAGCAGAATGACTGTGGTTTAATAATCTCTTGAATTATCTCACTAAACCGAACAGAGCTTGGTGTTTTCTTCCTCCCTTGTTTCTTTCCTGCTTCTTTTCCATAAGAAGTTTAAGGATTTATGTTCTTTGAAATTTTTTTTTTTAATTCCTCTTACATCCTTGTAATGCTGTTCTTCCTGAGAATGGCCCTGGGCCAACTTATGTGGTGTGGCCAGACTACTCCTGTCCACAGCCAGGAGTTTCGTGCCCACCTGACAGAGCAGGTGATGCCCACCCTGGGGTGGTGTGCCCCCATACCACAGGCGTCTCAGCCCTGCACCATGCACAGCATGTGGCCCCAGCAGGACATCGGGTTTAAGGCACCATGGTCACCCTTAGCGTTCATCATGTTTAGCTCCTGGCACAGGGCTGGGGAGCAGCCCGCACACTGGCGGGTTTGAGCAGTTTTGGGGTAAGGATAATCCACCCTGGTGGGGACTGCACCCCTGTGCAAGGGGCTGTGCATGTGGGAGCACCATCCATGGAGCCCATAAACTCTTCACCCAATACATGGATTTTCGACCCCATCTTCATGCATTTCAAACTCCTACATCCTTCACAAGGGTTGTTTCTTCCCTCCAGTCATTAAGTTTCCATGGGGTAGGAGAGGCATTTTCCCAGGCCAGGGATCAGTGGCAAATGTGAGGCTCCTACCCCACCATGGACTGCCATTCTCATCCCCTAAATATTGGCTTGCCACCACCTCCAGGGAGTACCCAAGGAAGGGGTGGAGGTGTCTTCTGGAGAGGACTGTGAATTTAAAAAGCAAATAACAAGAGCGTTGTGTTGCATCCTCCACTTGGCGTTCATCCTGGGGCTGCGTCGTGCCCGTGCCCGTGCAAGGTGCAGTGATGTGCTGGTGTAGCTGAAGGTACGAGGCACCCAGGGATTGTGTTGGTGGGCTTACTCGGGCAGAGATCCCCAAGCCAGGGTCACCCTGGTGCTGTGCTGTGTATGGGCAGTGCCCGAGTCCCTCACCACATCTTCGTGGTCAAGGGAACAACCTGGATCCCCCAGACTCAGGCCAGGAATGGTCCAGCACATACACAGTGAAGGGCAATGGGGCTGAGCCTGGGGCAGCATGGGGTACAGGGGGTGCAGCGGGGCTGTGCCCACACCTAGTGAGGCAGTGCCTGAAGATCATTCAAACATTTAGAAGCTGTTTTTTCCTCCTGCAAAGCTAGTTGCTCTGAAGAGAACCCTTCAAGCTGTCATAAAAACTACCATACATTCAATATTGCTTCTTTGGACCCTTGAGATGTGTCCCCGGTTTGTATGACAGCATTGTTAAATAACGACGTACCCAAAGGCCCTGAGAAATAGCCTTTGCAAGGTTTCTCTTGGGGCCTAGTTTGAGATGTAGGCATATCAGGGGCAACCCCATCCCCAGCAGCCCCGGGCAGCTGCTCTGGGACTCCACCTTCACCCCCCAGGCTCCATGTCCAGTCCAGCCTGCTCCATGGCTCATCCTACCCCACAGGCTCCCCACCCCCAAGGCTGAGCCCCACAGCAAGCACTTGGGCCACAGGGCCAGGTGGAACATGGATCCCACGCCAGCCAGCGGCCACCACCAGGGAGTAGCAAAATTCAGCTGCCGAGAACTTGGGTTTGAGTCAAATCCCCAGTCACACCATGAGAGTCCCCAGCTTATTAACCACTGAAGCAGGAGCCCGGCTTTGTTTGAGAGAGGATTTAGGAAATCTAGCAAGCTGTTTTGCTGTTAGATGCTGAAAGGGGAAGAACGGAGCTGTAGTATATTTTTTTTTCTGAGTCCCTTTTTATCTTTTGGCAGCCCTTTGTACAATTAAATAGCTCCACGGGGATGCCATATGTTGCCAATAGTTTTACACTTCTCAGTAGTGGGAGGCTGGAACGCTTTCCAAATTGACATGATAGGAACCCATTACAAAATTCTTCTCTAAGAGGAACGGCTAAATGTTCTGTCAAGGAACTGAATTAAAAATAGACCAACTGGTATTGTTATCTCCGCAAAAGAATGCACTTGGCACCACACGTAACGCGGTACATCTGCTGGTACATCTCTGAATCTCTGATGCCCAAACACTAGTCTGATAGGGCTGTAAGCAGCGAGGTGCAGAGCTGGGTCCACACCCCAGGTGCAGGGCGGCGGGTTTGGGACCTGTCTTCTCTTCCCCATTGCAGCTGACCAACGTTAGTTTGGTCCTGCCAAATCCATTGCCCTGGGCTCTGTGCTCTCCCAGAGACAGACCCTGCCTGGACAGCCTGCCACCATGAAGTACAGCACGGGAAGACCTCATGGGACTGTCTTCACTTGCCTGAGCTCCAGCACATCCCAGATAAGCTTCTTCCTGGTGTGCTGGAGAACAAATTCACCCAAGTGCTCCCCAGGTCAAAGCAAGAAAATGCCAAATCCACCTGCGCTTCAGTGCAGTTTGCCTGTGCACACAAAACGTGCTCCAGATGAATTTGCTTTCTCACCATTTGTTGTCTTCATAAAAACACAAATTTTCGCCCTCCCCTACCTCCACCTTATCTTTGATTGCCTTGTTCTTTACTTGCTTGTTCAGTGACTCTTCTCTGCAGGGCGGGTGACTCGTTCTGCTGTGGGACCGGTGGGGAACATCCAGCACACAGCTGTGGGTGGTGGAAGGGGGATCTCATAATAGCTTGATAACAACTATTATGTAAATACCACATACTGGAAAAAAAATGCTTCACTTCAACCTCAAACAGGGTGCGGTTGACTATCAGAACAGAGTTGTTTACCTTGGGTTGAGACGCATGAAGAGGGGGACTTTGAAAATCTGCTACCATGAATTACTGGTTTCCACAAAGACTTCTGTTATATGGTAGTGACAGCTAAAATAAGCAGAAATATCTTGGAAGGATTTTCTTCTTGTCTCAGCTATGCCTTTACTACCATCCCAGAGCATCATTCACACAATCAAAAATTGCCAGTGTGCCGGTTACTGCAATTGCCAGTTAGAGCTGCCCCTTTATTTACCCTGATACTGAGTTGGTTTAAAGGAAAAAATAAAAAAAGCATGGCTGATTCCTGCATGATTTGAACTGAAAAACACAGCGAAACAGCAGAGGAATACGGATTCTACCTGGTGGTAATCTTTGGTCTGATTTGGAGTAGGTCAGGATAAGTAGGGTTTGGTTCCTGTGTGCCTGTCCCTGGGGGTGTGCCATGCAAAGCCCCCCCGCACCTCCAGGATGCGCCTGCTCTGGGGTTATGTTCGCGGAGTGTGTGCTGGGCACGGGGAAGCTCTGCTGAAAGGCAAGGTATATTAGCTTAAGCTGCGTGGCGTGTAAATGGCTTTTGGACATCTCTGTGAGCCGAGTGAACATACGTCTGTGCTTATACACCTCTGCAGGTTTCCCCAAAGCCTGTAACCACAGGCCAGGTGCAGTAGCAGATCAGTAGGGTAAAAGACAGACTGTGGCCTCTGTGTAATTCAGACAACTGGACTGTTACAAGATCAGTTGCCAAACCAAGGGATTTCTTGCATGTCTGCCAAAAAAACCTCAGAGAACAGTGCCTGGTGAGATAGAGCATACCCAGAACTCCGCTATAGGAATGTCATTTTGGTAAAAAAAGCAAAGGTTACAGGATAACTGATGCCAACCAATTTTTTTTACCTTTTTCCTCTTGGGTCACTAGATAAAATGCATGCAGCCAGCTGTGGAGGAGCAGCCCACTCTTGGCAGCTCCTTCTTGTTCCTTCTCTTTCATGCATCCCACCATGATGGCCCACAGTTATAGGGTGAGCTGATACCCACCCTGTCCCCCCACCATACCTCACGACAGAGCCTCTGAGTGCTTGAGCCCTAAGGAAGGCTAAGCAAGTGTTTTGTTAACCCATTTTGTGGGGATGCTACAAAATACACAATACCTGTGACGGGAACAGGAATAGAGCACACTTGGCCAAGCAGGTTGCTGCAATCTCTGTATTAGGCCCAAACTAGTATTTTGCCTTCTGGACAGGATTAGGTGCCCACAGGCTAGAGCAGATCAGCCTTTCAGCTCTGGCCTCTGAGCTGCCAGGTTTGAGCTAGGCAGAATTTGGGCAGCCTTGCTGGACTGCACAGAATTGGAGTGATTTCCCCCCAAACCCGTCTCCTTCCTAGGCTGTGCAAGCCAGGAGCGTGGACCCATGTGGGAGAAACAACCCACCTCAGCCGAAGGGAGATCCTTTGCGCCTTTCCCGGGGTGTGCAGAGCTGCTTGGCCCATGGAGGGGGCTGTGGGTGCAACCTGAGCTATTGCTATGCAGGAGCTCAGGCTGGATCATCCAGTCCTGTCTCCTCTGAAGCTCAATGAATCTAGAAAACCATCTCTCCTTGTCATCTGTGCTAAGAGATTCACAGCACCTGCACAAAAGTGCTTTTATGTCTGTTTCATGCATATTGAGAGTTGACATTAAAAGAGAGAGAAAGAAAGAACAGTCCATTAGGCTCTGTGCACTAAATCCTAGATTTCAAACTGACACGTCTAAAAATACCTATGATATGAAAGCAGATACAGCATGATAATTTTATACTGCAGGTCTATTGTACTATTGTACTTTGTATGGGATTCCTGCTCCAGCATCTGCTGCAACCATTAGACAGGAGCAAGCCAGCCTAGCTAAAATGAAGAACCATGCTGTTGAATGGAATAGCATCATTGGCATCTGGACCCTGGTCCAGGGCTCTTTACTGTGGAGTGTTGGGCTTTGGCACTGGGTAGCTCTTCCTTGCCCAGGTTTGAGATATTTCTTTAAAAAGTCCTTTGGTGACTGACCTGAAACCAGTTTCTTCTGTGAAGTAGTTAACATCTATGCTTTTCCACTTTCTGGAGAGATTTCTCATGTCCTTGGATGTGGTTGAAAGCATGTGTCACCAAACTGCTGACCTCAAGTTGGTATGGGGGGAGCCACACAGGCTCTGAATCATTTAACTATGTGAAATGACGAATTTTGTGTGTTTCTGGCAATTTCTTGTAGTTATAAACTCCAGTGAAAATTAAAATGAAATTGTAGTCTAATTAGTTAATGATCTAATTTTATATAAATAAATCCAGTAAATCGTGTTCATTATTGTATGAAGCTTGTGTTTAAAATGAGCTCCGTAACATGCACCATCCATATCCGAGTGTACAGACCGTCCCCCAGTTTTCACACTCAAGCTCAATGACTGTAAAAGCATGGGACAGATTTATCTAAAAATCAAGTCTGCTGCTAGAATTCCGCTGGCCCCCTGAGGAAACATGCAATATCCTCTTAGTCCAGGCAAAACAGCAACGGGTTGGTCTGGAAACAGCTAATTAGGTGAGGACCGCAGGGAGCAGGAGGAAAGAGGGACCCACGCTGCAAAGTCCCTGCGCGTCACCCGAGTGTCCCTGCCTCCGATACCTGTGCTGCATTTTCCAGCTTTTGAAAACTACGAAAACAAGTCAGTGATGATCCCATCACACTTTGCAGAGGGTTCTTTGGGAGCCTCTGGCCGACTGGGCACTGACAGCGATGCTCTTCCAGCCTTGTCTCACCTTGCACTTTCAAGTGGACAGGACAGATGGGCTGCTGTGATGAGCTGGCGATATTTCTGGGTTTAGTTGGTGAAGCAGGCTGGGATCCTCCAGATGAAAGACTCTATAAAAAGGCAAGCTATCCCCTGTAATTTGAGAGTACTGCCAACCCCAAATGCTAAAAAATTCTGAGGTTCCCAAACTACAGAACCGGCCAAGCTGTCACAAGATTTTCATTTTTAATTGGAGTTCCTTCTTGTTTTCCTTCTGGCTTTGAGCCACTGGGTCATGTTCTTATTTGCAGAGAAAAATCACGATGAAACACAAACTGTCTGGTTTTTAGAAGTGAAACCTGAACCTCTCACACGATCACATGTCTCCAGGAAACGGGGCTTCTGTAAAATGTCAGGCAGGGGGTAGTGTCATGACAGTGGCACCAGAGTTGAGCAGGTGCCTGTTTGTTTTCATCTGACCACAGCGGTGTGTGCCCGTGCGCGTCTCACGCTGCCCCCCCCCAGCTGCTCCCAGCGGGGAGCACGCCCCCCAAAATGCAACTTTGTCCTTTCCCAGGGAGAGCCAAGGCAGTGAGCTCCGCAGGAGGAAATCACTCCTCTTGCTCTTTGAGAAAAACACCTGCATTTAAATGGGTCAAAGTAAGCTGTGAAGTTCACACGTCCCTGCGGTGAGAGCAGGGGACGTGCAACAGGGAGGGTGGGGATGTCACCTTCGGTGCTGAGCCTCGCTGGCGGCAGCGCAGGCCAGCGCAGCGGTGGCCGGGACAGAGTACGTGATTGCTATTGGCTCTCACTGCCAAAATTGCTAGAAAAAAAACCCACCAGAAAGAGCCCCAGAGAAAGACAACTATTTTTTTTGTTTGTCACCTGACGGTCCCCGATGTGTCTACCCCACTCCCGGCAGTGACCACCCTGTGTGTCAGGGGTTCTAAAAGCAAACACCATCCAACCGCTGCATTTCAAGCCCAGGGTTTGAGCCTGTGTCACTTCCTGTGCTGATGTACAGGCCCAACCCACGGCACTCATGGTCTCAGCTGAGCTTCTGGAGGCTCCACAGCTCCGGCAGAG
This sequence comes from Phalacrocorax aristotelis, assembly GCF_949628215.1. Lineage (NCBI taxonomy): Eukaryota > Metazoa > Chordata > Aves > Suliformes > Phalacrocoracidae > Phalacrocorax > Phalacrocorax aristotelis. The sequence goes on along the minus strand of NC_134288.1, from coordinate 4,044,410 downwards.
CTTTGTGCTTCCAAAGACCCACAAGCTGGGGCACATGAGCAAGTGTAACCATCCCCCGCCAGGGAAATGAGCCTTGGCTCATGTGCCTTTTCTCAGGAAATGTGGGACGCAGGTCCCAGGTCTCCCAAACCCTTGGCTCGTGCTGAACAGCTCTAGAAGTAACTCCTACATGAGGCATGGCCACACGTCCAGGACGCTGAATACCTGGTAGAAGCATGAATTGGAAATGAAACCTTCAGGGGCTGAGATGGGCAGTGCCATACTCACAGCGCTGAAGCTGTGGAATGTGATTTACTAATCTGCTTTGGAAGAAACTGCACCTCTGTGCCTCAGTTTTCCCACCTGTAAAATGGGCACATGGGTGCTGCTTCTGTTGGCAGAGTGCTGTGACATGCAGTTCTGCGCAATGCTGGATGAAAGGCAGGAGTAAAGAACACCAGAGGGGAACAGAGAAAGCCCGAAGTTGCTCAGTAACCCTCCTGGCAGTGCCAGGATCTGCAGACAGTCCCCAGATGGGGACAGGGGTGGCCTTGGGGACTGGATGCCTTGGCCCTAGGGACTGCTTTACTATTACAGCTCTTTCTGTCAGGCTGCTTCAGCATCTGCCTGGAGCAATGTGGCCCTTTTCCCCAGCGGAGACACCTTCTCTTAGCACTGAGCAAGACACAGGCCTCTAAGGAAGTGACAGGGAGCAAAAGGCTACCAGGCAGGTGAAGGCAAAACACAGTTTCAGTGTCTGTGTAATCCTGGCTGTCTCTGTATGTGCTTTTTCTTACTACTCCTCCCACCTTTCACGGAGACCATTTGTCACAACAGTTTTTCCACTGAAATACCAATCCAGGCAGAACCTTACTTCGGATACCATCATTTGTACAATTTCCTAGGAAAATACACTACTGTAAGGACCTTCCTACTTGTATAAGGTCACCCACCCCGCAGAGGTTCTGCATCTCTGTCGGTACCAGATGCGTGTGTAACACAGAGAGAAATTCTCAGAAACAGGAGCTCTGAAATCAGTCCTGCCAGGAAATTAGGACAAAGGGAGATACTACACCTTCCCTTTTTCCAGAGCAAGAAAAAAGTTGCAAAACAGGAAGAGAAAGGGTGTTGTGTGAGTAGTGGAAGGAAAAAGAAAAAGGGAAAATAATAGCTGGAAAGAAGAAAGAAAATGGGGAAGGCGATAGACAATGCAAGTGCAAGGAGAAGGAAAAAAGAAGGGATAGGGGTGTGTGAGGGAAAGCCAAAGCCACCTGGCACTGCGGGCTGTGATCTGTGCTCCGTTAATCGGCAGGCTGTGCCGCCAGGTGCTGCTGATCCCCGCATCCTGCCCTCTTCTGCAGGTAACCGCCCGCAGGACCTTTGCCAAGAAAACTGGCCTCATCCCCTTGGGTTTATTGTTTCTTCCTGTCTCTAGAGGACCTTTGGGTGTGCAGTCCCAGGTTGCAAAACCATCTGTGATGAGAGACGTTGTGTATTGTACTCCTCTGCTGGGGCTGGCTTCATCGCACTGTCTTTAACTAAATCCTGCCCCAGCCCCCTTGAAGAGAGGAGGGGAATTTGGGAGGGGGGCTTCGGTGCCCACCCTCAGTGCTGAAATAAAAACACCCCACGGGTAAACTCCAGAAATCCCGTATAGCTTGGCTTGCTTTTTATAGGATTAGCTATTCCTCTGCATCATCACCTACAGATAGATGTGTCAAAAGACTGTCGATTACTGTCACTATTAAGGTCACCTGCAGGAACTACTCTGGATTCTCTCTGATAGCACAAAACCCGAGTCTATTCAAGTAACATAAAGTAAGACAGGCTGTGACAAATTTCTAAGCTACTTCCCCACCGCTTATCCTGCCACAGCCACAGATTCCCGGCGTCAGTGTGTTGAGCAGGCAGAGCAGAGCCTGGCAGCGCAGGCAGGGGCTCGGCAGGCCAATGTACGGGAAAATCAGGCGTCTCCAGTATTTGCCATCATGAATTGAAATGATATTTGTTTTCTGATAAAAGGTTGGTACTTTGCTCTTTCACAAGCTACTTTTAAAAGCAGTTACTCCGGGGAGTAATTTAACTCCTTGCAATAACCTCTGTCCCTGCCTCTGCCAACGCACACGTAGGAGCTGACATAAAACTTCGTGAAGCTCCTGAGTACTCAGAGATATCCAGATGCCCTTGCTGGGGGAGAAGACATCCATCCCAGATGGAAGTTATTGCTGAAGCTTTTAGGAGTCTGGCAATTATTAGGTAATATGAAGCACCTCATCCCTGGCAGAAGTGCCTTCAGGTCTAGTGGCCCTCTCTGCTCTCACAGCTCCCCCGTGGGAGAGGGGACCTGGAAGAACCATCCAGGATGCGGAGCCCAGCCCGCACACGGCAGTGGCTGCGTGGCCCAGCGGGGACCAGTCCCCTGGTGAGTCACATACTAGCACAGGAGTCGTGGTGCCTGCAGCACTTCTTTTGGAGGAGGCACTAACTAGTTAATCTGAGAAAGTCAAATAGGAGAAAATTACATTGGTGAATTCTATTTGCCAAGTGACAGAAAAAAAGAATTGTGATTCATTTTTGGGGGTAACTGTAGTTCAAACATCCTCAGAGAAGGTTAACTACTCGTGACAATATGCCCAGAAATAATTTATTTGGCAGTGAATGAGAAAAGAAAAAAACAAGTTGAATAAACTATTTCTGGATAGTGCTAGTGAGCCAGGAACAAGCACCAGAACGTATTGACACATGGGTCTGTGCAGCCAAGCCCGATCAGGCACCGGGTCCCACATGCACCTGCACTCACAGGAATTTGCAGGGACAAGCAGTGAGCTGGCCCCTCTCAGCTCCCTGTCCTCGGTCCAGTGACATCTGCCTGGCACGGAGATGCTCAGCTCCGTCCCTGCTCCCTCCCTCTCTCTCAGCCCCCCGGGCCACTTCGATGCTTTATGGTGGCACAGGGCCAGTTTGCTGGAGGAGCCTTGCAGAAAGAAACCCTTGGTCAAAGGGTAAAATTACTTGGAAAATGAAAGCCGTCATGTCAGGCAGCGGCAGAGCCGTAGGAAGAAAACCCTGATTAGTATTCCCAGAGCTCTGCACTTTTTCAGAAGAAAAGCACCTACATTTAGCAGCTAGAGTAAATATCATGCCTTAATATTGTGTGTTAATAGACTTGCTTTTTAAGCTACTGATGACTGCAGTTTTGGAAAATTTATTGTTGCTATAAAATGAGTCTCTTTCTCTCTCCCTCCCCTCCCTCTCCCTCTCTCTTCTGCTAATTGACAAAGAGGCCCAGTAATTAAAGGACAATAAAAGTTTTCCAGTAATTAGTTTCTGTTGTTTAGTTACAGGCCATCAATTGTTCTTTAATAATACCAATCGTTAGCATGCAGTAGTCAGTGGGCTCTCAAAGGCTTCTGGGGCACAACCACTTACCAACACTACACATTCCATTCCCATGAGGGCATCCTGCATCCAGCGGGAGATTAACCCTCTCCTAGGATGGAGTACTCCTGCCCTGCCTTCATGGTTTTGGTAAACATCTGACATAACTACTGACCAGGAGCCGGCAATTAGGGGAAGGTAATTATCAGTACCTGAGGAGCAGGGAGGTGGGTAGCCCACGGGGATAGCGCTGGGCACCGGAACCCCTGGGGGGTGTTATACGCACACCTCTGTTATAAGGCTGCTCTTCAGCATGGCATGCCCTGCTAAAACACTTCATTGCAAAATACCCTTTCAAGGTCTAATTTTGCAGAGGGGCGTTTCCAGTGATTTCAGCAGGACTAAGTGAACGTATAGGCAAGTTAGCATAGGCCAGTTGATTGAACAACTTCATATTTGCCTGCCTGAATGCTGTATTTTATGCCTGAGGCCCAGCGTGCTTCTAAGGTTTGGCACCCATATCGTGATGGCTGGAGACAGCGTTCCCTGTTGGCCTCTTTTCTTTTGCTGGACGAAGCTGAAGCCACCATGAGAACAGAGACGGCAAGCCTGTCTCTAAGAGATATCTCACCAGTGCAAAGATCTAAGGCTTTGATCATCCTACGTAAAACTGTAACCGTAAGATTAGATTGTAATTTAAAATAAGTGCCCACGCTTCCCTAGTGGTGGAAGATACCACTCCCCAGAGATGCTGCCCCTTGCAGCTCCTCCCCTCTACGCACTGCTGACTGCACCTCACCTGGCCTGGGCATCCAGCCTGGACTGAGGTCCCAGCCCAGCAGAGCTCCCTACCGCCCTGGTGCCTGATGTCATGAAAGATGAATTTGAGGAAAGTATTTAACAGGGAAAGGAGAAATTCAATTCTTCCCCTCCACAAGCTTTTTGACAGACACCTTATTTATACACCTGACTTAGAATACATTTGGAGGCTCTACCTCAAATTAAATCCCACGTTGTTTACGTGATTGCTAATAATCTCCAACGGCATTGCTGTTTTCTTCATTACGAGTGTCCCTCAGAAGCCGTGGCTCCTGAAGCTGGTAACTGCCCAGCAGTCTCAGCCACCAATAAAAAAAAGAGGAAATAAAACTGAGCCTCAGCATTGCAGAGAAAAAATTAAAAATACAGTCTTCAAAATTCAGAAAGCAAATTAAAAACACCTCCCCATCCCTTATGCACGCAGAGATATACATAAATACATATAGATCGTTTCTGTAAGGCGGAGACCCACTTTGGGGATATATGACTCACGATTTTTGAATCCTTAGGGTTGCAGTGGAGGGGCGCCTTGCAGCTCCTCTCCTCAGGCTGCAGCCTTTCGCTAACATTCACAGCGTGCCTGAATTTAATATTTCATTTTCATGTTTCATTTTCTCCACCTAGCCTTTTGCAGCAGGTCTGATGTGAGGCAGGAGCAGTTGTCCAAGGGCACGGTCCTCAAACGCACCTCTCTGATGGAAATTTTATGGCAAACTTTTCTCAGGGCTGGGGTTGAACATCAATGGAAACCAGTGGAGGCTGTTCCCAGGGAGCAAAAGGACCACTGCTCCAAAGTTGGGGTCCTCCCTGGAGGACCTTTTCTCCTGCGGGCAGCTGCCTGCCATGCCACTGCCTGCCTCTGCTTTCGATCAGAAATTCCTTACATGCCGCTGCTGAACAGACTGGTACAGTCCCACGAAAAATCTTGATTTTGTCTAATCAGAATTTTTTCTGACATTCCCTGGAAGATTCCCAAAGAGCACTTAAACACTTTTGTAACCTGGATTCTGGATATGATTTCTGTCCATAAATAGCCAAGCTGAAGTTCAGATAAATAGTCATGGCATCCAACTGTGTGGCCTCTGCCAGAAGCTTGGCATGCACTTGTCAGGCGGGGAGAAACACAGCACGGTTGTGCTGGGGTATGTGCAGCTTCCTCTGAGCCTCTCTGGCCTCCTTGTCCATGCTGCACCTCTTCCTCACAGCGCCCTTTGGGCATGCCCTTGTCCCGGGACGTGCTTTGGGAGAGCTGCCCAGATCTCCCACGGCGCTCGCATGCAAACGTGCTCGGGTAGGAGAAGCGATGTGGAGCTGCAGATCCCAAGTTACCAGAGAAGACTGCATTTTAACACTGCATTGAAACCACAGGACGTTATCCCTCAGATCAGTTATCCTGATGGAGGCTGTGGTGCACCACGGTCTCCAGGGAGCTGGATATGGGCAAGTGCCATGAAAGAGTCCTTGTCATGTTTCAGGGCAGGAGGAAGAGGCAGCTCGGCACACAGAGAAGGACGTTACCTTGAAGGTGGGTGCACAGGCACTTGCCAAGGGTTTGGTGCATTGGGGTCTGCAGGCACCTCGTTACCTCTTCTGTAGAGAAGCTGAACCGCTCAGCAAAGCCCACCTCCCATGCACATGCCAAAAACTTTTTCCACACAGTCCTTTGCAATGAATTTGTCTGCGGTGAGCCCAGGCCAAGCTGGCAGAAACACACAGTGAGACCTTGCCCAAAAAAAGCTCATTTCTTATTCAGTTTTAACTTTCCCCCTCCTGAGTTTCAGGGTAGCATCGCTCCCAGCCTCGGCACACATTGCGCAGTCTTCCAAGTGTCCCCAGGACTGGCAGGGCTCTGGGGCGCTTTGCGATGGTACCTCCATGTCCCAGGTGGTCGTCAGGTGCTCTCTGGAATGATCACTCGGAAATGGGCCCAGGGCCATTGCAGGGCACTCTTCATCCTCCCCTCTTTCTTCAGTCCAAATAGCGCAGAGATCCTACTGAAAACCCACAAGGGACTGAGCTGCTCTCCCTCAGCTGTGATGTTTAACCCTTCCAGGTCCTTTCTAACCATCTGCTTTCCCTCCTGCCTCCTACATATTCTGGATTAGATGGTGGTTGAAAATCAACTCACAAGCAGAGAAACAATTCATGTTATTCTGGAGCCCGCAGCATCACATCTCCTCTTTCTCAGCCTTCGACAACACATCTACTTGAGGAACTAGTCTAGCTCTGTCATTGCTGGTGCCAAGGCATGGGGCACTCCCAGCACATGGAATAAGCCTGGAGTGTGCCCTTCCTCCTGCTGAGAGGTCACTGAAGAACCCAATAAGGTTTTTTTCTCTGTATGCCACTGTTTTCCTTAGCGAAAGCAGTTTTTGAGGCTCTCCTGGTTCACTAGCAGAAAAGAAATAAGTGCAAGGGAATGTGGGTACTTTACTAATGTCTCTGCTTTTACCTACCTTCCTGAACCTCTCCTGGGAGGGAGGCCACCAGGAATCATCACAAAAAACTGAGCCTTAATTCCTGCTGCAACCAGGCAGGATGGAGCGCTGCTTCTGCTGCCTGAGATAGGGCCCTGCACGCTGTCAGATGCACGTCATCACCTTACCTCTATTTTGTTTCAACAAGAGGGATGAGTGTTATCGATTCAATTTTGCATAAACATTTTGCCCAGTTCTGCCTGTGTCTGGCAGAGGTGGAGAGACCTTAGAGATACATGTAGGATTCTGCTGTCCATCTACCTGCATGCAGCCCTGGCTCAAATCTATACCCCTTCCTTCCTTCAGGGACTGCAGAGTAAAGGAGGAACTGCCCGTGTGCGTATACAAATTATTCTCAGTTACCTGCAACGTACATCTGTCTCCCTCTTAATTATGTGACCTCTTCTGGTGGGCAGCGTTGGGTCCAGGCACTCCTCCCTGCAGCTCTGCAGAACTTTTTAACCTCTCTTTAATCTGATGGTAGAAGGTTGAGGTACCAAGGAGAAAACCTCAGAGCATGCTCAACGCAATTATTATTTCTCAAAAGACGGGGGAAAATGCTGGCAGTGCCGCTGATGAGTGAGAAGCTGCTAGCTCTGTCCTGGCTCAGCAAGGCCAGGGTTTCTGAGGCGGCAGGCAGGGCTGCAAAGTGCCAGGGTTTCGATAGAGACTGACTCTCCTAATTCTCCCCATTCCCTGTGATGAAGCTCGTAATGAGCTTTCCAATGGCTGGGTTCGGCCCCGCTGCTGGAGTCATATAAAGAGGCTGTGCGCTTCTTCGGACTGTGTGGATGTGGTCTATAGCCAGGGAAGGATTGTTTTTGGCAAAACCTGAGTCATATCAGACAATCCCTTTCTGAGACATGGGTCTTAGGGAAAATAAGTGTAATTCAGAGCGTTTGAAGCATCTCCTAATGCTTTTTCATGTCATATCTCAAAAATGGCTTGGCCTAGAAACTTCAGATTTGTTTAATTCAAGAGCCCTTGACATAATCTAGCACAGATGAGGCCTTCTGAGAGGCTGCAGTGCTTATTTGGAGTTATTCTCCTCCAAATTACGAATATATTAGTCTTCTATCAGCAGCTGTGACAGTGAAAAGTTAAGACGGGCTTTCCAGACTTTGGCAAAGCATCCTTGGAGTTCTTTTCCAGGATCCCTGTGTCAGACTTCTTTTACCCACAACAACATTGGGGCAAGGACTGCTAAGGTGCACTGGAAACCAAATTCAGCCCTGATGTCTACATCATCCAGACCTCCTTAAACCTGCTTTCTTCCTCAAATAACAGGGCTTTCCTTCTGAATTCTGTGCCCCATTCTGGCATTGCTTGCTTTCTTGTCAGATGTATTCCTGGGTAGGAGGGATTTGCAGACGGGGTGAAACGGGCTCGGCCCCATTCAAAGCACAGGCTGGTGGCTGTGTGTGCCCAGAGCACACGCGGAGAGGGGTGGCCCAGCCTCTGTCCCTGGAGAGGCTGAGAAATGCCTGCTGCGCTCCCACCAGAGCTCCTCCAGGCACGAGTGCAGCCTTGCACAGGAGATAACAGGGGCACAAGCTCAGCTCCTGGCGATCTCTCCAAAAACCACCAAAAATGCAGACCTAGAAAAGAGGCTATAAAAACTAAACTTCCCGGAGGGTTTCACCAGGGAAATGCTATAGCAGACAGGACCAATACCCCCGCGCAACCCCGCTTCCCTCTTCCCAGCCCCAAATTACAGCAGCTGCCCTTCAGGAGCTCTTGCCTAGGAGCACCCACCAGCAGGACCGACCGCTGCCGTCCAGCCATGCCTGTGCCACCCTGCAGTTTGTGGCCCAGGGGCAAGCTGAGTTTCCAGTCCTCATCCGCATCCCATTTCAGCCAAACCTAAATAAAATCAAAAAGCGTCAGACAACTCCTGGCAAAAAATCAGCTTAGAGGAGGAGGACTGAGCTAGCATGAAGTTTGGGAAGAACTCTATTTGCAGTAATAAAATTGAAAAACTACTGAAATTTGTTTCCTCTCTAATGGCCAGGGTGACTGGGAGAATGTGGATTTTTTCATAATTAGAGCTAAAGAGAGATGTTGCGGATGGGGTGTTAATTAGAGCTGATATACTTGGGTATATTGCATTTCATTAAGAGAGTAAATAACCCCAGCAGATTTTAATCCTGCTGGCACATTGCCATGTGCTGCGGAGAGATTATCTTTGAGGGTTAAAACTAGGCCAAAGAGCTAAAAGCAGCCTTTCATGAAAGAAGGCCAAGGGTCCAGGCTAGAAGTGGTTGGCCAAAGCTCTGGATAATCAGATTGAAATCCTCAGCAGAAAGTACATTAAAAATGAGATAAATCACAATTGCCTGATTTCTGTGGGCAAATGGGCATGCAGGAGGGAGTAAAATCCAGGCACTTTCTCCAACTGGAAGAAAAACATAGCCTGATGTCATTTGCCTTATCAATCCCATTGCACCAAAGCATCTGACAGAGCAGCTTTGGCTGTTGAGGCTGAGGAGGGTGACCCAGCACCGACGCTAAGAAGTCTCAAGGGTAGCAGAGATCCCCTCCGCTCAGCCACAGCAAAGGGCGTGATGGCTCAGGGTGCCATAACACCTCCTTGTAGAAGTGGGTGAGGTGTCTCCCGCCATGAGGCCATCCAAAAAGCCTTCTGGTACCTCCCCAGCGCTTCGTCACACCACCGTGTTTGTGAAGCCCTGGGGGTGACAATCGTCCACTGGAAAGGAGACACTCAAGGGAGATGAGCAGAGTGACCCTGGTTTACTTTGGGTGTTATTTTACATCACCCCCATCCACCTGGCAGCATTTGATGCACGGGGATTTAGTTACTTCTGGAATAAGCTTCTCTCATAAATGTACACATGGAAACGAAACCGAGAGGCACAGTTTTAAATTGACAGGAAACAGGATTTGCACGTGAATTTATCAGCTCCCAGTCCTACCTGATGCACGCGAAGCGATTCTTCAGAAATCAGGGGAGCTGGTCCCCTGTTCCCAGGATTTACTGCAGCTACTTCTCGGACCTCTCAGCCTTTTGCCAAGCAAGTGCAGTGAACACTGTGCTTGGGGTTCAGGTAGCGCTGGGGAAAGGGGACACACTGAGAAGTCAGGTAAGAAGCATCCTGGACCCTCTCCTGCTCTGTGACCCCATTCACCAAGGGGAGCTGGCTGCTAGATTACAGATTGGGCAGGTGAAACACAGCGGGCACGTAAGTGCCGTGCTCCAAAGGAGTGAGTTGATACTCCAGAAGGCCATGCTGCCGTTCGGTGAGACCTGGCCAGGCTGGAGAGCTGGGCCCAGGGGAACCTCATGGAGTTCAACAAGAGCCAGTGCAAGGTCCTGCCCCTGGGGAGGAACAACCCCCTGCACCAGCACAGGCTGGGGGGGACCTGCTGGAGAGCGGCTCTGCTGAGAAAGCCCTGGGGGTGCTGGGGGGCAGCGAGGTGACCCTGAGCCAGCACCGGGCCCTTGGGGCCAAGGAGGCCAGTGGTGCCCTGGGGGGCATGAAAAGGAGTGTGGCCAGCAGGTAAAGAGATGTTATCCTCCCCCTCTGCTCTGCCCCAGTGAGACCACATCTGCAGGGCTGTGTCCAGTTCTGGGCTGCCCAGTTCAAGGACAGGGAACTGCTGGAGAGAGTCCAGCAGAGCTACCAAGATGATCAGGGGACAAGAGCATCTCCCTTGTGAGGAAAGGCTGAGAGACCTGGGTTTGTTCAGCCTGGAGACGAGAAGACTGAAGGGGGATCTTATCAATGCCTATAACTGTCTAAAGGGTGGGTGTCAGAAGGATGAGGTCAGACTCTTTTCGGTGGTGCCCAATGACAGGACAAGGGTCAACGGGCACAAGTTGGAACACGGGAAGTTTCAGGTGAACATGAGAAAAAACCTTCTTCCCTGTGCGGGTGCCAGAGCCGTGGCACAGGCTGCCCAGAGAGGCTGTGGGGTCCCTTCACTGGAGACATTCACCCCCCGCCTGGACGCGGCCCTGTGCCCCTGCTCTGGGGGTGCCTGCTCCAGCAGGGGGTGGGACAGGGTGAGCTCTAGAGGGCCCTGCCAACCCCTACCCTTCCGTGATTCTGTGATTCTGTGAGTTTCAGAGATCACCGTGGGTGGGTGAGAAGTTGGGGTCAGAGGAGTTACTTGTAAAGGGCACAAATCTGCATCCTTCAGCAGAGAAGGGAAAAGTGCCACATCGCAGATGATCCAGCAGATGCTTTGAAAGCAATCAAACAAGACACGAGCAACCAAGGATGGTTCACTTGCCTTCGTCTTCCCCTCTGCTCCCAAATAAATTAGCACCAGTTAACATGGCCTTTAGGCAAAATAAGCTGCATTTGCAGGAGCACAGCAAAGCACCACTCTCTGCAATCGCAGACACAAGAAAAATTAAGTAGATCAACATAGAAGGTGCAAATGAAAGGAAAAAATAAGCTCAAGCTGTGACCTTTTCAGAGCATTAGAAAGCAAAAAGTGTTGAAGGAGGTTAAGAGGGTCTGCGATCTGTGCAAATTTCCATGTCCCGCTCTTCACCTGACTCTTCACTGTCAGCAATTTCTGAATATTGAAAATCACTTCTGAAAAATTCAAGTATCAAATGCAAGTTTTCAGCCTGTAAATGAGGGAGAAATTAATTTTTGCCCTTTCTACTTGGGAGCAGGAGTTGTAAATCATTCTGTGAGCTATTTCAGGGCAGGACTGGAGTATGATTATATGATGTCTGGATTACTTTGACATAGCTTAATTCAATTAAAATGCAGTTGTTGTATCCTGAGAAAAGACCCAGATTCCTCGCCAGTGACTGCACAGAGACTTGCACTGAAGTAACCACAGGAGGGAATTACACCATTTTATGATCTCAGCTCCAAGTAAAGATGGTCTAACCCTCCAGTGCCCACAAGTCATGACATCAGTGGTGGTCCCACAAGGGCACCTTGCAATCAGTGGGTATTTTGGTTGGAGGAACCATGGGAAGGCCAGGATTTGCTAAAGAAATCAAAGAACCAGAGAAGAGTACGAACACAGTCACATAAATATCTCCATCTCCCCAGCTGCAGTGGATACAAAAAGACTCAGAGCTCACTGGAGCATGATGCTTAGTGGCTTCTTTGGTGTTTGTGGTTTCTGCTGTCATTAACTTTGCTGGAAATCCTGCTCATTTGTCCTAGACTTGAATTTGAAACGAGCACTTCTAGTCTGGATCTTCTCTCACATCTTTGATGTAGTGATCCTTTGGAAATGAGAGGGGAATGAAGCCAACCCAAAGGGAGGAGTAGATATCAGGGATGATTTTTGCATTTATTGAGAGATCAAGCCTAGGAAATTGTTTCCTTCCCACATGGCTGCTTATAAGTCCCCTTCAGAGACGGTGCTCATTAATGCCTAAGAGGCTTCAGTGCCGTAGGTGGATATGAAATAACAGCAGAGCATCTGTTAGTAGGTCTCAAAATACCTTATGCTTTGACATAATAATTACTTCTAAAGCTGAATAGGGATTTGGTACGTTAAAATTCAGGAAAATAAATTAAAATGAACTTCAGCTGCGGGAAAGGCCAAACTGCAATGGGGAAGGACTCCTACGCCGTGCCTAAGACCATGGCTGGATCAATTCAGGAGATACCTGGTATTTAAACGTGGGTGATGTTTATTCTCAGAACATTGCTAGAAACAAAGGATCACCTTCTCCCAGAACATACCTATTAGATCTCATAGTCAGGATAACAATCCTATATGGGACCTAATTTTCATGGTAGAGTTTCTTGAAATCAGCAGGATATCGACACAACCTTAAAATTAAGTGTGTTTAAGTGCTTTCCTATGCCTGCTAACTTTGATGTTGCCCATGCCTGGTACTACTCCCTCCAGCCAAAGGGAGCAATCATTGGTACTGAGTGGGGATAAAAAGGAGAAAGCAATACAGCTGAAAAAACAAAGTCTTTTTAATTAGGTACAAAGGACTAAATTGTTCATCAGATAGAGTAGTGCCTGAAAGCACCAAACTGAAGTGAAAGGGTAGTGGATGATTAAGCACAGGGAAGAAGAGGAAGCAAACAGCAAGAAGGGATTTTTAGTAGCCTTTATCACTGTATTACTCAAAACTTTCCCCTGCAAAGCTCTCTCTGCTACTACTATTAGTCACACAATAGATTAGTAATGAACAACTAGGACTGTTTGCAGGTAATTTAAGAGTGGAAAAAGTTCTCCTGATTAAGGAATTTTGGGCATCAAATTAGAGAGTAAAACAAATTCCATGTGATTGAGCTGTCCAGTCATAAGGCTCTTAAATATATTCAGAAAAGCACTACCTACTGAGGCTGGCTGTCTGTCCAGCCAAGCCCTACAGCTTGGTACATGGACCTGTCAGTCTGGCTGTCCAAATGGCTCCTGGCCTTGGTCCATACCATGTTAACAGATGTGACTTGAGCCCCATGTAATTACTGTGCCCACCTGATACCAACCAGGTTTGAAGTGGTGCTCAGTGGTGGAAAGTTCTTCCTCCCGTGGCCTGGCTTTGGTGGATACTCAGGGCACTCTGAGGCAACTGGACTAAAATCAGGTTTTCCCACAGTGACCTTTTGGAAAAGGATGCTCAGGAGAAGCTGCAGCTGGCTGCTAGGGATGGTACCGTGGTGGGACGGGACAGGAGCACGGGTACTAGATAATTTAGTGCCCAGCTTTGCTCAGTAGCACACAATTCTACTTTGCCTCCATTAATTTCAGGATGTAAATTAAGAAAAAGGTACTCAGCTTCCAGGTTACTGGAGACAGATGACATTCATTCAGTCTGGCATTTAGCTATTTCTGTTGTTTACATTTGATGCCTCTTATAAATACACTATTTCTGATTAAGAAGAAATCTTTTTCTAAGGGTTTGCTTAATTTTTTTCACTTCAAAGTCAATCTTTAAAAACCTCTCTGCCATTATCAAGCCTGCAATGGTTTCATCCTAATCCCTCTTACGCTCTCCATTCTTATCCTTTGCTGAGGGGAAATGATAAAAATTTTTCTGACATGGAACTTGGATCCAGTGCTGAAAGATAAGCTGTTTCAAAATAAAATGATGAATTTCAATTTCAAGCACTGGTTAATATTGCCATTTTTATAGATATTTTCCTACTGCAGATTGAACAAAGCATATTAGCTATAAGGCCTTCTCCTGAAATAGTAGCTCCTACTTTTCTAAGACACCTTCTTCATTCTGAGCTTCCACATTTAAGCATTGTCTTTCTACAGTAGCTAACATCCAGAGATCAAAACTATCTTTGTAATTAAAATTCAACCAAAACTAGGTCTAGGAGATTTCTAGTAGGTGAGAAAGCTGTAGGTGAACGGAGGTTTAAGATTGATAGCCGGTTTTATTGTAAGACAATTTTAAGATGCTTAAAGTTTCCCTGTTTCAAAAACTAGCATTCAGACTTTGTCGGGCACACTCACAGGAAGGTTGAATGAGGATGCACGAGTGGCCTTGAATACTTGTCTTTGCAAATTCAACAGTCTTTCAGTGCAATTTACATTGGAGTAATGGATATACACATCCATGGATATACACATCCATTACAGTTTACGGTTATGATCTGAAAAGGTCTGCCCAAGCTTTTGGAAGAAACTGTCTTGTCTAATAGAAAGAACTAGCCTACTGTAATTTTTTGGTGGGTATGAACTGGAATAGTTTCACTAGAGCCAACAGCTGGGTCGGCATCACCAGCTGGAGATTCCTGAATCAAAACCATAGGAAAATGTATGTGCATAACATAGATTTGGTTAAATATGTGTGTTTTGAAGGGAACCAGAGGAAGGAAGGTCTGCTCTGTTCATGCTCTGGCTGTTTTAGTTCATTTCTAGAGTGAAACAAAGCATCCGTGATAGTGTGTACACACACCACCACCACCACCCCCCCAACCATGAGCTGTGCACCCAGAGCAGGATACATTAGTTAATAGAAAATACTGCGTTCACTGCATCTTTAATATCAACGGGGAGGGGAATTAACCTGAGCTGGAAGTGGTGGTTGAGGGGGTGTTCTGGGGGGTTCAGGTTTCCCTGTCCCTGTCTCTCCATTCCCTGCTGGACACTAATCTAGAGTTAGTGTCAGCAAATAGCCAGTGGACAAACCCACTGCCTTTGGACTGCTTGTTTCTTGCTCAATAGAGAAACAGCCACGCAGCAGCTGGAGCCCTCCTTGGCCCTATTTGGGTTGCAGCAGGACTCTGCCAGACGATTACCTGTCCACTGATATCACTAGGGACCACTGCTATGGAATCCTGCGCAGTTGCTGCAGCATTCATGGCTACAGCCATGAAATCATTTCCACCAGCCAGTCTCCAGCTACAAACTGCAGCATGTGAGCAACCCCATGTTGCAGATACAAGCAGCAAACAGTCCTGGAAATTAACACCCAGGCTGAAAGCTCTTCTTTTTAAATCAAAATATAGCCATGACGAATACCAGGTGTGTAGAAAGCTTGCAAAGTCCTCTGTTGTTGAAAGTTGCTTGGGTGAATGCTGCACAGTAAGAACATTGGCTAGTTCAGTGAAGAACATACGTGTCCCACAAAACCTTCCAACGTCCCCAGAATGTTCCTGGAATGGGACAAGTAAGAGGGCTTTACTAGCATCTTAGAGCTTAGCAATACTAGGGAAGATAGAGACTAATGCTCAAACCCCTGAAACAGCAAATATTTACTTAAAAGCTATGTGACACCTTAGGAAAAGTATGTTTCTGGCCAGGAACTTGAACCCAAGTGATGCACTGAGCAGCTGTGTGATTGACTGTGGGGCTGCTGGGTGAAGCTTTTCCCCATAAAACTTAGCGTTCAGTAGAGGTGCATCAATGGAGGCTGAATGTAAGTCGTCAGGACTTCCAGCCTTTGGTGTGGAAAAGGAAACAAAGTCATCAAGTCAATGAAGGCTTTATATTTACCATGTGGAGGTGCTTCAGCAGGAGATATGGGGAGCACCACACATCAGGAGCTCCTATGTCCCATAATCAAGCATCTGTCTTCGCCCAGCTCTCGATAGTTGGTGCTGTGGGTTCCCAGCCTTGATCAGAAATTTCATCGCTGACCAGAGACATCTTTTCTCAAGAAAATTTTGTGAGAATTAATACATTCTCATCACTTGGATGAACCTTAAATGCCTGATTTTTAGAAAATGTCATCGAAAAAAACCTCACCCCACAATCTCAGCCTGATGTTAATGAGATCTGAATAGCTGTTTTCAAAGCGTGACATTGGCAGTGATATCTTAAGCCTGAAGATTATACACATGCAGCAAGAGGAAGCGGGACATGCTTAGTTTGTGAGAGGGGGCATGTTTCACAGCATAGACATGTCTTTTTTTGTTGTTGTTTTGCACATGAAACCTCTCTACTCATTAATGGCACAATGAGGGACATGTCCACAACAGAGACTTTTTTGTTCTTAGGCAACATAACCAGCAGTTCTTCTCCATCTCTGCAACACTCTGTATTTTCCAGTAACCTTTGGAAATTGTTCACTTCAATTTTATTCACCAGAGACAAAATGCTAATACCCTGGCACTTCAAATGGCGAGGGGAGAAGGAGGGGAAGGAAGGAAGGAAGGAAGGAAGGAAGGAAGGAAGGAAGGAAGGAAGGAAGGAAGGAAGGAAGGAAGGAAGGAAGGAAGGAAGGAAGGAAGGAAGGAAGGAAGGAAGGAAGGAAGGAAGGAAGGAAGGAAGGAAGGAAGGAAGGAAGACCTATGTGATCTATTCATTCATTATTCCACAGTGCATGGGAAGTCATCTCTTTACATGATTGACCTGCCTGGATTTGATTACAACACACAGCTAACCTTTTCCAAATCTGGTTGTGTCATACAAGAAAAGGGTTGAAGGCTGTTGCCATGGTGTTAAGGTATCTCTTGAGAAAGAAGAAAAAAAAGAGAGAGAGAGAGGAAATGATGCTTCTTTACTTCCTAGCCAAGTATAAACAAGAAACACACGCACATGTTTTTGTTTTGGAAGCGCTTTCAGCTTCTTATCGAGTCTCATCTATCAATGCATTTCCTCGGGAAGGGAAGGAGGAATTGTCTGCTTTGCAGATCAGTGTCTATTCAGCTGGTGGGGAAGGGGGGGAGATGACAATTGGAGGGAGAAAAAAAAAAGAATAAATCAGTCTTGCCACCATTCATGATTTATTCATGAGACACGTGAGTTTTGCATTTAAATGTGACATTCTCATGATCTCAATATTGTATATGCAAATCTAAAGATTTCTGCATCTCTCCACATGCCCAGCTTAAGTCTCATCTCAGATCCACAGCTCTGTAAATGTAAAACCGGCGAGGTTCACACCGTTTCTAGTTTATTCCCTGTTTATTCCGTGACTCAAAGACTGCAAGCAACACTGAACTGCTCTTAATATCAGAGGTATAATTTAGATGTCATTATTTTTTATTTTTTTAAGACAGTGAACTCTCACAGCCAGGAAGTTACCTGTAGATTTATTAATGGTTTAACTTTCCGAGGTCTTGCCTCGCCTGAGCTTTCCAAGCACTTCTCCGCTAAGGCAAACAGTTATCGCTCAGGGTAGTGTATCAGGATTAACACAGAGTAAATGCTACGCGGCTCTGAACAAAGACTTTACACCAAGAGCCATGCCTGCTTCAACGCGCTCAACACAAATATTTAAGTTGTCACTCAGTAAATAAGGGGAGGTCATCTTGTTCACAGCTTTTAAATGAAGATATTCTTTATATATTAAACCAAACAAATGTACCAAATACACGGTGTAGAGAGGAGAGGCTTTCCGCAGCAGCGGTGCTCCATTCAGGACATAGCCTGAACCTGGGTAAAATCTGTCAGTCTTTGTCCCTGGCCCAAAACTCCCACTTTGGGGACACGTAGCAAAGTGAGAGGCCTGAAGGTATGAATTTGCAAATTAATGCGAACCCTGCTCCTAGCTAAAGCGATCTAGACAAACTCCTGCACAGGAGAGACCTTTGGCCCAGTATTTGCAAAAGTGGCTTGTGTAGGGAAAACGTCGTTCTTGGGGCTTTGCCCGATCCGTGTGGCTGGAATGTTGCTTCACAAATTAGTTACGGGATCTTGTTGCTACCTAGTGAATAAATCGGAGCATAAATAATGTTTGTATGTTATTGGGTCAGCTCTGTAACTAGGCTAGTGCAAATATTCCTCCAATATGTTATTGACAAACAACCACCACGTTCATCACTAACAATAAAATTTGTAGTTTTTATAGCACTTTCCCACATTCTACACTCGCCTCCCGTTTTCTTGTCAGACTAAACCCAGAACTTGCTGAAGTTAATTATATCCTATTTACATGTGCTCAGGAATATCAGCAAAATTCTTCCTATTGTTTCCATGATTTTAAAGCCATAAATGTTTCCTAAATATTCATATTGCCTAATATCCTATCTCCAACAATGACTGCTTAAGGAAAGCGTAAAAGAGACAAAGCCTGTGTTGAATGACACTTCCCCAGGGTGTTATCTCAGATTTAGGAAAATAGGGATGTAGACAGTTCCTGACGCTGTATATTCAGGTCATCACAACTAATTGCTTTCAAGAACTTGTCCCTTTTAAACCCACCTGTACTTTTTGCCCCACAGCACCCTACAGCAATGAGTTCCACAATTTAATTTCCTACAGGGTGGACAACCACTTTCTTTTGGATAACTTAATATGGGTCCCACTGTTTCTTCCATTATGTGAGATAATAAATGGTTATTCCTGAGCATCTTTCCCCACGCTGCCCATGTTGTTCCACAACACATTTCCTCAAGCAGCAAATCTGGCCTAAGAAAATACGCGAACACTTTGCGTTATCTTGCAAACGTCTTCATTGTGTTAATTGCTCTCTTTTCCAGATCGCTGATGAACACGCTGCACTGCACAGGCCCAGCCCACATCCCCGTGGGGCTCCACTGCCAGCCCCCCTGCTCAGGTGAGACCATCCATTTGTTCCTGTCCTTTGTTTCCCATCTCAAAACTAATTATCTAGCTCTACAAGGCCCACGACAGTGGCTGGGAGCCGCAGTGTGAGTGTGTGTTTGCTTCTCCCAGTGAGCTCAGAAAGTTGCATTCAGCTGAAAGACAGGCAAAGATTACCAGGAAAAAAAAAATCTCAGTGGAATTAAGTATTCAACAATAATTTACAGATTTTTTTTCCCATCATTCTCACATCCTCTTTTGCCTTGTCTTCCGTATGTTGAAAGGCTGGTACTGATGCAAGCACCTGAAATAGCACACTTAATAGCTGGCCAGGCTGGGAGCCCTGCCTTAGCAGCCAGGGAAAAGAAACTCACACAGGGCTTACATTGTTATTTAAAGATATACTATCAGCTCCTTTTAGCCCCCATTTAAAACCTGAGAGGGAAAAACATTTCCTTGCAGAAAAAAAACCAAACCACCATAAATACGCGTACTAAATTCAAAGACTCGGAGAAAACTGAGTTTGCCAGGTTTTCTTCATTAAGTTGTTGTTAATATGGGTTTAGTGGCTGGTGTTTGCAGCCACCGCTCAGCAGCGCTGAAACAAAGCAGTTTACGCCTGCAAACGCCACAGTGATGCGCTTGCTCTTGCACAGAGCTGCTCACTCCCCGCCTTTGAGGAATGCAACGACCGTTATGCTGAAGGGTGCTGCTTGCAGAAATACTGAGATGCATGTTATTAACCAGACCGAGTGAAGCCCAGAGCTGGATGAAGTGGGTGCTTGGGGAACCCAGGCCATGAATGATTTCGCTACTATAATTTCACTCTCCAGCAGGGGATGAGGCAGGCTCCTCCTCCATGCCTTCCAGCTCCCACAGACCTCAGGCATCTCAGCTCTGCCACCAAGCCAAGGACCCTTGGACACAATTTGGAGCTGCATTTGTGAAGAAAGGGGATAGGGCAACAAGCAGAGCTGTCGCACACACTCAGACATGATTTAATTTGCAGGTGGGTTTCATCATGTTCAAATCTGCTCATGCCTGTGTTCACATGGAGCAGAGGTGTATTCTTGCCACCAGTGAGGAGTACACTCCCTTGCAGACCTTGGTTTCTGCAAACGTGGCCCCTGCGAATGTAATCAATGCTGTGCAGAGCTGCTGAAATAGAAAACAAAGCCAGAATGATCATTGTGCTAAGTTTGGGTTCCTCATTGTTCACTGAATTACATCAGTGTTTTCTTTAGGTGCACAGTCAGCTGGCAAAGGTTTGTCTGAAATCTCGAGACTCTCCCCTTTCAGGGGAAAACATGAATTTCCGGGAGATGCGGGCTCTGCTCTGCATCACGGGGCTCGGCCTGCCACGGCCCGGGACGCGGCATGACAGCCCAGCAAGCTGGGGGGCTCAGCCAGCCCAGAGCCCATGAGCAAAGGCTGCAATGCATCCACAGGAAAAAAATGCTCTGGGCTTTTTGTGGGGGATTTTTTTTTTCCCTTTTGTATTTAACATACAGAAACTATTTTATCTGCTTTAAAAACAACAACAACAACAAACTATCAAAACTTATTTTGTAGAGAATCCCTCTCTCCGGCCCATAACCATAATGAAGTATTGTGTTTCAGTGGCATTTTATTAAGGTGATCGTATGTGGCAAAAATCTTGCTCTCTCCAAAGACTCCTTGAATGTGGAGGGTGAGCAGTGGCTGGCACAGCCTGCGCTCCCAGGGCACTTCTTCTTGTGGCAAACCCCCCCGGAGCCTTGTTCCCCTGCCCAGTGGGACAGTGAACAGCTGTCGTGTCACTGCAACGTGGGATCCTCTGAAATTCCTCCCTGGAATATCAGGATGGGGTAAATCCTTCTTTCCCGTGCTGCATTCACATACAAAGCCCTCCAGCAGCTGCGGGACAAGGAGCAACTGGATGCTTCAGATCCCCAGTATGGCTGGAGTTTGGGTGCTTGCTTTTGCGCCAGTGAGCACAGGTGCTGCTGAATGGGAGTCACTGCTCGTTTAGATTTAACTTGACTTCCCTCTAAAAGTCTGATTTTCCTCACCCACAGTCTGACTTCCCCTGGAAGTCACCTCTCCCGACAGCCCCCAGCCCATGTCTCAGAGCAAACTCTTCTGGCAAGTTGAAGGGGTCAGGTCATGAGCTGCAGAGCGGTGGGGTTTGGCTTTTTGAAAGTTCTCTTTTTGTTTGATCTGGAGCATGTTCTGAGTGGCTCAGCCTGCATAGCCCACACTGATCTTATGCTGTTTGCCTTGCTCAGGGACTGGGTTTCTGGCTTTTTTAACTGCGTAGAGGAAAATAGTGGTAAAATGGCAGAATCTGGGATGAAGTTTATTAAGAGTCAAAGCACAAATGGAAGCATGGAAGAAGCTGTACAACACCCATGTTGTAAAAGTTTCCTAATAAGCCTGCAGAACTTAGGAAACCAAGACAAAAAGCTTTGCCAAGTCTTGTGATACTTGCTGCTTTTATTTGGGAGGGAGGTCTTATATAGCCATGGAGAGAAGCTGGCCAAGGTAAAACTCAAGCCCAGAAAACCAAGGAGAGGAGGCAGGAGTAAAAGGCACGATGGAGAAGGCACTGAGGGACTATCGGGGCAGAAGGGACATCGGGGCAGCAGCAGGTAGGGGAGGAAGAACAGGGACAGAGACTAAAAGGAGGAAGAATGAGGGTTGTGTCTTGGGATATTTTATCAGGGTGTCCAGAGTTGAGAACCAAGGTCTCTGCAGCTGGGCCTGAAGCAGACAGGGCTCATCCTTGGACATCGATGGGAGGAGGTATTTTTTAGTGAAGACTGAATTTATCACTGTTAAACAACTTGTGATTTGTATTAATTTCGCAACTTCTTTCTGCAAAAGAAAAAGAAGAGGGGGGAACAGACTGAAAATATTCAAAATATCTCATTTCAACATTTTCAAAAATGAGACATTTTCAGTTTTCACTTTGAAGGAAAGCCAGTTTCCTGACTAATGTAATTATCTTAAGATAGAGAGGGCAGGAAGTAACCTGACACTTAGCTGAAAGTTTTGTTGCAGACAGAGGACGTTTTGGGGGTTAACACGTGATAATTCCCCGCACCCTCTCTGGCATTGCTGGAGTCTTTAGTTCTGCCATTGAAATGAAAATCCATTATTTGTCCGGCTCAGCTAATAACACCGACCAGCATTTCCACAGGCAGCAGAAACCCTGGAGGAAGGCTGCCAAAAGCCCAGAGAATCAGAGTTCCTCTTCATGTTCAAAGCTTCGGACTCTCAAATGCTTTAGCGATGCCATTACAAATGCCCTAATGTTAGACTTGTGTCAAACCTCTCTTCTCCCTCACTCCATTAGCCCTGCAAGGACGACGATAAACCATCTAAAGAAGCAGGAGTCATCTCAGGTCAGGCTGAAATAGCTAGAAACCACTCATAATCTCCAGGTTCATTAACATTTTTGTTTTTAAAAAGGTACCTTTCTGTCACTAGGAAAGTATAATATATACAGCAAGCAGAATCTGGGATATAATTTTAGCCTTGATTCTTAAGGCAATAATATTTTGGGTTGTCAGGTAGGGGTGCAGCATGTGTTGATGCAGGGGGCTACATGCAAAAACAGTTTTCAAGTGTAGTACATGTACCTAACTTCAGGTCAGAGGCTACCCTGGGAAATTCCCGCCCCACCATGAAATGCCCAGCAATGATATGTCAGGGGAAAGCAAAAGCAGAGGTTTGGAAACATTAGAAAAAAAATGCAGCAATGAAACTGAGCTAAAAAGAATTTTGACATTTAATCCTGGATCAATTGGCAAATCTCACAATAGATAACTTTTTCTTGCCACCCTGGCAAAGCAGAGCCACTTGAAACTGGTTAAAACAAAAAAAAAGAAAAAGAATTAATTTCTAAGATGAGCCGCCAACCTCCTCACTGGGCTGAGGGCGAGCACAGGAGCCCCCTCACACTGCCAAAATATTGAATAAGTTTAGAGAAGGAAGCCAACGACTGCAAGCTCAGGAGATCACTTATAAAACAAAAATCACCTCTGCTGCATTGAAGACCCTGAGAGATGCTCTCAGAAAGATTAATTTTCTGAGTAGAGGAGGGGACCATCAGCTTCACCCCTCAAAATGAACCAGCGAGATGATTCAATCGCATCGCTTTCAGTGCGTAAGCCTGAGACATTCATTCAAAGCGTAGTTATAAGAAATGACTCCTTTACTTTAGGAGGAAGAATAGTGAAGAAACTGTTAAACTTGGTCACAGTATGTGACATCCTTGAAATCAAAAGCAATACTTCTTCTCAGCGACTGCACAGTAAAATTAAAGATATGAAGCCAAATTCATCTCTGGTGTAATACTCCTGCCAGTGGCTGGGGAGGCACCTGGGATTAATTTCCTCTATTATACAAGCAGCACAAGGCCCTGACAAATTATTTTGAATGTTTTTTGTACCACGTAGTCACAGAAACCTTATTCACTAAGTGTCCCACACACGTGAAATCGAGTGGCTCCGAGCTCTGCCTCGCCGATGGTGGGTTGCTGGGCTAATCACAGCCCACGGGGTGCGACTCCTGCCCCATTCACGTGGTCGAAAGGTGGGAAGCCGCTAGAATTTACTGATTTCTCATGGAGAAAAAATACCTCCATCTGGCGACTGGTGGTCAAGGAGGGAATGTGGACCTTGGCGTGCCCACCTTGGCGAAGGGGCAGGTCTTTGATCACTGGATTTGGGGGCTGGATTATAGGCTCGTTGCCCTTGACCAGTGTGTTGCTGACCGAGATGAGCATTACCTCCTCAAACTCTGGTTGTCCTTCCCCAGGCGGCAGCAGACCAACTAGGTAATCAGTGCAGCTGTGTTTCCTTCATTTCACCTCTATGAAATGTGCTAAACTTAGGCTTTGTTATATTTTCATTGCATAAAAAGAAAGTCAGATGAGGATCTTGCAGGGTCTACGTGCCTGGAACTCCATTTGGGTAATACCCTAACGGTTAGGAGGAAGCACAGAGCCTGGGTTTGATGGATCAAGGTGTCCGAGCACTTGTATCACCTTGAATGCAAGAAGAAACTTGCTGATGTGTTTTACAGTATTGGGACCTTTTGTCTTCAGAGTATTCACATTAATGAAGATTTTTTGGGGAAAACAATTCACTCATAAGCATCGACCAGTTTGGTATTTGACCAAAGAGGAGCCATTATTTGACCAAAGGAGAGCAGATTTCACCTGGGCAAGAAGAACAATGTAAGCTGATGTGTGAGCATCCTTAACGCTTCTCCATCATGTTTGAGCTTGTTTTGTTTTGTTATATTTGGGTTTCTGGAATGTTTTATCCTATCGATGACATTAATTATGGAGTAATTGCCTTAGTAGCATGTAACAACTCTCCACTTTTTTTAAATAGATTTTCACACAATGTGTAAACTTTGCTGTATATGTGCTACGTTTCTTGTGTCATGAAATAATGTGTAGACAAAATAATGTTTTTCCTGTCAGAAATTCAATGGGCATCTAAAGCAAAGTGACAGGTGGTTAAATAGCTGCATTTAAAGGATGTCAAGATTTTTTGGACAGGTACCAAAACCCAATGCCAAAAAGAAGGCCTAATACCATCTGTTTTGTTAGCAGAGACGCAATTTTACATTCAACTTTAAATGACATGAAATGCCAAATTCATAACCTTGATTTGTGGGTCAAATCTGGCTTATCTAGATCATGGATGTTTTTATTTACTAGCACAGTTCCTGACCCAGAGCCCACGCAGGTAAGCGAACACACTTTCAGTCAGACCCATTTTAAAGTAATAGGAAGCTCTTGAGTTGCATCTAATTTTGTTTTGTATTACATGTAAATCCAGATGCAATGTGGATTTAATTAATCCAATTTCATTGCATTTTAATGTACACATTTGCATTGTGTTTATTGGCAATTTGTTTTATCCATTTGTTCAGCATTTTTATGACCAATGCAACTACTGAATATTTAGAGATCTATATACTTCCTAGCAGGCATGAGGAGTGTAGCCCTGAATTAAATAGTTCTCAGACATAAACTGGGGATAAGACTAAAATGTCAAAGTATAGCTGCGTAATACAGTGGAAAAATGATACCAGTATTTTAAAGTAATAAACTGTGTTGTGCTAAATTATCTTAAAAATAATTTCAGCAGGCATTTTAGATGACGTGTTGAGAAGAGGACTGCTCTGAAACAAATAACAAACCTGACAGATTCAGACAGTTTTCCTGCTTCTGTAAGGTGCCTTTGAAATTATGACTGTTCAGGTTTAGCCTAATATTTAGAAATACTCATTGTAGAGTTTTCTCTTCTTTGTGAGGAGTCTGTGTGGCTTAAATGGGATTGCGGAGATAATCACACTCTGCTGTTTCTGTTCAAGGGCTAATGTTAGGCATGAAATGTGAGTTGTCATGTTTGGAGCTCCTCTTTCAATGACCTGGCCAAAGCGACTAAAAATATTCTGGGTTTTGTGAGGAGCCAGTTGTGAAAAGAACAGCATCTTTTCAGTTGTGTTTAGCTGCTTGGCCTGTGAATGCTGCAGCTCGGCTCGTATTGCTGGCTTTGCTGTCCCTTCAGCCATCCTGGACCCATCCTGGACCCATCCCTCTTACCTTTTGACGCTTGGCCAAAGCACAAGGCCTTGACTCATTTTTTTTCCTTCGTCCTCTATTTGTGGATCCAGAGGGTGTTTTGCTAATTGATGGCTGATCCATTGAGCCATGTGAAAACTGCTTCTCTGCTGAGGGTCTGCACCACCTCTCCCCGTCCCCTTTGGCACCCTACAAAGGACACCACCCAGCTTTGCTGAAGCTGAGCCATGGCACACCATGGAGGGGGAAAGCCTCTGTCCCAGCCCTGCGGTCAGATCTGTGCCTGCAGTGGCCCTGCGTGGTACTGGGAGGTGAGTACACTCCACCTGCCTGGAGGTTTGGCCTTTATTTTCCCCCTGCCCTAGATCTCCTTGCAGTAAGACATCCACCAAGGATGGTGCTTTGAGGCCTAACTGACCTGAATAATTCCTACAGGTTATATTGGTGCCAATAACAGGCCCATGGGCTGGGGCTGATCCCTGCAACCCTTTGCACTGTTGGGATACTCTTTGCTCAGCTGGTGATATTTAATGCAGAGTGAGCTGAGTCTCTGGGGCTGGCAGGTAAGACCCATACAATGAGGGCATCGGTAGAGAAGAACAAGCATGTTGTCATTGTGAGGCTCAACATCCCCCTGCTCCACTGGCTCCTGCGGAGCTGGGTTTTTAAAGGATGCTCACTCTTCCTTCCACTATCACCAGCTCTGAAAAAGGAGAGGCTGCTTTCTCTCTGACCTGCTGGGAAAGACTCAGAGGCAGGAGAGATATCAAAAAGCGGGGTCTGGGTGGAATTTATATACCTGCATTCAAACCCACGCACAGGAAATTCCCCCACTTGGGAAAAACCTAGTAGGTGCCTGAATTCATTCAGCTTCTTCCATTTAGACAACAGAGATCCCAAAGAGAGACCTCCCAGGGGCATGAGGACACCCTGCTCCTTCCTAAGCTCTGCTGCAATCCAGATGTGGGTGACACGGCAGGAGCGCACCCGCCGTGTGCGCACACCGTCTGGCGTGGAGCTCAGGAGATGCAGCCATCCTCATCGGAAACTCGGCCAGCGCTGGTTGTACCTTTGCAGTCCCCTCGGGGCGGTCTGGCCAGCCCATGCTGCTCGGGTGGGATGTACTGTGGGTTCTACGCCCGCCAGGAAGGTGGTCTGCACCATTAATCCCTCTGCCTTGATGGGGAGTGGTTGTATAGTGTTGGTCCTGTGCGGAGAAGGGCACCAAGGCGCTAGAGGAGAGCAAGAGTTCAGACAAATCTGCATCTCCTTGTAGACCCCCACTTGCTCCATGGGACAGACACCAAACGGCCACAAGGGACGAAATACATTGAAACATGGGTAAAAAAACAGGCTGAAGCAGGATTGAACAGCAGGTACAAGTCGGAGGCTCCCTGAACACGTGGGGAGCCCAGGCAGGTCCCTCCGGCGCAGCGGGAGCTGCTGGTGCAGGGGCAGAGCACCGCAGAGGCTGGGGGCACCTCGTGCCGTGTCACTCTCCAGGCCCTGGTCAGGGGTCGTGCCGGGAAGCCGACTGGTGCTCAGCTCCACCGGGTTATCTTCTCCTGACAGTCTGACGAGTAGAAACACCGAAGACGCGAGGTGAGCTGTAAGAACAGTTGTCTGATGAAGAGCATTTCCTCTGCCAGCTTCCCTTTGCATGTATATATATAAAAAAAAAGCATTTATGGATATTAATAGCAATAACACTTTGTGACGACGGGTTTTTCAGAGCCGTCTCTGTTTGAGGTCTAATGAAGGCGGATGAATGTGCAAAGTTTGACAGGGATGATTGTTGTAAATCTTGTGCCCGGGGATCTGAGGAGGCATTAAGAAAACGGTGCTTCGTTTGGAAAAGACAAGCTTTTAAAATGGTTTGAATGGGACCGTTGTGGTGTCTCCGGCACTGAAAAGAAATCGGGTTTTATCTGCTGGGGAGACGCTGCAAGTTTGGTGACAAAATATGTTAATTTTTGTAGGAAACAACAGAATTAAATCCTGCTTTAAGCAAAAAAGCCAATTCATCCTTAACAGTAAAGCTGCTAGCAATGACTCCACAATATATGAAATATAATAATTATGATAATTAATAAAGATAATAATACAGTAAAACCTTGCTAATTTATACTAATGACTCAGAGGTTGCTTACTAATTACTGAAATTTGTGTATAAACAAGCCAGAATAATGCATCATAAAATACACTTTGTTCCATTATTTTGACAACTCTCGTTTAGTTTTAATTATTTATACTTCATAATATACTAGTCACTCTACTTGGGAGGGTTTTACAGAAATAATGAAGCTCTAATAATTTTGCATGTCAGTTCAGTATTTGCTGAAACAGGGAGGGAGGAGAACCAGCCCTTTCTGGATGTGTGCAAATCGGGAAGAGCGCAGATCCGTTGAACGCAGATCTTCAAAGTTGTAATGCAAAATATTACACGTCTCTAAAACGCCTTTGATGGGGAGCCCTCGGAGCAGCTCGCCTCGTGGAGAACTCCCGCAAGCTGACCTGCTTCGCTGCTAAACACAGAAGGATCGATGATGATTCTCCAGAAAAATCATATGGTTTGAAAAAGAATAATAAATGTAGAGTAGTTTTTGTGCCCAAATCAATTTTTATCCTCAAATCAATTTCTTCCACCATCATGAGGGCTAAAAGCTTGTTTTTAATTTAAATGAGAGCTACGATTTTTACATAATCACTTGATTCCCGGAGCTGGCATTCCCTCGAAACCCCAGCCCGCCTCCCCCCTCAGGCAGTTGGCAGGAGCTGGGCGCGCTCTTGCAATGAAAGGGGCTTGTGGAAGAACTCAGCATTTATTTAGCTCAGTTTTTCAGCTACAGAGAGTCCTGTAGGTTGCATGTTCCAAATGTTCCTTCATAGTCATGATGTTTAAGGGAAAAAAAAAGGGCATTTTCATCGGAGATTTGCTAGAAGACTGACTGTGTCAGCCCTGTCCTAGCTGTCTGTGAGCATACGGATCGCTTGTGGTACCTCGATGTATCTGGGAATGGAATAACGTACTGCAAACCGCTCCATATATAATATTATCTTCCACTGGGCTGGTTTTCTAAGGGGTCTGTTGCGGAAGGGAGCAGGAGAGCGCGGACCCCGTGGTGCCGTGGCAGAAAGGGGGTCACCCCACACGCCCCAGGGCTGCCGGGCAGGGCTCAGCCTCTCCACCTCGGAGCATCCTTCTTCACCACCATGGCTTTCCGTGCCGGCCTGCCCTGCTCGACCCTGTCCATGGGGAGCCAGAGAGGGATGGCAGGGAGGCTCTTGGCCATGGATGGGTGCTGACTCGCCAACAGTGGGCTCTATAAAGATGGGGAGGTGCAGAAAGCCCGGCAGCCTGGAGTGGCGGGAGGCCGCAGGTCTCCATGCCTTGGGGAGCAGGAAGGCAACACCAGTGGCAGAGGCTGAGACGGGGTTTTCTCTCCCGGGTGGGAGAGGGAGTGGGGAGACACAGGCCTTTGAGAAGTGAGGTCTGGGTGGTGGAGTGGGGGCTTGGGTGGATCATCGCCCTGCTTCAGGGGGTGGGCAGCATGGGAGAGAAAGCTGCTTGGCACCATCCTGTGCCGGGAGGAGGGCAGAAGCGGGCGGTGTTTCGGTGAGGGCTGGGGGCAGAGGAGGCGTGAGGGGGTCCCCGGCCAGGCAGCGGGAACCGCTGTCGCTCCCGGTGCCCGGCGGCGGTGGCAGCCGTCCCTCCCTCCCCGGGTGGGCTGGGGGTGGCGGGGGGGGGGGGGGGGGGGAGTCCCGCTCCCCTCCCCGGGCTCCATCCCCGCCGCCCCGCCGTTCCGCAGCACCCACAGCGGGGCGAGGGGGGTGCCCGGCCGCCGGGGGGAGCCGCCCTGCCCCGCCGCGAACAATAGCGGCCCCGGCGCGGGGCGGTGCGGTGCGGAGCGGGGCGGGCCGGGGGCCGCCGCCCGCCCTCTCCCCGCCCCCCGCGCCAGAGGCACCGCCGCCGCCGCAGCCGGGTCCATGTCCGCTGGAGCCCCCGCCTGCCGCCGCCCGCAGCCCCGGCATGGACGTTAGGTTTTACCCCTCCGCCCCCACCGCCGTGGGCTCCCTGCCCGGCGCCGACCCCACTTGCCTCGGGCCGCTGGATTATTATCACTGCAACAAGGTACCGGGGCGGGGGGGGGGGGGGGGGGAAGCGAGCGGCGGTGCCCGGCGGGGGCTGCCCGGGCGGCTTCGCTCGGCGCGTCCCGCAACTTCTCGGCGTGAAGTGTGTAGGGGGGGTGGGGGCGTTGGGGGGGGGGAGGAAAGTGCCGGCGGCGCCCGGCTCCTGCGGGAGGGAATTTTGAAAGTGGTCTGGAAGCGGTGCGGGGAGAGCCGTCGGGTCCGCGGGCCGCCGCGGTGCGGCCCCGCCGGCGGGGGCGCGGGGGTGCGGGCCGGGAGGAGCCCGCGGCCGGGGCGCTGCTCGCCGGGGCGCCCGGGGGGAGAAGCGCTCCGGGGCGAGGGCGGCTCTTTGGGGCTGTTTGTTCGTGGGGTCGCTCGGAGCGGGGGGTGGGTGGGTGGTGGGGGAGTTTAGCGAGTGTTTTCCGTGCGGGAGCGTTTGGCCCGAAGCGGTGTCCGCGGGGTGTTCGCTCTTGGGCTTGTTGTCGAGCACTTTTGTCGTTGTTGTTCGCTGGGTTGTTTTGCACCTTCTTTGCGAGGCTGCGGAGCCGCCGGGCTGGGCTCCGCGGCACCTCCCGAGCTCTGCCCCCGGCCTCCGGCACCCAACTGCCCGCGCTCCCCCGGCCCTGATGCTCCGGGCAGGTGCAGCGCCCAGCCCCGCGTTTGGGGTGCCTCCGTTCCCCCAGAGCCGCAGCACGGCCAGGAAGGCTCCCGAACCTACATTTCCCCCGCTCGCTGCAGCTGCGAGGCAAAACACCC
This sequence comes from Phalacrocorax aristotelis, assembly GCF_949628215.1. Lineage (NCBI taxonomy): Eukaryota > Metazoa > Chordata > Aves > Suliformes > Phalacrocoracidae > Phalacrocorax > Phalacrocorax aristotelis. The sequence continues at coordinate 4,014,386 of NC_134288.1, read as the reverse complement.
TCTTCTTGTAACGAGGGAGGGATCCGCGGGGGGATATTGGAGGGCACCGGACGTGCCATGGGAAATTTCCTTCATCCGAGAGAAGACGAAGTGAAAGGGATGGATGCTGTACTTCGGGGGTACAGAGTTCTCTGCAAGTATCGCCTTCGTACGCCAGGGATACAGGGTTCCCTGCGAGTCTCGCCTTCCTCGCGTGTAGGTAAATAGCGCTGATGTTTCGGCAACAAAGCCGTAGGAAGCAGAGCCCTTCGGAGGGAGGGAGGATTGTCGCGATAAGCTCCGAGGCATAACCCTGGCTGTGTCCTCCCGGGCCAAATTCGGGTAATTGCATTGAAAAACATTAATAAAGGGAGAAAATGCTGTCCTGCATTGGGACTGCAGCTCAGGATGCCCTCGGCTCATCTCGCTGTTGTGATACTTCAGGATCAAATTCTTTAGAAACAAGCAGAGGGAAACCTGTGTGGCTTCCCAGACGCCGCAAATTAATCTTTATGTATCAATATATGTATTTAACTGTTCTCTGTCATTTGGGTTATTTATTTCTTTTTATTAAGTTGCAGCAAACCTAATAGTTCTCATTTATTTTGAGATGCCTGATTATGCTGAAAGGAAACAACTTAAATTGATTGTTTCTGTACTCAGGTGCTGCTAGTTTCAAACTGTTTTATTAGTATTGCCGTCACTCTTAAAATACTAAATATGCTCTTAAAATACTAACGAGGGATGGGTCACCAGGGAGCAGGTCATCCATGCGGCTGAAACGTCAGCCGATAAAGTGTGCAAAAGCTGAAAGTCTGGGATCACGCGAGCGTGTGCCCTGGGAGCTGCAGCAACCCCCAAATCCTGCTGGCTTTAGGAACTTGATTTTACCAGGGAGTTCTTAGATGTGAACATGATTTGGTTTGCCTTCTAGTTTTTCGTGTGGGAGCTGGGACTCGCAGTCGTGCAGGCAGCGCTGCAGGCCCTCGCAGCGGGTCTGCGCGGTCCCGGCATCCCCCCGGCAGTGCCTGCCCAAGCCTTGGGGCGCACAAGGCCCCACGTCGTCAGCTCATCCGTGGCCTGAATCCCTGAGATTAGTCCCGGATTAGGCGGTGCAATTGATCGGTGGATCCTTGCCATCGTGCGGTGCTGCGGACAGGGAGGCTGGAGGAAATCGCCTCTCGTGGGGCTCCAGCGAGCGCAGCCTGGGAGAAGGAGTGGGTGCGTTTCGGGGCTGGCCAGGGTGGATGGGACACTGGAGAGGAGCACCCCAGGTACTGACCACTGCCACCAGATGCTGCTGTTGTCACTGCTACGGAGGACCTGAAGGCAGCGGGAGGAAGAAAGGAAGTGACTTACCCTTTTCTGCTATTCAGGGCTCTCTTTTTTTTTTTTTTTTGTTTTTTTTTTTTTGTCTTCTTTTCCGAGTTATCAAATGTCATTTGCTTATGCGCAGCGGTGCACATTTGTCTGTGGGATGAGGCTGTTGGAACAAAGCCAGAGATTAAATCGGTTGACTTTATTTTCCTGACCGAATGCAGGTATAACGGTCGTAACTTCGGTACACAATGCGGCCCGGTGCGGAGCGGGCAGCGGTATTGCCTGCCGCCTTTGCAGACTTTGCTTTGGAGAAGTTCTCCGGTGGCGTGGGGTGGCATGTGGCTGAGGATTGCCACCAACATGCTGTTATCTTGTGCCTGCTATGGAGAGCGCTGTCTGAGCACACCTGCTTCCTCGGAGCCGCATGGGACCCTCTGGGAATCTCCAAAAACTCACACCGGTCCCAACCCCATCGCTCCTGTCTGGTGCCGGTGGCTCAGTCCAGAGCTGGGCTAAGACAGTGTCTGCCCCAAAACATTTCTACTTTAAAGAGCTACAAAGCAGGGTAGGGTGGAGTGGAAAAATCAGTTGTTCTTCCATGATCACATGCAGGTATCCCAGATGAAATCCAGCTCTAGGAAGGACCTGGACAAGGAGTGCTTGCAGGCTCTTCACTGTCCTTCTGCTTCACTGAGTTTATGGAGGAGCTTTAAAGCCCTTTGATTTAAAGGACTTGTTCTGTTCAGGTTCGGCTTTTTTTTCCTGAAGGGCTTCTTTGTTTATTTATTTATTTAGGGGGAGGCAGAGAAGCCAGGAAGGAGCGTGCAGTGTCACTGTGTATAAATAACTTGCTGAGAGCACGGCAGAGCTCTGCCCGCACGGCCCTCACCAGCAAGCGTGCTGGGGAGATGCGCTTTAGCCCAAAGCGTCCTGAAATGTTAATGCAATTGTTTTGTGCACTTACTGAACATCATATTGTTATCATGAGGTCTCCGACCTCGCCTGCGCACTGCAATAAGTCACAGTTTCTCTTTGTGGCCACAGAGGGTCCTATTGGGTATCGGCATTTCCATTTTTAAAAGGACAAGGGATGTTTAGAGGGGTGATGAAATGGGAGCGTACGTTCAGCTGAGGCCTCCCCCGAAGCGGGGCGTTTGCACCCTTTCTTTAACTGCTTCTGGAGCATCCCTGTTTTTCCTCAAAGGACTGGCCACTGGGGGGGAGCAAGGGGCTGGACACCCGTGGGTGGAGAATGGGGTCCCTTGTGCCCTGGCAGGCAGCGTGAGAAGGAGCCTTCCCCTCTGCTGACTGCATCTGGTGAGGAGTTTTTGTGCATCGGGCGTGCTGGTGGCATCGGAGCAGGGGAAGAGGACTCCCCATGTAAACCAGTCGCCATCATGGGTGGCCTCGTACGGAGCGGCTTGCCATGGCACGTGGGAAGAGGAGCCAACCCCAAACTTCCCGGTGCCCTGGGAGCTGCCACTCACAGCCTGGAGGAGTGACGCTCCTTGGCAGGATTTTTAGGGTTGCACTGGGCTCACCCCAAGGTGCAGGAGCGATAAGGAGTGACACCTTCCCGGAGCCACCTGAAAGCCTCCCTAAGGGCACACTGCAGCAAGCATTTCCCACACCAGGGTGCTAGCCCCTCGCCTCCTTCCCATGGGCCGGATCCAGGACCTGCTCCGTCGCTGGGACTGCACAGAAGAAACGCTGCTTGTGCATTAGGTTGTATCTGCACAGCGGCCATGGGGGACTGGGGGGGTTCAGCTGAAAGCGGGACCGTCTCTGCAAGGAGCCTTTGTTCCAAACTGTGACACCCATCTCTGTCAGTGGCCACCTGAGCCCTGCTGAAGGGAGCACCTACCTCCGTTTTGGATTCCTCTTCTAAATCTGGGTTTAAAGCCTCTTTTTCTACCCCTCTGGCGTTTTTTCCTGGGACATTGGTACCCGCTGCAGACCCCCGCTCCTGCTCCCTTGCTGGGGAAGTGGAGCTTTCACGGTGTCTCACTGCTGCCTGGGTGTCGTGATGGTGTTATGGGGGCAAGGCAACGCGTTTCTGCACCACGTAAGGGGATTGTTGGTCTGTGGTGGGATGTTTTCACATTCCCACAGTTGCTTCATGAAAACTTGGGTATTTTTCCCACTGAAACTCTAGGAAGTCCCTTTGCATTTGTGTTTCACAATAAGTAAACCATGGGGGGGGGGGGGAAGCATGCAGTTTAGTAACACAGGGGCTCGTTCTGCTCTTAGCAGAGCTTTAGCAACATGATTTAATGTGCTGTCTGATATACCAGCACGAAAGGATTTTCCCAGCTCTTAAAATCTGAGTCCACAAAGTACAGGAGGGAGTTTTTCATTCTTAGCCCAGGCAAAATTGCTTTTGCAAGGGAGGCGTACAGCAGGAATCCTGCCTGAGCACGGTACCGCGTGCTCTTTCACGCAGTGTATGCAGTGATGCTGTGCTGTGATGCACGAGGCATAATCCTGCTCCCTCCTCCCTAGGGGAAACTCTGGGGAGTGCATTAACATCTTTCTATTCTTCCTGCAGAAAGAAATTTAAGTATAAATTCTTCTTAGTTGCTTCTGGGGTATCGATGATCAGACTTGGTTAGCACGATGCTTGATTTCCACTTAGGGCAGTGATTGATGGGGAGGAGGAGGGCCCAGCCTGGGAATACCTAATCCTTGCAGAGCAAGCACACTGCTGTGACGCTGGGAGTGCCCGTGGTCCTAGGGAACCTCTGGCAGCTAATGGGAGATACGTGCTGGGGAGCTCTGTTAAGCCTGTAGCATTGCTGTAGGATTCAACAGCACTATCAAAACTTGTCCCAAATTTTTCTAATAGGGCTCTGTGGTTTTGCATCTCCAAACACACCCTGCGTCTTGCCTTTTACGCTGCTAAATGGACAAAAACTATTTTGCCAATACGCCATCATAAATTATGGATAATTAAAAATCTACTAGTCATGAGATGAGTATTAATCTGCAACAAACGCTCTCTTCTTCTTTTAAGAGCCCTTCAGAAATGGGATCTGAGCTGCTGGTATGAGCCCGGGTCGATGTAGCGAATACATTTCTGTGGAACATTCTGTTTTGTTTTGACTTTTACCATAAATTGTACATTGCAGTGATAAACACGGTCCCTTTTTCATCGTTCCAGAACTGCTTTGCCATTCTGGAAGATAAAATATATTCTTCTCCCTTCTACTTTCTAAGCCAACTCTGTTTTGAAGTAGCATAAATCTTTCTTTGGAGATGGAGGATTTTTGGATGGGGAACAAAGTCAGGCAAATTTTTAATTTGGGGCCCTTTTCATTCTCATTTGGCAGGCAGCTCCTGTTGATTTGCAAATGTGGAATTTTTTTTTTGTTGTTAGGCCCTGAATATGGGCAAGGGCTTCCTCTGAACAGTGTTTGAGCTACTCAGTGAGACAACCCTGCGTTCGGCAGAGCGATCTTTGATGGGTTGCACAGCAGAAAGCGTTTGAAGCTCCGTTTTGCCTTGGGCTTTAAGTCAGCAATTGGGAGCTAAATCATGAATGTCCGTCCATTCACAGAAATTGTTGTTCTCTCTGTGTGCACAGAGGGAAGGCTTTAATCTGGTTGTTTTTGGAACAATTGAGATATTTTGAAGACTGGTCTGGCTTGTATATTACAATGTCTTTGTTAGGGCCCCTTCTGCATAACCTTGTCAAGGGCCTGACCCCTGAAAGCCGCGGTAGCAAAGGAGGCTTCAAAAGAACAAAACTCAGGATGAAAATTTTGCAAATTTCTCTGATTTATTTACAGTGGTTCAAATCACTTATAAACATTGTCCCCTAAATCAGTGGTCTAAAGCCTATTGCGTGTTACACTGCCATAACAGGGTAAATACACGACCAGCTCTGGTCTCGCTCTGTACCTCTGAGCTTGCAACAGGCACCGGGATCAGTTTGTGCATCCACAATGGAGAAACCATTCTGCTGATAAATTGTATTTTGCTTGTAGCAGACCGGAGTGCCCTATAGCTCCCAGAGCACGTGCCCGCTGCTCGTGCCGGGGCAGCGGGGAGAGCACCTGTAACCCTTGCAGAGCTCTTTCAGGGCCCTTCTTTTGCTGGTTGTCAGAATGGGCGCTGCCGGCTTTTTTTCCTGGTGGTTGTTGTCATCGTCATGGTATTTCTGCAGCATTTGAAGAAAAATCTCCATTTTCATTCTGCCTTCACCTTGCATCTCTCTGCTGCTGGGCGCAAGGAGCGGGAGGTGAGGACCACTGTGCTGCTGCATGCAGGCCGGCCCAGCAGGAGCGCGCTGTGGTGGGGGAGCGTTATCCCCCCTAGGTGCACAGTTTTTCCCTATTACCTTTGTGCTCATCCATTTCTTTACAAAAGGAGCTCTAAATGCTTTTACCATAAGTTGGCTTATATCTTTCAGTATAAATGAAGCATATAATTGTGTTTTCCTAACAGCTTTACATTAAAAATAAGTTATTGTGCTGCTAATGTGTTTTCCTTGACGATTTTCCATCCAGCAAGTGCAAGGCTTCTGCCTGAAGCTCTTGCGCACCACCTTCTCCGCCTCTTCTTTATATCTTGTTCTGCATTTCTAAAGTTGGGGTAAAGTGTTCTCGTGATTCCAGCTTTGATACCATTAACTCCTAATTGGAGGTTTGAGCCCTGATGTTCCACCTTCGTGATTTCACACGCACATTTTCATGTAATTAAAGCTTATTCTTGGGGATGCACAGTTCAGCTGCACGGGGGGAGAAACCTTGCAACAAAACTTACTGAAACAAGCACTAATCAAACCTTTTTTTTTTTTTTTTTTTGAAAAAAAAAGTGATTGAAAACAGTGTTAAATTGCCTGGTCTTGCACTTATGTGACCAGATTTAAATATTTCAATCATCTGCATCCCCCCCTCTTTCTGTTGTTTTCCTCTGCTGGTTTTGTTCTGATGGATGCCGTTTTTTCTTTGAAAAATGGCATTCGCTGCTGCGTCACCTGCAGGCAAAGTCTTTGCATTATGCCACAGAATCTCCCTCCTCCGCCGTGATCTTTTGCATAGATTGGTTGACCTCTGCAGATACAGTTAAATCTCTTCCCGACGACCGTGCAGTTTCTCTCTGGCGAATGTAACCGTTAGGTAAGTGCTCAGTTAGGGCCCTGGACCAGTAGTTGTTGTTATGAAAGATCATTTGAGCATTGGTTTAGGCTGGTCGCCATGTGCGGCTTCTGAGGAGCCTTATCTGCAGAAATTGGGTGACTCTTGGTCTGAGGCAGTTTCTTGACCTCTAGCTGTAGCCTGGACACAGGAGGCTGGGTTGTGTCAATGTTTAAAATATAGATATTTTCTTTCTTTTTCTGTTGGTTTAAGGACCCAGCTTCTTGCTTTCATGGTGCATTTATTTTTTTTTCTGTGTTTCTAAGGATCTCATTAGCCAGCAGGAGCTAGAAGAGGGGGGAAGCAGTATGGGGCCCTGTTCCCAAGCAGGGTGGATGGTAAAACTTGCTGTGGCTCCACCCTGAGCCTCTCCAACCCACTCCTGATGCGCCCCTTCGCTTCCAGGCGGCTGAAGCCACCAGCCCTGTGGAGAAGGGCTGGGGCAGCCCCTGCTCCAAGACGGGCAGCCCCGGCACCGTGGTGCTCGGGGAAGACGGAGGAGCAAGCCCTGGGCACGCTGGCACGTGCCCCCCTCGCCTCTGGTGATGCGCCACCATCCTCTCTGTCACCCAGGTTGTATTTCCCCCCCGGACTGGGCTGCCCGTTCCCCGTGGATCCTGTTCCACCTCAGCGGCAGCAAGGAGCGCTTTTTTTTTTTATATCGGATTAGCTGGATCACATTAGCAGGTTTTTCTTCCCACAAAACCTGCCGATGACTCAGAGTTTCCATTCGCGTCTGGACTTGTCAGGGAGGCTCCGTCCCCTTGCTCCCCGGCTGTCTGTCTGCACGCCGCACTCCTCCTCTCCTCTCGGCTTTAGAGAAAACCATCATCGTCTTCCTCTTCGTCCCCTTCTCCTCGCAGAGTGGAGCCTGCACTCGCCTGTGGCCGGGGTTGGGAGGAGTAAGGGCTGGTCTAGGCCTCCGTCTCCAGAAGCAGCAGGTCGTTTCGGGGTACCCCGGGCATTTGGGGGGTTATTTTTATGAAAGATTTGAGCCACCCTGAGCACTGAGCATCTGTTGCAGGAGACCCAGGTACCTGGAGAGGTGCAAGCAGAGCCCAGGGCACCCCGAAAGGCTTCTCTTTTTCCAGAGATGTAAACCTCCATGTTTATACCTATGAGAGTTTCACCCGTCCAGCCTGATTTACCCAGCCATTTATGCCCTGAGCATCTCCTCCCTCTCCCTGGGAAGGTGGTAGAGCTGTACGGCTCATTAGAAGTTGTTAAGCCATTTGAAAACCCTGAAATACAAGAATTTTAATGTGAGGGATGACCCTGCATAGCGGAGGAGATGGGGCAGGTGGTGGTTACGGACAGCTTGGTGGCACGTGGTGCTGGTCTCGCAGCCGCTTGCTCCCCGTGTGGGGAGCTGGCGGACCTCAGTCCCGTCACTAGCAGTGTGCAGGCTGAGCTCCTTTCTCCCCCAAAAGCAGCTCTCTGGGTCAGTGATGAGCTGTTTCATTCCACCTCTGCCCTCGCCTTTGCTTAACGCCACGGGGAGGATGCTGCCAGGGCCCCAGGGACCTTCGAGGCTCTGCAGTCGGCGGGAGGGCGACGTGAGGAGCCGAAGGTTGGATTCTCCGAGTCCAGTGCTGCTGCACCCACGGAGGCGTTCGTGGGCTTCAGGTCTCCCTGGCAGGCGCTGCCGCTAGCTCTGAATTAAAAAACTTTTTGTTTCACCGCTTACAGTTACTGAACCCTAAAATAAATGTAAATTTTTTTTTCTCTTTCAAAAAAATACCAGTTTAGACCCGTTCCATGTTTCTCATTTTTCATGGGTGCTTCTTTGAGCAGTGGGTTTTTATGCGGTGAGCCACCTCAGCGCAGCATGCCTGGTGTGTGGAAGAATGATGTATTTTTAGGGAATTGAATTTCTAGTCCCCAGTGTCAGAAGAGGGCCGGTATGCCCTGGAGTCCTTAGCGAAAAGGAAAGAAACTTTGACAGCGTGGAAATTAAATTTACAAAAACTTCAGAGGAAGCTTTGTATGGAAACCCTTAACTGAATTATCTTGATTTGTCCCAGCTTATGTAGTGGGTGCAAAAAAGCATTTGGATGCCATCTGAAGAAGAAAAAGCAGAAATACGGGAGGGGGAAAATGTAAACCAGAGAAACTGGGGCTTGTTAGAGCACTGGGGAATATGTGTTCCTCCTGATAGGATCCTGCTCTGTGTGTCCGTGTTAAACCCAGGGAGGCAACATTTCCCCTGATGTGTTATCTTGTCTCTAAATGGCATTCGAAGGAGAAGAAGAATGTGCTGTTAAAAATACCAAACTTTTGGGAATGGCTGGCAGACTTTACCACTGATAAGCATTGTTGATTGAAGATCAAACAGCCCTTGAAAGCAGAAGAAAAACCTTCCAGCAAGTGCCATGGATCTAACCCTGCAGCCAGACAGTGAGGTCACGCAGGCTTCAATCTGTGTATATTTAGGAACCTGCACTGGAATTACAGTCTGGCCTCCTCTACCCCAGATGGATGTTGGCGACATGGTGGTTTTAAACCTGATAAATCTGTTAGAGCTGAGAACAACATTTATTAGATGCCAAGAAAACCAGAGTCATGTTTTCATTATTAGGTGGTAGTTTTATATATATATATATTTTTTTTTGTTTGTTTGTTTGTTTCCGCCTTAAGATAAAGAGTCTGCCAACGAGGAAAGATTGCAGGTCATTGTGAACTGAAGACTAGTGGCATGTGTTTTTTAATTAATTGACAACCTGCATTTCTGTGTCAAGGTGGCAAATTAATTGTGGGTGGCCGTCTGTTTGCAAACCAGATAGTTCTGTCGTGGCTGTGCCAAACTGTACATGTGGAGTATTTAACTGTTTGATTTAAATCAGATCAGAGTGTAGGTTTTATGAAAACTATATTAAATCAGTTTTTCCACTTCAGAGTTGGGCTTTGAAAAGGGGAAAAATATTAATGCAATGGTCTTTTTGGCTTCATAAACTTGCAGCCCTTGAAGTAAGGTGGTTGGCATGTAGTGACCTTCTTTCGGGGGAGGCCAAACCCTGGGGGGAATAACAATATGTTGTCACCTGTGGAAGTAGGGTACCAAACTTGTGTGAGAGCAAGACTGAAACAAATACATGTTTAAAATCATAAAATAGCTTAGGCTGGAAGGGACCTCTGGAAGTGTATTGAAAATAATTCCAATAGCACCTTCTGGGATTGAGATGGCAGGAGAGAAAAATATCAATATACAGCTCGTATCAACTGTGAGCCATGGATCTTCTGCTCTGATACAGTGAGAGTCTCAATGGTGATGGCTGCAATCAAATGCTAAATAGGAAGTTTGTAATAAAAAGGGCTTTAGTTAGAATTAATAAAATGTGAAATGCCTCATTCATTGGAAAACATGAGATATTGACTGAGATTTAGAAACACATCCTGCAGGAGCAGGGATCCAGATTGCAGGCTCCAGAGCTGGCTCCGGCATCCCTTCCCTGCATGTGTTACCGTTCCTATTTGAGTGCAGGGTTTCATTTATTTTGTTGGCTGGAAAGGTCACAGTGTGCAAGCTTGAGATGAAATTAGTGAAGAGCTGGAAGCAAGGGCAGCCTCATCCAAATTATCATCACCTTCTCCCACCCTTGCATGCCATGCGTGGCAGTGCCGTGCCACCCAGCGCAGACCACTTCCCCGCTCCGAGGCCCTGGGCTCTGCTGGAGTCGCACTAAGGCTCTTTGTAATATTCCTGCTATGTCCAGCTGGACCGAAAGCCTGTTTTCATCCTGATGTTGATAGGCTCTGAGGACTGACTTCCTGAATGTGAGGTGCTGCACGCTAGACCTATGTGATAACTGTTGGGTCCTCTATAAGCTCCCAGAGCACTGAATTTCAGGGAATATGGGCAGGATCTAAATGCAAATATGCGATAGTCATTATCAAAATAGGATGCTCATATAACAGGCAAATCCAAGGTTATTATGGAAACTTATTTCTGATTTGGACCAAGTCTGATTCCTGTTAAGTCTTTCTATCCAGAGCCGTCCCCCACAAGCTGCATGTGAAGCCATAGATGCACTTTCCGTCTGCAGGAAGGCACCGCGCTAAGTTAATTGGGAAATATGGATTTCAACATCCTCTCGTCTTGTGGAATTGTCTTATGATGTTCCGAAGCTCAAATGGAGTTTCTCATTTGCTCCCAGAGTTAGAAATCTTGGGTAGCTCAGAGGGAGGAAGGGCGTGCTGCTGGATCTGGGGCTTTAGCTCGTGTCACTGTCATCGTGCTGCGAGCGTGGGGACGGTGCCGGTTCGGAAGGGATCCTCTGCTTGGCGAAAAACGGTCTCAGGAGCAGGCTGCCTCCTTGTTTAGCACAGTTACAGCAGGAAGGCTGCGGGACCCAGAGGTTTCTGAAGAGCTACTATGGCTCTTCCTGTCGCTAGGTCCCCAGGCCAGAGCGCTGAGGGGCCAGACGCCCTCAGACGCTGCGAAATAGGGCTGATGGTTGCCGTCCTGCTCTCTGAACGTGGGCGTGCGCATCGCAGCTGCTCCCAGCGGCAGCGTGGCACATACAGCAGGACAAGGGCGAGCTGGGCCACCTGAAACTGGTGGCCTCATCCCTTTGGCCAGAGCTGGAGACACTGGAGAGGCCAAGGGGGAGATCCAGCCTTCTTTGGGGGTTCTGCCACATTTGTTTGGGGATAAACACAACCTCCAATGCTGCTAACCCAGCAATATCCAGGCTGAATTGGCTTAAAAATTACAGCGTTGAAGTTTGTGTGATTGAACGTTTCCGAGCACGATGCCTGTCGCTGTCGGTGCTTTGCCCAATGCAGCGACGGAGCCAGGCTCCGCAGGGCTGGTGAGCCAAGGTGATCAGTGCCTTGGGTCTTTGCCCGGGTGTTGCTGAGCTCTGCAATTAGCATCCCCGGGACCGGAGGCGGCTCGGCAGGAGCTGCTCAGACCTCACAGCTTGGAGCCCTGAGCCAGACGCTTTCCCTTCGCTGTGTTTAAGTGGCGCAGGCTTGACTGGAGTGCCTTAATAAAGCAGAAAGCTTAGTCCAACGCGGGTGGGAAGGTGAAAAAAGAAAGCTTAATTCCCTGCTTATCTCAGCTGTGATTCGGGTTTCACTTCCCTTTGTGGAGGTTTCTCCTTTTCCTCCGTGTTGTCCAAGTGTTGCTTCTGTTGCATTTGTTATTTATTTTCTTTTTAGCCTGGGGGCTGCTGCGGGAGGTGTCTCTTTGCTCTGCCGGCTGTTCCTGATGCTTCGTTTTCCTTGCTAATACCAATTGTTTCTGCCAAAATTGTTTGGTGGTGTTATGTAAACCTAGAATCACACGCTAACGCTCTAATCCGGGTGCTCCTGAACGAGCTGGATCGGATTCGCCCCCGTGCTGACTCCGCTGCCGCCAGGCGCGTTGTGCCGGGGGTCCCCTTGGCTCAGCAGCCACCGGGGGTGGGGTGCCACTGGTCACGGCATCCACAGCCATCTGAGCCAATATCGCCGTTGTTGCTGGTAGTTTTAGTGGGAGGCATGAAAACAGCCTGTAAGTCACTCAGGGCTGGGATTTAAGCTGTTTGCAGAGCGCGGTACCTGCAGAGCAAAGCTTGTTTTTTGGCACCGGGGGGTGTGTTTCTGCTGGTGGGTTTGCAGCAGCGTAGGTGGATGCTATGCGTGTGGTTCCGTGCTAGCACCAAGAAGCGGCTTGCTGCATCCCTGCCCCATCACTGCCCATATCCAGGGCAAAGCTTGCAGTCCCCGTGCTCACCGCTGGCCAGCTGATGGGATTTGAGCTCCTGGAGCATCTTCATGGAGATACTGTGTTCCTGCAGAAGCTGCTGGATGGGTACCTCTTCTTCTGTGCCAAATAGCGTGGGCCCTCCTCTGAAGTGTGCGTGCTGTCTCAGTGGCAAATTGTTGTTTACCTGGAAAGGGATATTAGCAAAGATCTTAATGAATTTCCAAGTGCTGCTTCATGTGATTTGGCAGCCAGAATTACTTTAAAAAAAAAAAGAGAGGGGTCCACCATTGCTGTGTTCCCAACTCCACTTCACTGTTTTTGGGAGATTAGAAAGAGATTAAACCCTGCTGAGTTGGCAGGTGATGCTGATGAATGTTTGGAGGGGATTAGGGTAAATCCATTCCTCCTTCAGATTTAGCTCAAGGTTTGAAGTCATTGATAAAATTTGCCCAGGTTGCACCTCTGAAACCTCCTCTGAGCTGGTGAATCTGCAGAGGTGTAAATGAAGGCAGAACTTGTTTCTGGAGCAGAAGGGCTAGTGAATTAACCTTTATAAGGTTGATGAATCCTTAAGATAGATGTATATCTATTCCTGTCACAGCGTCCAATTAATCTGCATTGCCACAGAATTAAAAGGTGCCCGGGCTGGCTCGTTAGCTGGGGGAAACTGGCCTGATGCTCCTGCTGCACTGCAGCATGGCTGTGAGATGCTCTGCAACAGCCAATCTCTGTGCACAGGACGCCGTGTTCACGTGTCACTTGACTTTCAGCTAAAAAATGCCATCTCTCAAACTAGGAATGGAGTGGAATGGGTGCAGCTATGCTTTGCAGTACAGATCCAGCCAAAGCTGTGTTGGTGTCCTGGCCACCGTTTTTCTTCTGTGGTGGCATTGCAGTGGGACTGGAGGTTAAAGGAGATGTACTTGTCAGCCTCCAGCAGCTGTTGGACCTTCTGGTGTACCTGCATGCAGTCTAGGGCACAAGCATGGGGATGGTGGGACTCTCGAGCATGCTCCTGTAAGGTGCCCCAGCATCAGAAAGGTTGTCTTCAGAGGAGCACTGAGACCTGCAGTGTTGCTGTTTGGGCCGAGGACCAGCGCTGTGGCTTGCACCAGCAGCCCATAGCGCCCTGTGCTGGGCATCCTGCTGGGGCTGCGGGAGAGGGCACGGCTCTGCAGCGGTGCCAAGGATATATTCAGCACAAGGCTCAGCAGCAGCACTGAGCAACTGTCCTGGTGGTGGGAGAAATGATAATAGTCTTTGCTGCTACTTCTCTGTGTTGCGCATAGTCGAATGAAGTTCTTGAGGACCAAAAAGACCTGCTGGGAGCACGGGGGTGCCGCGGTGGAGCATCCACCCTGGAAGAGCTTTGTAAGCTAGGGCAGTGCTGCGGATATGCACTGCCCATGGCATCCAGAGGAGACGACAAGGCAGAGAAAGGAAGAAGCTTTGTGCAAAATGACTTCGGCGTTTTTGGCTTTTGGAGAAGAAGAGCTTATGACTGCAGCCCTGTTTGGATCCCTTACGCTGGCACTGCTCATGCAAGAGGGCTGCAGAGCGGCTTGGCTGTCTCAGGATTTCATACCACCTGTAAACCGGTGCCCACCTCGGCTCTGAGTTTCCCTGCAGAGAAATAGGCACCGGAGCAGTAACAGCGGCAGCTTTGGGATGCTTCAGAGAAGGTTAGCCTGCAAGCAGCAGGTATCTTCGTGCTGCTTAGCAAAGCTGACATTTAAAAATCACCTGGATGCATGTAAAGTTGCGTATATACCTTTTTGACTAAAGAGATCAAACGTGCTCATGCAAAGCCCATCTTGGAAGCCTGAGGAACCTTGGAGCGTGGTGGACCCTACATACTAATTCACAGTAATCGCTCAATAAATCTGTGGTAACTCTGGAGGTGCAAGAGACAGCTGGTGTGTGTCTGATGGGTCTGCTCGCTTCAAAGCCGGTCAGGCTGCAGCTGCGAAGGGAATGCAGGGAAGTTGGCTGCTGCTGCAGAGCTCTCTGCTCTCTGTAATTTGATGACTTGTATATCTCATGAAAGAGAGTGCTGTTAATGCTAGCGTAGGCCAGGTGCACTTGTCCTGAGTGTGATCTGAAGTTCCAGGCTCTGTAAAATAGGACTGAAGTCAAAGCTGGTCTGAACAAGTAGTATCGAGGCATGGAGGGTACAGGGATCAGGCTCGCTCCCTGTGGGGCGAATCTGCTTCCTCTGAGCGGCTTTGGATTTATACGGCTCTAGCAGCAAGCACAGACCCCTCCCGATCATTATAGGTGCTGGTGGGATGCACGGGAAGAATGAAGCCACAGACAACTAGGAATACTTTCAAGAACTTGGAAGTATTGGGACTTAGGAATAATTTAGAAATAACGGGTTTTTTTCAGTGGGTCGTTGGAATTTACACTTTTGTAAAAAGCAGGGGGGGAAGAGAGCTTGAAGTTAAATATATTACTAAACAGAGCTTTCTTAGCTGTCATTAAGCAAGAGGATTTTGCGGGAAGTGTTTTCCAGTTTCTTATCATGTTGCTGCACAAGCTGGTGTTTGCCAATGAGTGTCTCCTTCAAGAAGAGCAAAAAATAAAGTTAAATCCACCATATGGCAGAGGAGGATATTCGGTATCATTTTTTTCTGATGGTGGTAGTTTGTTTAAAATAAAGTTACCTTTGTATTTTCTTAGTTTAAACAAGAAAATAATGGCTGTTGTAATGTCTGTATTGTTTTAAAGCACTTTGGGGTTACATTATTTGAGTGCAAAATGAATTCCTCCTCCGGAGCAAATAAACCCGGTTGGGCTGGGTGCTGGGAGCTGACAGCCTGAGGTGGGGATGTGCAGCGCAGACGGGCTCCGGGGGCCAGTTCTGGATGTCCTTCTTGTTCCTTCTCTTCCCTCCTCCCTTCACGCACCTCAGTGAAGCGGCATCTCGCCCCAGTGAACTGGTTAAAGCACTTACGTCTCTAACTGGAAGGCACTGAGCAGCATGGAAGGGGGGCAACGGCACTAACCAGAGGTGGAAGGAGCCAAGAAAATTTTAAATGTTTTAAACATAGCCTCCCCATATGTCAGCACTTGAGTAAATAGACTTTGGTGAAATACATATCTCTATTTTTTTTTTTTTCCCCCCTCATCTGATCACCAACTTACACTTGCAGTTGGGGGGTTTTCTTGTTTTTCTTTTTTTCTAACTATACCTAAGTCTGACAGCACGTTACGGATGCAGTAGGAGAGCGCTTGCTGCTGATGCAGTGCGTGTCAGTAATTGCATACGCAGCTCGTGGGCGTGCGAGGTGGCTTGCACAAACAGCCGCCCGGCTGCACGCGCAGCCCGAGCGCAGCCAAGTCCCAGCCAGTTCACCAGAGCTGCAGATGCGTACATGGAAAGTGAGCTGAGACCTCTGAAAACTTGGCACAGGCCGGTTTTCAAACGGTATCCAATGATGTAATACCGCAAATATTAGGAGCACAACATCTGGTAGCTCTGCTGTCTACATGCCCATTGCAAACCATTTTTCAGACCCGTGTAAATGTTCAGTTTAGTCACAGAACAGTGTGGTAAGAGACTCGTGCAGTCAAGGCCACCTGCTTGCCTCTTTTCCTTTCACATAAAATAATGAGGACATTTTTTGTTTGGTTTTGTTTCCGATGCAGTAAGTGACACTTTAAAAGCAGCATTAGAAGGAGAAGTCAACATCTCTTTGTGCAAAGGTGTCAACGTTTTTATTTTAAGCTTAATGTTGCATTTAGTTCATTATCTCTGAATTGTAAAACACAGGTGGGGATGAGTTGGATATCCCGCTGGAGGGATTAGTTCCCGGCTGTGGATGGGAGGTGTTTTCTGTGTGTGATGTACTGCTCGTGCGGGTCTGGGCTCCGGAGCTCCTGTTCTGCAGCCTCCCCTGGGACGCGGGTTTCCAGCGTTGGATGTGGCAGTGCCCCCTCTCTCTCCAAAAGTGAAACAGAGCTCATAGCTGGTGCAAAGCCATGAAACTATGGGTGCTACAAGTGCTGTGCGAGCTCCAGCCCTTGCGTATGTGGCAAGGGTGTGCCCGTAGGATGCAAACCTCCCTGACCGCTTTGCAGGCAAGTGCATAGCGGTAGCAGTGGAGAGTCCCAGCTCTGTGTGAGCAAAGGGGACAGGCGAGCTCTGCTGGCTTCCTTTTGTGGCTAATGTGGGTTCAAGGCTTTGTTTAAACTTAGGAGATCACAGAAATTGGGGCTGGGTGTTATTGCAACTCTGTGTGGTCCAGCAGAGTTTTGAGGCCCCAGCTGAAATGGGTTCTACAGGGCACTAAGCAAACACCTGGTAAAGGATGGTCCCTAAGAAAAATAGCAAAGATGGACAAAGGGTGTGTGTATGTGTGTATATAAGGGAGAGAGAAATGCTATTGTTACCGAAGAATTTCTTTCCAGGATTACTTCAGAAGAAACTCAGTGCTGCAAGTTCTGCATTACCAGTGTGCCTGGTACGTGGTACCCGAGACCAGAGCACGGTCCTGCGCTGTGTGCTGTGCTGAGAGGCCGGCGTCCAGCATGAGGCTGGTCCTCCCGGCCTGCTGCTGGGGGTGTCGTCGTTCTTGCAAGTCATACGCTTGGTGAGATTGCTGCTGGGCTGTGGCATCTGGCTTTGATGGGGCGTTTGCACTGGGGGAAATCATTAGATGATCATAAGAAACTACAGGTGTGATGCAAGTGAGAAAGTGTGGTTTAAGCTCGTCTTTAGCTCCAGAAGACCTCTGGAGCCACAGATGCCATCAGCATCCTACAGCTGTATAATGCAGAGTCTGATGCCGTCCCCAGTGGTTTGCATCAGGCTGCTGCGTGTCAGCAGCGCTGACTTCAGAAGAGGCTCTAAAACAAATAGGACTGGTGAGGCATCCCTGGTGGGTTGCCAAAATGGGACTTCAGACATCAGAGTCACTTCCACCGCTGAATTCCCTGGGCACTATGGCAAATTAGTTTGCGATAGAGTCTCCTGAAGCGTGAGGCACGTGGTTTATGGTTTTACCAAAATCATCAAAGCTGAAAAATTGATCAATCCTATTCCTTTCTCCCAGTGACCACACGCTTGGTGAAATTTTCACATTCTTCCTTCCTTTTTCTCTGTGTGAAATGTCCCACCTTCTTGTACGAAAGGCCGCAGAGAGCACGTGGCTACCTGCAGTGCGGGATCCCCGGGCGCTGCTCTGGGCCATGCCGGAGCGTGGCTGCAGCTCTCCGCCCTTGCGTGATGCTCCCTGTTTGGCATGTCATCTTGTTTCTTTTCCTTTTGGAAAACCGGGGGAAAAAACCAGTAAGGGAGGAGCTCGTCGCTTCCATGCTCACCACCTTGCTACAATGATGAGAGGGTTCATAGGAAAGGTGACCACTGAACTGGTAGCCACTGTCTACATGGGTTTCGCTGCATTCCTAATGCAGGAACTTCAGAGCTGGAGCGAGATTCATGTTGTTGGTGAATATCATGACTTGCATGTCTGTCCTGTGTATGTAAAAGCTGTGGTTTATGGGGGAGCAGTAGCACTGATAGAGGTAATTTCCCCAATGCAGTGATCGGGCAAGCGCCTTCTGAGTTGTGGCATCAGAAGTGGGTCCCCTGCTCCCCAGCAGGGGCCAGCACAGAGGTGTTGGCTTGGGTTGGGGTCTCTGCATCTGCCTGGGGATGGGGGAGCTGTGGAGGAATGAGTTAAAATGAATGCAGACTGTCCAAAAAGCATACGTAGGAAGGTGTTGAGGAAGACCGACTTCTCTCTTACCTTGTGCTGTTTTCATTCAAAAGATTGCAAAAATCACCAGCTCTGGACCACTGCAGAAACCCCACTCCTCTGCCCCATCCACGCCTGATGGGGAGGTCCTCCCTGGCACAGAGGTGGTACCCAGCCTCCATCCCCGGGGCTGTGCTTTGCCAATCCCTCGATGGCATGAAGCTTCCTCTGATACTCAGGGACTTCAGTTCACATTGTCATTTTCATTCATCTTGTGCATCAATGGCATGTGTGAATGGGAAAAGGGAGCAGTTCCAGTTTGCCCACATTTGTTGAATTTGATATGAGAAGACTTCATTCAAAAAAAAAAAAGAAAATCTTAAAACATGAAGCCCAAGAGATGGGTGAATTTAAGTGCTATTAAGAGATTCTGGTTAATGCCCAGCCGTGTATATTGATTCAGCTAAGCAGCACCAGCAGTTCAGCAACATTCTCTCGTTTCTCTTGCAAGTGCCCCTGGTTCCCGGGCTGCGGAGCGCTGGCTCTCGGTAGCGAGCAGTATCTGGTTTCACCTGTCTCCTCTACCCTTTTCTCTTTGCTTGTCCCACCTTTGCTCCGTGAGCTCTGCCAGCTGCATCTGTGGGGTCAGGGGGGAAGTTTGTGCCGAGAGGTCTGGGCTTTGGTCAAGAAGCGACTTGCTGTTGGGCACGGCCAGATCCCCACAGTCCCAAAGCTCCCCGTGTTGCGGGTAAAACAGCTCCTGGCACTGCTCGTATGGGTGTCGCGAGGCTGCGGCCCGAGGCCAGGGAGAGGGGTCTCACCTGGAGTCTATTTGTTTACAGGCTTTATCTGATCCCTTTGCTGCTCCTGCCACAAAGCCTTGATGACGGTGAGTGCTTCTCTCCACCAAGTCACTTCTGGTGATGAATTAAATCATGACATTATTTTTTTTTCCCCTCCAGTATTCAGTGTTCTGAGCTAAATTAGACTAGAAACCTTTTCAAACTGTTCCTTTAATAAAGTATTTAGTTAATAGATGATGCATGGCTCACAAAGCTTGCAAGAATCTGACACGGAGTATCATAATATTATGATATTTAACAGCAAAACCTGCTGCATTATCAACTTACCTCTATAGCATGGAGGAGGCAACAGCTGAGGCATAAAAACTAATGCTTCAGTATGACAGAGCTAAAATTGAACTTGGCAATTACCGCGTGCATGATTCGCAGTATTGTGAAGTGAAGCTACTATATAAATCAGCTCCAGTAATCATAGGGTTTAAAATTAGTCGGTTACTATTAACTCTGCCAGTGTTAGCATATGTTGAAGAATTATAAAAGTGAAAGGTATGGAATATCTGAAGTACGGGTTTAAAGTAAACCACTTGAACAAGCTCCCAGTGGGAGGATTTTAAGTTCATGCCGAAGTAAGGTTTTGGGTACTCTGACAAAGGTTTGTGGAACACATTTAATTGCACATTGCAGTCTAATCTTTTGAATGCTTAACATCCTTTAGAAAGCACCTTTTCATGTTCCCAAGACTTTCACAGTTCACAGAGGGTAGTGATGATTGAATTTAATTTTTTTCTCCCTTACAGATTTTTTTTTTTCAGAGCAGCTCTATTCAAATAGTTTGCAGAGCTCTTCAATGCCAGGCATAGAAAAAAGGAAACAGCAGGATAATGTTTTAAAATCATTATGGGGAAGTGAAAGGCTGCTCTGAGCGCAGCACAGAAATTAGCAACTGCTATGATTGCTAAATTTTTATTCAATGCAAAATTCATGGAATTTGCGCTGCTATGAAAAATATGGGATTCAAGTTATTGAATAGGATTCTAAATTATGTAGGATGCACAAATATTTTATATGGGGCACAGAGCTGCATGTGTTTCTGTAGGAGAGCAGGAGAAGCTGGAAGCAGCTCTGCTGGGGTCAGATGGTTGCTTTAATGTCCTGTCCTGTCCCCTCGCTCCTCTGATTTGTGTTAACGTTTTCAACTTAATTTTTGAGATAACACTGTTCCGGTCTTCATGACGCATGACTGTGATGAGTGTGCACATAACCTCTGAGTTTATAACCTCTGAAAGCTTTCGAAGAAGGGTGAGGACAGGCAGCTGACTTGCTGCAGGGTTCACACCCCTTGCTCCGGACTTGCCACACTGGGAGGACGTGCCACCGCACGGTACCTCGCGTGCTTCCAGGGGCCTCGTGCTTGTGGCTTTTGTTGTCGCGGCTTTGCTGTCCAGGAGTAATTCTGATTGAGCTGCATCCGATGTTGGAGTGCTGGAGGAGGGGATGGCACAGCCCCCTCAGATGCCTCAGCCTGGCCTGGGGTCCTGCGAGCAGCTCCTAAAGGATGCTTCTGGCACTTAATCTCATTTCAAATGCCTCTGTCCCTGGTTTCTCCCTCCCTGCATCCCTTCTGGGGAAGGTGCACCGCACTCTGATGGAGTTTCCTCGGTGGGTGCTTTTCCTGCTAGTGAATCTAAAAAACTCATTTCCTTAACTTCATCCGTAGCTCTAGTTGGGCCCCCTGCACCCTGCAGTCCTGCCTCACCCAGGCAGCATCCCCTGCGCTCCTGCAAGGCGGCTCCCATCCCTCTCTTCTCCGTCTGTGTCTGACCTTCAGATGCTAACGCAAGTCATGATGACTTTTCTGGGATTTCTTTTTCCCCACTTGCCTCCTGTCCATACCGTTTTGTTTAGTTACAGCCACGTCTGGCTCCAGAATAGGCAACTTGTGTCTTGTTTGTAAGTCCAGTGAAGTGGAAATGTTGCAGCAAATCTGTGCTTTAGTCGTTCTTTACTTTTAGTCCCCCCATGTGTCCTAATTATTTAGTGCAACTCGTTCAACCAGCGTTTTTGAAGACGCTCATGTTCCGGCAGGGAGAAGGATTGGATGAGACTGTCTTCTCTCTTGTTTTTTTTCTTCTTTATCTTGCTTTTTAAAATAGAGAAATAGGAGGACTGGCATACAGCAGGACCGTGCTACGGTCCTGGTTAACGTGCAAGCAGCACACAGAGAAATGCTTTGTTAATCAAAGTGCAGCCCGGTCAGATGGAAGGATGGAAAAGGTGACACCAAGGGCTGTTTGGGTGCTGCTCGGGGGCAGTGCCCGCGCGCGATTACAGAGTTAGACGCTGTACTCTGCGATAAAGATTGAAGACTGTGAAGGTCACTGTGCACAGATGAACCCTATTTGCCATCATACTGGGGACTTCATATTTTGGAGATAGGCTCTGTTGTTTGTCTCACCAGCAGCAAGGCGTTACCGTATCAGTCAGAGATAAACCTTGCTGCGTTCTGTTAGAGGATTTTGAAATATATAATTTTCAATTGGCTGATACAGGGTAAATTTCCCCCATTCTCTCTGCCAGTAACTTTAAGATTCACGAAGAATTTATCAGTACATTTAACACTTCCATTGAAACTATATTTCTGAGGTTATGGAAATGAGCTACAAATGAAAGTCACAACTCAAAAAGCAGGAAACATGCCTGTAAGCGAGGAAAAAGCTGTCACTGGCATTGTGAAGAAAGAGAGGTATAAATAGGGCATTGGGTTAGAAAGCAGGAAATCTGCGTGCTGTGGGTTTTACTTGGAATTTCTTCTGGTGACCCTAGATAAGATTGTTAACCCTTGTCTCTGCAGACAGTTGTACGTGTTCACTTATGGGCTCTGTTTCTGGCTTTTGGGATTGTCTGCACGAGCTAACTGTTTGAAAGTCTAGCCGCTCCATCAATCACAAGTGTGTGGTTTTCATGCTTAGGAAGGATCACTTTACCAAAGAGAATGGATTTCTCAATATTTCCTGTAGAGTATAATTTAGTCTTGTCCCTGCACTGCGTGGCCTGGGGGGGGGGGATGATCTTGGCAGCAAAGTGTCTGTCCTTACAGGCAGGAGAGGGGAGAGTAGGTGCCACAGTGGCAGTTCCGACTGCAGGTGGATTTAATGCAGTTGATGACCACAACTTCATGAACTTCATGTTCGGTATTATTTTTAGAGAGAAGGTAAAATAAATAGCATCAGTCAGGAGGGACTTTTTCTTATCTCCACAGCTGACCCAAGAAGACTCTTCCACGTGAGGCAGTGCCATAGATGTCCATGCATGTCGGTCCTTGCTTGCAGCCTGCACAAGGACCACAAGTGAAACAGCTCCAGTCATGACACAAGGCTGTGTCCCGGGAGGCATAACCTGCCAAAAAAAGGGCAGGGTTTTGCCCAAAACGTGCTCTGGTCTTTCAGCCTCATATAAGTACGGCTGAGTGTGTAGCGTATCAGCAGAACATGATCTGTTATTTGTCACACTGTTCTGTATAGCTCTCTTCAAAGGGGGTATTTTTTTTAAGCATACGCTGGGTACAGCGATAGGCTGGGGGGAACCACTGAGGTGGATAGTTGCACGGGGAAAGCCAAAGAGACAGTGCCACTGGACTGTTACCACCAAACAAGGTGCTGTGCAGCATCCCACCCGCGATAAGATGTGCGGATGTTCGTTACATTACGTCCTCCACGGTTGGAGATGCAGGTGTTGGAGCGTCCCGGGGGTGCACATACCAATGTGCTCCGGAGGGGATGCTGCCTCCCCTCCTGCCCCCCACCACCTGGCGGTGCTTCGGATTTTATGCTGGGGTCCCATTTCTGGGGATAAGCGATGGGATGCGGCCGTGGAGAAGAGCCGTCCCATCACGGCCTTTAATGACTTAAAAACCATTGAAACAAAACCAATACTGTGAGAAGCGGACCCAGCCTCGCTGAAACTGATGCTTTCAGTTCCTGGGCTGACAGCTCCAGTGTGTGTGTAAGCCGGGGGTCATGGGGGTCTTTAATAAAATGACGAGTGGGTATGATAGTTCTAGCTGTTACAAGTTATAAATCTGGCCTAGGGACTTATTTCAGGCTTGTGCAGTCTAAAATTGTCTCACAGCCTGAAATCACATCTCAAATAGAAATAATAACCTCCGATCTCTCCGATACCTGTGTGCTCTATAATAAACAAACGGTGACTTCCCCGGAGGTGTCATCCCGGCAGCAGCAGAGCCGCTTCCCGGGAGCGCCAGCATCGAGGAGCGCTTGCTTCACGGATGAGATGCAGGAACCGGGATGTTTTCCACGCAGCTCATGACTCTGTAGGAGTCGGTAGTAGTAGGGGGTTTTGTTGTTTGTTTGGGGTTTTGTTGTTTGTTTGGGGTTTTGTTGTTTGGTTGGTTTGTTTATGGTTGGGGTTTTTTGTTGTTGTTGTTTTTCTTTTTTGTCATGGTGCTGTTCTCTGAAGGTCAAAAAAAAAAGAAAAGAAAAAGGTGATGAGTACTTTGTAGCTGAGCAGGGGGGACTGATCAGCTCTTGCAAGCTGAATCTGAATCCTTCAGAG
Source organism: Phalacrocorax aristotelis (assembly GCF_949628215.1). NCBI lineage: Eukaryota > Metazoa > Chordata > Aves > Suliformes > Phalacrocoracidae > Phalacrocorax > Phalacrocorax aristotelis. The sequence goes on along the minus strand of NC_134288.1, from coordinate 3,991,180 downwards.
GAAACCATGAAGGATTCCCCATGTTTCTTGTTCTTTGATGTCCCTTGTCCCCGTGGGCCATCTCACTGTGAATCTCAGTGCTTTCATAGGGAGGTTCCTGGTGCCAAACCTGCAAACTCAGTGCAGGGAGTGACTTTTCTCCCTTTGGCTACGACTTAAACCCCCGAAGCTGAGCATATTTGAAAAAGATTTTGCACTGCTTGCAAGGCCTTTTGCAGAAGCTGTAGCAGAAACCGGTGGGGACAGAGCAGTTGCACCCCCTCATAAGCAAAAGCAGAATTTGTCTCGTCTCAGAGCGCGCAAACATTTGCTCTGTGGGCTGTGATGCAGCGTGGCTCTTCTCTTCGTACAGGTTGTTTTGTTTCCTGTGGTGTCTGTGTTGCTGTTGAGGCAGTGCCACGAACCTCCTGTTTCTCCCAGGCCTGTTTGCATGGCAGGTGTTTGCTGTGATAAAATATTGATGGGGAGGAGGAAGGAAGGCTTCGTTCTCTGTCTGTCCCTATCTCGTTATTTTTCAGGAGGGAGGTATGAAAAGGACCGCTTCTTGATTTTCAAAATCAACCAAAGTCAAGACAGAGAACCTGGAGCATTGCTAAAATTTGAATATAACTGGGTTTTGGTGCAGCTTGCTGTAACTCTGTTAAATCCCTGCCTTTGCCAGAAGTTGGAGCTGGATGCTGGCAGGTCTGTTTGGCCATGGATAGAGGAGCAGGGCAGAAGACATAGAGAGCAGTGAGGTATCCCGGGATGTGCGTGGGGCACACGGCAGCCTGTGCTGGATGTCCTGGCAGCAGAGGGAGCCTTACCTGTCCTGTGCTGCCCCACCAGTGCTGCTGGTCTTCAAATGCCCCAAAATGCAGCATGTTCCTGCTCGTGTTGTCTTTGCTGATGTCCTCAAACTATAAGAAAAACTGAAAAAGTATCATAAGAACCTCGGAACATCTCACTGAGCAGAGCTGCCCGCTGACCTCTGGACTGCCTGGACGCTTCCAGTGCAGGATGAGACCGCAGCATGATCCCTGCCCGTAGCATGCAGCGGCCACAGGCTGAGCCCCAAGCCTTGCCTGAGAGCCTGCCGGTGAGAAAAGGGCTGGCAGATGTGTGGGGTGTCAGAGCATCACCTGTTTGGGTGAGCCAGCTGGTTTGCACCCCTGTAGCTCGGCATGCAGCAGGAGCAAGATAAATGGGCAAGAGGAGCAGGCAGCATTGAGGAGGAACGATAGTGAAGGGGGGTTAGGACAAGAAGCAGCACTTACTTTCATTTTAGACTCATTGCATTGCTGTTTTGTAGCACTGAGCCCAACCCTCTCCTGCCTTTTCTTTCAGTCTTTCTGCCAGTTCTGATTTTCTGCCCCAGGACCCGGCACGCTGAGGCTTTTCCAGATGTAACTAAAGATGGAGCATAGTGCATATAAGGTGCTTTTGTATTCAACAGAGACACTGAGTATTTAAACAAGAGAGCTTCTCCCCTCATGTTGTAGGTGACAGGCTGGGACACCAGGACCTCACTCCATCACGTTGCACTTTTTCTTCCTGCAAAGAAATATGTTGGATGCTCCTTCCCCTTTCCCAAAAAAGAATATACCCTGATGCCGCTGGACCAGCCACTCTGTGGGGCAGCAGCTGGTCCATGTGGGGAGCAGCATCCGTATGACTGTGGCGAAATCAGGAATGAAGGGAAGAAAACCAGATAAGACAAGTGTGGGTGTGCAGGGTCCCCTCTGGCAGGGAATTAGGAACCTTGCTGCAACAAAAGCAAGATTGGATAGGTTTTGAGGAGGGCTGTGGAAGGGAATCACTGGCTTGCACACATCAGGGTGGCCTCCAGTAAGACCAGTAAAGCTCGGTGGGTGGCTGTGCCTGCTCAGGTGAGCCATGTGCTGTAGGCTGCCCACCCCGTGCAGCACTCAGAGCTCTAGGTTGGCCTGTGGTAATTTTTTTTTTTTTAATACAGTAACCGAAAAAAAAACCCTGCTTTTGTCTTAATTGAAACAAAAACAGGAGGTAAGTGCCCCAGAAACTTCACTGTGCACAAGCTTTAAGTGGCTGTGGTTTTTGTTTCTAGCTAGCTATAACTATCTGATGAACCGTTTCTGTTGGTTTTTCTTGTCTATTTTTTCTTTTTCTATTTTCCCTGCACGAAGGAAGGCAGAATTTTTTTCTGGCCAGTTTGTAACCCTGCTGTTCCCAGCCTTGCTGTTAGCGGCCGTGTTCATGCTTGATGTAAGCCAGCGTGCTCCGAATCCGTGTGCACGTGCAAGGTCTCAATGTGACCTCCAGCAAGGATATTAAATGACTCTAAAAGCCTTTCTGCAGTAGCGCGTGTGTAACACACCACGGGTTTGGCATTAGTATTGACTGATGGCTATAACGTGAGCTGCAGGATGAGGATTGCAGGTTGCTGTGCCCAGTCGGCGGGGCTGGGGTTTCCAAGTGCCTGTGGGAGCCAAGTACCTCCAGTATGGGCATAAGGTACTATCCAGTCTTCTGCTAAGAGTTAAATATCTGCCAAGAGTTAAAAAAACATTCAGTCACTCTTAATACTGAAGAGAGACATACCCATGCTGAACTGAACGGGTCAAGCCAGTAACTGCTACATGGGTCTGGGTTTTATTTTTGGTCATTACAATGAACGCTTCTGCTTTGTACTTTTTTTCCTCATTTTTATGTACCTTTGGACTTGCTGTTCCTGTTCAGCGTTGCTCATGTGCTGTGCTGCCTGGGGACCAGTAACACCCAGCAAGAGAGATTGTCAGAGCCGATCCCCCAGTGTTGTTTCAGCCGTTTGCAGTTCCAGGCAGTATGTGTTTTTAATTTGTGTCATTATCCAGACGTCTTGGCTTCTGCTGTGGGGTGTTTTGAGCTTTTTTGGAAGCTTCACAACACAGTGGTTATTTCCAAAGGAAAGGTGTTGAACTAATTGGTCTGACCAGCTGCAGCAAATCCTACACCGCAGGATTACTTGAAACTAGAATGATGTGCCTGCTTGACTAAGTTGGCATGTGGGTATTGAGACTAAATCCTAGAGCAGAGGCAAAGGTGAAATTCAAGATCTGCTGTAGTTGGAAAATGGAAGATACGTGGACTCTTCAATGTGCTGCTATTAAATGGTGGAAACAAGGTGATACTCTTCACTGGAAGAGTTTTACCTTATTGCAAGCATAGATCTTTTTGAGAAAGGGGTTTAGCAGCTTTTGCTGATTCAGGAAAGCTATATTCTAGCTGGGCTTGTCCTTTGGCCTTCGGCCTTTCTTCTCTGCAGCCTTGCAGTCCTTAAGTGGCTGTACCAAACTACCGGTATAATGAAACATGGATTAAAATTGCCTAAGTCTTGTATAAACTTTTGACTCTGGTATTGCCAGCAACTGAGGGAGTATCGACGCTCGGTCTAATACTTCTAACACTTGGTTGTGGTTTTTGATTTGGCCTTATTCTGGTGAGGATATGCTTAGTGTTAGTTATTACTCGTGGTTGGCATTGAAGTAGGCTCAGAGAGAAGCTGCTTGTCGGTTTGTTGCTAGTACTGCTCGTATCATGCTTCCGCTCCATCTCTGTTTTCGTCAGCATGTCTCACTGGAGCAGGGCCAGGGAGCCCACCTCTGTGGTTAGCGTATAGCCCGGGGAGGTCTCCGTCCTGCCCTCCAGTCAAGGCCAGGTGTGCCCCTGGGGGCAGCTCCTGCTGCCAGCTCCGCTTGCTCTTGCCCTAAGAGATGCCAGCTCCTGCTGTTATTGGCATCGCGTTGCAAAGAACTGTGTCTATGTGTTATCAGATGAACGGGAGATTTCTGATACAGATATGCAAACAAAGCCTGTAGATAGGGTTCTCTTGAGTTATGAGGCCTCTCTGAAAATAGGTTATTCTTAAAGGTTTTCAACCACCATTCTCGTGTGATACAAGACAGAAAGTCCTTGTGCATCAGAACAGTAGCAGATGTCAGTTGAAGGACATGCTGAATTACAGTCAGTTCGTGTGCCAGGAGCACGGGCCAAGTTTGTAACTGTGAATGAGGTTCCCGTGTGACTGTGATTCTTCTGTCTGCTCGCAAATTGGGTGTTGACGCTGTTATATTTTACTGAATGTGTTTGCCTGGAGGTATTGTTTAAGGAGTAGTTTTGTGCGACTGAATTCCAACCTGTTGGATGTTTGCAAGCAGTTCGGTGTGGTTATTTATTGGTTTTCGTGTGACTGGTGCACAGCTGAATAAACGAATGCTCATTCCTTCGAGCGTTTGCAAGAAGCAGCTCGGAGCCAGCTTGACTGAGCAGCCTCCAGCATTGCTCTGCATCCTGACAGCCATCCTGAACTACATCAAGAGAGGTGAAAGCAAAGTCACTTCCTGGAAAGGAGAGAGGAAAAAATATAGTTGTTTTGTTAGTAAGTCTGGTTGGCAATTCTGTATACTTTTTAACTTTATTTTAAGGCTCCTGACACAGCTTACCGCTTCTGTAGCCCTTGCTGGCCTCTCCTGGGGATGCCTGCTGTGGTCAGAGGTGTGTTGCTGCCAGGTACCCCAGGCTGGATTGTGGCTGTCCCACCTGCCAGCCCGGGACGTTGCAGTCAGCACTGACAGCCATGGCAGGTCCAGCCTGGTGCATAGCAGCGGTCGTGTACCACTCCTGGGAGCAGTGATCGCGTGTGCTGGCCCCATGAAGCGTCTCTTAATGGAAATGCTATTTATTACAGCAAAAATACATGTTAAAGAAATTTAGTAATAATGAGACCATCTCATTATGCATATGTCCATCCTGCTCTTGCTTACCAACTCTTTGACCATCCTACAGAAGCGGTCCCATCTCCCTGGCAGTCGCCGTGATCTGCGTCTGGCCAACGCAGCTCTGATCCCTTCATTCACAAATGACTTGTCCTCCTGGCCTCGGGAGCTGGGTCTGGTTAAAAGCCACGTGTGCCAGCCCTTCCCCTGTTCCTGGGACGGTGGCGTGCCTTGATCCTCTGTAGCCCTCTGGTGTGTATTAGCCCTAGTAGAAGCTCTGTGCCCCCTCAGCTCGTGATGCAGAAGCACGTCGTTGCCTTGCAGTTACTTATGCGCTCTCCCTTGAAGCCGGAAGGATGCACCCTGCGAGAGGGACCGGAGCAGCAGCACCCTCATTGTTTTGGCTACCACACACACAAAATGCTTGAAGTCATCACTTGTAGATTGTTATCCTGCAGTTCTATCACGTCCCATAACCACCCCCCTTCCTCTTCCGATAGCGACTGTGAGCAAAATGCAAGATCTGAGGGGGAAGGGCTGTGAATTCCCAATCAGAGAGGATTTGAGGGTTTAAAAACAATTAGCTTTTATGCTTCTGTGTATGGTATGTGGTCTGGACCAGCATGGGAGTCGGAGGGCAGCGGCCTTCCCAGCTGGGCAGTGTTTTGGTGTTGATTTAAGCCTTTCCGTAAGGCATGAGGTGTTTGCAATGATACTGTTAATTTAGCAAACCTGACTGCTGCCCTGTGATCCGTATTAGTATAACTTCATACCCTCGGGCAAGCAGATCAGCATCCACACCAGGGGGTTTTAGTGGAAGTAGGGCATCCATGTCTGAACAGAGATGAATGAAACGATGCAAAAACTGCCGTGAGGGGAAGCCAAACCATGGCAAGCACGGTGGGCTCCTCCCCGGGGCTGCATTTCAGGTGAGCTCGTGGCACAGCCGGCCGACAGGGACACAGTCAACGCTAGATGAGATGAGATGAGCAGGGCTCTGTCTTGCTTAGCAAAGACTACAAAGAGCAGATGTATTACTTATTTATGCAGCCCAGATCCTGGTGTGACAGAGTGCTGCACAAAAGCTAAAATGACAGTAATTAGAATGGATCCGCACTCAGTGACCCAGAGAAAAGTGAAAACCCAGGAAGATAATCATGAGCGAAAGAGGCAACGCAAAACAGAAAATGGTGACGGTTACAATTTGAATGAGAAAATGAGCTCCTAAAGCAAACTAGCTCCTGGAAATCCCATTAACGCTGACAAATATCCAGCTCCAGGATTCGGGAAGTATCACAGCGAACATCTGCTCAGGTAAATAACGAGGACGAATCAGCTGCTGTTTGAAAATGCTGCCTGCTCCTCTGTTTAAGGTGAGTCTGTTAATGCAGGCTGCCTGTAAAAACTGCTCACTATCATTGCCATGCTAACAATTATATTATCTGTGGTCGGGGATTATTGAACATGTGGCTCCCCAGCATTAGCTGCAGCGTGGCACCACAACTGCTACTGCAGGAGCAGCTCTGAGGATAACCCACGTTCTTGGCTTTAAGGACGACAGATTACCAAAGAGTTGTTGTTTTGTTTGAGCCCTCTAAAATGGGTGAGACTCCAATAAATTCAAGCCTAGATTCTGTTCTCATTTGCTAGCTGCTCCATCCGGCTATTTCTGGTCAAGTTTTAAATCCAAATGAATTTTGGTTCTCTGATGTTGTGAAACTGTTTTGGGTTTGTTTGGTTTTAACAAGGAGGCCCAGTTCATGAGCTGAAAAAAAGTCCTCAAAGCCTCCATCTGAAGACAGCTTTGATTGCACTTAGTTGAGTAGAGAGACCGATTCAACATCTCCATTTTGTAGTTGCCCAGCACAAATGGTTTATAGCCATAAAAATAACCCTGAGAAGGAGCCCTGGTCATCCAGGAGAGCTGGGAGGGGTGGACTGGCTTTGGACTTGGCAGTCCTGTTGACTCTATGAGGTCTTCTGCTTGGCTTTGACTTTTGTGAAGATAACTGGAGGTGGATTGGAGTCACAGCTCCTCTGGGGACATGAGGGAACTTGGATGTGTTTGGAGAGGCTTGTCTCTGCACTATGGTATATCACCAGAGATGCAAAACTGTAAAGGGTAAAGTTTGGCACTGTCACAACTGCTTTGGTACAGGAAAATAGTGACAATTGGGTCTGAGTTGCCTCTCAGCCAGAGAACAAAGCTGTGTCACGAGCCCAAAGGCATTGCCTGGCTGTAGCTAGACAGGAAGAAGATTGCAGGCTGATCCACGTGCACAGGGGAAGGCAGTTATTCAGGACTGAGTTGGATGCTTTTCCAGGGCTTTATTCATGTGTGAGGCGTATTCATGTGTAAAGGAAAACAGCGTTGCACTGGAAGTGCTGTGCAGGAGTCAAACGCCTTTTGCCTCTGCTCGCTGGAGCCATCTTCTGAGCAATAGCTCGGGTGGTCCCACTGGCACTGGCACTGAAAAGCAGCAGCTTTTGTCCTCAAAATGTTTGTGGTTCCTGCAGGGGTGGGGGTATGCCTCAGCCTGGGAAGTGAGAGGAAGCTTTCAAGCCATGATGGACGCTTCTCCCAGCAGTTGGCACGGGCTGGACATGGCCACAGTGAGGCGAAGCAGGACCAGGAGGTGGGCTTGGGTCAGGCACCAAAAGCAACACCATGTGTTTGAAAAGGACAGCGGTGGAAAGAAATTCTAGCAGCTCTGGTGTGCTCCAGGAAGCCATGAGTGTTCCTGGGGATTTCCTGGGGATCTAAGGACAGATTTAAGTTTGGGGTTAGTCTGGCGGTCTTTTGACAGCAGGAGGTGAAGTGAACGGTGCAGCCCTGTCACCCCTAATGAATGGGGTTGTCAGCAGCTCCGTGGTGAATCTTGGCTCATGCTGGATATGAACCCCTCAGCACCAGGACTAATGATGGAGACGATTAAGCAGGAACTCTCCCTCTGGCGATGTCACACATCTTGTAGCGTGTGTCTGACCTGCTGAGAATCCCGGGCCCTGCAGGCTGTGGTGGCCATTCCTGGTGGCCCCAGAGTCCCTGGCACGGTGACACACTGTGGGACCCCTTGGAGAGCTCTGGGGCAGCGCGGCTCGGCCATCTTGGCCGTGGTGAGCGACCCAACAGCAATGGTCATGAAGCTTAACGAACCAGGATGAGAAATGGCATTAGACATATCTGAGCACGGAGGTTTGTAACCTCTCATGCAGAAGCCCACAATGTATGTACATAAGAAAGAGCGGCGAGTGAAGGAAGACAGTTAAACAGCGAGGGCGCTTGCCTGGGTCGGGGGCTTTTGGCTGGAGCACGGTGTGCAGAAACCAGCTCAGAGTGAGCAAGGAGTGATCACTTTGATCCCCAGAGCAGCACGGGCTGCATTTTCAGGACATGATGCTGCCCCTGTGCAGGCAGAGCGTGCCCACCATCCTCCATGGGATTTTTGCCTGCAGAAAGACTCCAGGATTTCTCTCTTGGCTCTAGCTGCTCACCTAAGGCAGTGGGTGCAGGAGGACAAGCCTGCAGGAAGGGAGAGCTGGAAGAGATCCTACTTCTTTTCTGCTGTTTCAAATTGTAGTAGGGATTTTTTTTTTTTCTGTGTAAAGTGTGTTAAACGTTTCAGAAGTGCCAGGGCTGGGATGGGACCCAGCACATGCAGAGAACAAAGCATGTCAGCAAGTCCCTTGTCTCCAGGCTGGCTGACAACCGTCTGTTCTGGGTAATTTTTGGTGTCATCAATCACAAGTACCTAGACGGCAGCCTCATGGTGCCCTGTGTGCACTGCGGAGCTCATTGAGTGACCTATTAGTGCTTTCAGTTAATTCTGGTGACATATTTATAGCACGGAGATCTGCACCACCGATTTCCTACAGGACACACCATGGTTTGACATCAGATTAAGTTATAGAGTATCCTCTCCTGGCTGGGTCAATGGGTAGAGTCAAACAGAGCCTCGTCTACATGCAGATGAGGAGGATTAGGTTTAAATCGGCAAATGTCAGTAATGGCTGTTTTTCCTACCAAGGGAAGAATAGGCAGGGAAAAATTTCCATCATTAATAATTGAAGTTTATAGAGGGAAGAAAAAAAAAAAAGAACGTATCATGTACCACTCCTGCAGATAACAGGGCCCCACTTTTAATTCTGTCTGGCAGACAAGTGCTAAAAAATTATTATGATTATCACCAGGTTTCTGAATCTGTTATGAATCCTCTGCAGTCATGGAATATTTTAACAAATGCCCTTTTGTAGCAGAGCTGAAAATACTATTGGTAGCGCAAAAATGTCCATGGAAAAATGCAGACAAAATAGCTGGAAATGAGAGTTGGTATAATTTGCCAAATGAGAATGACAAATTCTGGTGTGGACTTTGTAAAGCAGGGTGACCGGAGTGGGTGGCCATTTCCCTCGTTGGCACCTGGCACGGTGGGCGCTGGGGATGGGGAAGGATCCCAGCGAGCTCTCCTTCACCAGCCCAGCAGGAGTGTGGTTTGGGCTCGTGGGCATCATGGCAGTGGTGCTCTGAGGGGCTGAGGGTACCCAGGGGTTAGCAAAAGACCTACGGAAGCAATTAGGAAGGAGATTTTTAAAGCTATTTGCAATGCAACACATGAAAATGCAAAAGCTATGTTTCTCCAGACTTGAGAAAGAGTCTTCTGTTCTTTTTTTATATTTTCAGGGAAGGGTCCCAGTGGTAGGACTTGGGTTTACATGTGAGAGCCGTACCTGCCGGGCTTGCAGGCAGGAGACCACTTTCGTGTCACCTATCCATAAAACGTTTTGGTCGCTCTTAGTTGCTGCTGCTCTTTACGCTGCCAACAATTTCTCCGGGCTGCAAAGCACTAGAGGTCGTGGTGCTCTGCAGCGAAGTTCTGTGCTTTGTGCTCTCTCAGCATCCAAGAGCCTTAATCCCAGCAAGCATTCAAATAACAACAGCTCATGTAAATCAAGCCAGAAATAATAAATGAAAAGAAGTGAGAATGAATTTCTAATTAACTAAATTTGCAACTGGTACAGACAAGTTAAAGGGCATGTGATTTATCACCTGTCAGTAAAAATATTGGTTATAGCTTGTGCTTTCGGTACTGTAGTGTGCGCGTAGCTCAGCTGTGGAGTTAAAGGGCATCTGATTTATCACCTGACACCAGCCATACTGGTTAGAGCCATCACGGCTGGGCTGGCAGAGCTACCACGTTCCCGTTTTCACCAGATAGCTGTTTGCTTGGTTATTCCTCCAGCCGAGACATGTGTGAAGGACTTCGTTTCAATAAATACATAAATAAAGGAAAGTCGTAGTAAGACCTGCATCTCCCCAGTTGAAAGGGAGGCCTGGAGCACAGGGGAGCAGCCAGTTTGGCCAGCGCCAGGTGAGGCACAATGGGGTTGGTGGTTCCTCAGGGATGTTGGTGGGTGAGAGCCCTTCTCTTTGTGTTACAGGGCTCCGTGTCTGATGTTGGCCAGAAGTACCACACTGGCCTCCCTTTTCATGTTTGCAGTTCACAGCCTTTGCCTGAGCATTTATTTTGCAACAGTGATGCGCCTTAAGAGGGCTCAGTGATAGTTAATCAGATCCACAAATGATCATGGATGCACAGTTGACTTAACTCCTCGTTTGTGCCTGGGGATTTAAGTGGGTACCCAGAAACCAGACTTCAGGAAACCCTTCTAATTCTAGGCTTTCCTAGAAATTAGGAGCTTTGGTTGTCCTTAACCTTTTGGTGCTTATGAAAACTAGATCCTTCTTATTGCTAGCAAAAAGACGAGCAACCTCGCACAAGCTGTACTTGTAGATAAAACTGGCCCATTCCCTGTTGGATACTGACCAGTGCCATTGATTTTGATGCAGAAAGTTCAGTGCAATTTAAGCATGGCCGTATCAGCCCAGTTATCTCCATATGTCAGACGCTGGTTTCCAGGGACCTGTGTAGAAATCTGTGGGAGCCAAGTGCTGAAAGACTGGCCAAACTGAATTCCACCCTTCAGTATCAGTAGGTACTTGCAATTGTCACCCCATATTTTTGTGTCCGTGTTCTCCTCTTTTGTGACCTGGTAGACTCAAGGAAAGTTTTGAGTTTTACATGCTTTTCTCAAGTCTCAGAAGTTGTCTGAGAAAAAGCAGCTGTGGCTAAAAGTGGAGTAGATGAGTTTCTGCTCTTCCTTGTGAGCCCGCACTGAAGCGGTGATCCTGCCAGGGACGGGAGCTGTGCTGCTGCAGAGGGCTAGCTGTGAAACGTTTCCTCCTAGCTCCTCGTGACCTTAAACGGGCACAGAACCCGTGGGGTAACCCATCACCTTCCTGGGTTCGGTGTGATCTGCCACAACGTCTCCATCAGGTTTAGTGATTAGTGCTGTAAAAGTGCAGTTTGAGGAATTCTGGTGAGTGGGAAACGATGTCAACACAGTTCATACAGTTTGGGTCAACCAGAACGTAAACTTGTGTGCCTGGATCAATTTAACCTTGGCTTGCCATTAAATGTTAAGATAGATTGGGGTGAGGTTTTTCGGTATGTGTTTGTGTGTGATACGACAGTTTTTGGAATATCTAGTGTAAAATATTGAAAACTTTTCTATAAATGTGCGTGTAGTTGTTGCTGTTGGCTGCGTCAACAAGAGGATCAGTAAGAAAGCTCTATGGACTAAAGAACATAACGTCTGGAAAGACAAGACATATATGAGCTCAAGTAAGAGATACAGTAAATCATGAGGCTCTTGGGGATGGAGGAAAGTCTTTTAAGTGGGCTTTAATTACCAAGCTTGAAAAATATGCTAACCCAATGCTGAGTAGAAATTGGTGCTGACTGGAAGGGTTGGGTGCTGAAGCTGATGTTTTCAGCTGAATCAGTTCCTGGATGAGGCCTCCAAAACGCCCTTAGGTGGTGAGCAGAAGCTCAGGGTGGTGGGAAGCCGTGCTCCTCACCTCACTGTTCCTCATCCTGTGGCTGCAGGTGAGTTAGAGCAGCACCGAAAGGTCCCACGAAGGGCAGGGAGTGAAGCCCTGCCTCCCTGCACCCAGCTCATCGCCCTGCTCTGCTCTGGGGCTCTCTGGTGCAGTCTTGCCCCGCTAGTTTCACGTTTTTCATATGTGCATCTGCTTATTAGGTTTGGTCCTCGTGCTCCCTGGGACCTGTATGTCAAGATTTAGTTATTGTAAGGTTTGTTTGGGTTTTTTAAGCTTTTAGTCTTCCTTTTTCTTTTTGTTCCTCTCCCGAGTGTTTTCAAATCTGGGCAATTAGCAGGGCAACCCAAGTGCCCTGCTAGCAAGGGATTTATTCCATCAGCTTTGTATCTTTTCTACGTAACAATAAAAGTCTGGGGGACCTTTCATGTAGACAGCTTTTCAGACGGGGTGAAGGAACGAAAAATGGGCAGTTCGATAGCATTTTGCTACTACTGAAGGATGGAAGGAATCAAGGTAACATGTTTATTTGACAGGGAATACGTTGTGTACTTGTATAATCTGCTGATCTGAAAATTATATCACTTTATTCTTCTGTTCCATTGATCTTGAAGTCATTAGTGAAAGTACAAGCCATCACGGTGACATGTCCCCCTGCCTCGCGCAACCCTCACAGAGAACATGCATCAGCAGATGCTTTTATTAATGTGAGTCAAATATGGGTTATGCTTGTCCCCAAACCATGTTAACTATAAGGAAAAGAGAAGAGCTGGAAGACTCTTACAAATTTTGTTTATTAGTTACCTTTTCCCTTGTTTTTTCCAGCTGACTGCAGTGCAGTGGGGGGCTCTGCTGCCCGCCAGCCGGGTATGGTGGCAGTTGGGTACCTGTGGCTGTGACGTGGAAGCGGGGCTGTAGTGGGGTGCAGGAGGCTGCCAGTGCAGAGCAGCACCCGCCCGGCCCCGGGCTCCTGATGCCCCGACCCTGTGCGAGCTGGCCTTGCGCAGCAAGAAAAGAGAGAAATGGGGGGCTCAGTGTGTCTGTGCATGTATATGGTTATATAGGTGGGTGTGTGGTTCTATATATATATATGGACATAAATATATGTATATAATAATAGGTGTGAGTGTGTGAATTTGCACGTGTGTGTATATGTATAACTTCGGCAGTATTTTAGCCCCAGTCAGCCTCACTTACTGTGTTTTCTAATTGTAGAAACACAATAAGCGTATGCCTTAGAGATGCAGAAAAAAAATGAAAATTTGAGAAAGTCCACTGGAAAACTTAAGCAATGATTTATTTAAACATTTGCTTTGTAAACAGAATTCAAGGCAGCCTTATATTTTTAGGTAGAAGCAATACCTTTTTTTTTTATTTTTCCCCATCCACCAGCTACCTGTGCATTTCCCGACATCCCTTCTGAGCACTCCTGGGTGTTGCTGCCCTGGTGCGTGCGCCTGCAGGGACAGTGCTACCAAAATACCCCGCAGGCAGCCCTGCACACGGGGGCTGTGCCTGGAGCCCTCTGCACTTCTCTCCACACAGGTCCTGCCATTATTGCAGAGAAAGCACAAGCTGACGAAAAGTAAGACGTAACGCTGGATGATAAGCTACCAGTTGAGATGGACATGGTTTTTTGGAGAAAGCGTCGCAGCCTTGCTGTCCGCTGTGGTGGGAGTGAGCGTGGGTGCTGTGCCACCACCCCCTGGGGCTGGCACCCGCTCCCAGCGTGTCCACTCTCAGCTTTCCGGAGAGGAGCTTTTCTGCTGCTGAAGCTGTTATTTAAATCCCTCCTCTGTTGGTTTATTCCAGCCGTGAGTGGTCCCTTAGAAACCCTGTCTGCTATTTGCCCATGAGTGCTTTTGGGATGAAGGCAGCGTGAGGCCCGAGCCTGGCCAGGGAGTGATGCGCCATAGAGGGGAACAGATAAAAGGAAGGTAGGTATGGAAAACGTTGGGCAAAATAACACAGCACACGGTATTTAGGATTGAATCCTCCAGCTGCCTTTCAGTTGTTTTATCACATTTCATCACTCTGCTGTGGGGATGGACACAGTAACAAAAAGCAAGGGCTCGCTCCCAGCTGTGCCTGCAGCGCTGCTTCCCCTACACCATCACCCTCCTCCTGAACTCCCAGCTGGTTTTCCTCTGTCAAGCAGGGTGCCAGGTAACCGGGGACAGGTGCCTAAAAATCGGCCCTGTGTTCCTGCCAGTGCAGAGCATTGCCCTGGGAAGCAGGGCAGGCGGCGAGCACACCCTGTGCTGCCTGCATGGGGCTCGGGGTCTCCCGCTCCTGGGGAGAGCAAAGAGAAGGGAAGATGAAAGAAATAATAATGTTTTTACACTTACTGTAACTCAAATTCAGTTTCGTATTTCATTAATTATTATTTTGTCATGTTAGGAGCCCGGGGAGGAAAATATTAATCACAGGTTTTGCTGAGTGCTGTTTCAGTAAGTAAATTAATTTCAGACGGGAAGCTTGTTTGCGTGGATGTTTGGCTCGCTCCCGCTGTCGGCAGGCGAGCTCGCCGCGCGTCCCGGCGCCCTGCCGAGCCGCGGGCTGTCCCCTGCCCGACAGGCTTTTTGGGGCGTTTTGGTTGCGGCATTCGCCTTCACCGCAGCAAGCAGAGCTTGCAGGGCCTGTTGGGTTTTCTTTTGCTTGTTTTTGTTTTCTTTTTGTTCTTTAATCTGGCAAAAGCCAAGGTGAAGAGATGCCTTTTGTGGCTGGGGCAGAAGGCAGTGGAGGCGGTAGCGGCCACGGGATGCTGCGAAGTTCCAAACTGGCCTGTGCAAAACTCTTCTGGTCTGTGCCGCAGCTGTGCGAGAGGAATGGAATAGCAGGCAGGAAAGAGCATGGACCCATCTCTCCTATCCCCTCTTCATCCTCCCAATCCCGAATCGCTGCTCTCCATCAGCTGGCAGTATCCCATGGCCCTGCCCAGGCACAGGGCTGCGCCAGGGCCGGTTCCTTCTGTGCACCATCATCTTTATTTGCCAGCTCTTGGCACTGGGGAAATTCTGGTGACAGGTTTGAATCTTCTTTTTTAAATCAAAGCCAGTGTTTCTTTGTCAAGGAAGAGAGCCCTGAGGTAGATCTGATTAATGGCATGCAGCATGCTCCCTCCCACCAGGGATTATTCTCTCCCTGTCTTAAAAGCAAGTAAGGAGCTGTGTTGGTTGTGTATGGATCAGAGCAGTTACATCTCAGCTACTCAAAGCAAACCTCCCAGGTGCTTATTTTGGGAGAGGGCTCTGCATCCTTTCTCACTTCTAGAGTCCATGGCCTCAGACAAGAATAAATACCATCTAACTGTTCCTGCTCTGGGTTATTTCTGGCAGCATCACCAAGTAACTGAATTTCAGAGGGCTGTGAGTGTGTCTGTGTGTGTATATAAAACAGTAGATCTCAGTAAGATAATCAATTATATGCAAGAGGAAACCAGAACTTTTTCCATTGGTTTTATCAGATGTTGTGGTCAGTCAAGGCAATTCAAAGCAACTCAGAACCCTATTACATTCATTCTTGCTACAATCACTCCATCTCTGTTTACCATAGTCAGTTAAAGTGGCTTGTTTGCTACATCCGCTCTGCTGCCAAAATAACCTCATTTACTCCTGCAGGCAGCTTCTCTTGCTGCTGCTGTAGTGTTCCTGCCTTGCAAATATATTCTTGGCCACAGCACTGAGGTTTGGATATATCGTTCTTTGAATCCTGCCGTGGAGTTGATTGGTTGGCATTCTCATTCACTTTCAAATGCCATTTGAATGACAGGAGATTGGGGTTTTTTTCTGGTTTAGGTTTTTTTTTTTTTTGGTTTGGGTGTTTTGTTGTTTTTTTGGTTTTTTTTTTTGGAAAGACGTGCTTTGCTTTCACCTGCTGTGGAGCTGAAAAGTCTCTGGGCTTGGGGCTGCTTTGTTGGAGTGTTGGCGCTTTGTTGGTTTTATTTTTTTTTGTGGTTGCCGTTGTTTTTGTTGTTTTTGCAAATTTCATCTTCAAACAGAAGAGTCTGTTAAAAATACTCAAGTCACTGCTTACTGGAAAGTTGGAGCCAAAGTTGGCAGGAGTCTGCTACAACCGCAGCAGCGCATGCAAAGGCGGGGTTTGCCTGCACAGCATGCAACCATTACTAACCAGCAGCCAGCAAGCAGCCGCGGCTCTGTGGAGCTGTGTTGTTCAGCTCATTTCCTCCTGTCCCGTGTTTTTGCTGCTGTCCCGTGCACGAAGCCCCGCTGCGATGGCTCGCTTTGGTGCAAGATGTTGGGGTGATGCTGGAAGAGCTGTCCCATTTCGGGAAACAGAGAGGAGGGGAAGGAAACCTGGTCAAAATGGCCAAAACCTGGGGTTTTACCTTGCATTCTCTCTCTTTGCTGTGGCTCAGCCCTTGTTCCTCACCCTGGTGGTTTGCATGAGCCTGGCCATGCACCTCCCAGGCCTGCAGCCATCAGTGCCGATGCTGAATGCGTCCAAGGAGGGAGCAGCAGTTAATGACCCACTCCCTTGGTCCCTTGACCTTGGTGTTAGCAGCGTGCAGAGGTCTGTCCTGTCCCACAGGCTGGGGCAGCTGTGGGACTGGTGTTCTGGCAAACAGCAGCGGCAGCGTGGTCACCTGCGGCATCCCTTTTGAAGGAAAACGTTTCTGCTGCTGGTTACCTCATCGGTGATGCACGATGCTAAGACAGAGACCGATGCAGTATGCCCAGCTTTTCTGCTCATCTTTTGTGTGTTGTTGGTGCAACCACAGTCGTTCTGTCCTGATTACAAGAACCCAGTCATCGCGGACTGTGTGCTGCTCCGTTGTCTGTCACCACACCTGGGACGGGGGGAGCAGCCGGTGCTGAGCACCGGGAGGCCGGACCTCGCGGTGGGATCTCAGGTCTCCTTGCTGGGCACCTGGGTTTGCTCCCCTCCCTCCGAGCCAGGCTTTGCCCCCCCGGTAGGAAGAGCTTTGTCTCCTTGAAGCTCAGGAAACAGCTGTGGAAACAAAGCCCCCAGAACAATCCGAAGCAGGGACAGGTTTACAGTGCTTATGAGTTTCTCATGCTTCTTGGCTCAGAATGTGATTTTACTGCTCTGAAATGAATGATCTTGAAAACGCTGTGGGGTTTTTTTGGTTGTTTAGGTGGTGGGAGCGAAACTTCTCATAGGTATAAATCTAAACCCAGAGGTGAATCTGTCCCCTTTTCTTTTCCTATAAGTATTGTCTTCTGCTTTGAGATATATAAGTATTTTTTTAGCCTGGCATGCTGCGAAATTCTGCTTTCAGTGATCAAAGCCTTGATTTGTTTCACTATGAATCGGGTCTCTGACCCAGCCCCGAGTGGGATCTGCATCTACATTACAAAACTTGTTATTTGGAGATATGAAACTGAAATGGCAGGACACGGGTTTTGTTTGCAGAGGGTTTCTCCTTCCAGTGGGTGGGTGTGCTTTGCTCCTCGCAGGAGCATCGCGAAACGTCTTGTTGCCACGCCAGAGATGAGTGCGATTATCCACGTTTTACACGTGGGGAAACCGATAGCCTCTAAATGAGCCCGTTTCGGGTGAGATTAGAGCAGTTTTCCCCAGCACACTGGGGGTCTCGGCCAGCGCCTGCTGCCGTGCTTTCCCGGAGGAGTACAGGAACAGACCCTATGCTGGAGACTTGCATCCTTGCCAAAATTAATGATCTTGTATGTCACCATCAGGTCTCTTCTTCCTCCTTTTTTGACAAAGCAGGGTCTTTTCCATTCTTCTTCCATGAAATACCTCCATGTTTCAAATGTCCTCTCTTGCCCAGGGCCGCCTTTTCCTGTCTTTCTACCCTCGTTTCCCCATCTCTCTCCTCTGAGAAGGGGGTGAGTGGAGCTGAATTCAGCACCTGAAGCAAGCGTTTGCTGACAGTTTGGATAACAACATTACAGTATTTTCTCTATTATTTTCTGACCTGTTATTTTTGCACTGTGTCATTTTGATATTGCAGTGCTTTCAGTAGAAGTTTGCATGGGGCAGTTGACATGATAGTTGGTCTTATTGCTTAATGTTCAGTGAATTTAAATCCTGCTAACAAGTCTAGAAGGATTTCAAACTGCTCCTTCCTGTATGGGCTGTTCTGCATTTGTCAGCGCAGGGTTTCTCCAGCTCTGATGTTGCCTTCTGCTTGGCTGGGTGGCTCTGAAATTCCCAAGACCTTCCATTTGTAATTAACCTAAATAATGTTCTTTTCATCTGCAAACTTTGTTTCACTGTGCAGCCTAGTTTCCAGGTCATTAATAAAGACATCAAGCAAGAGGAGACCTGGTTAAATACTTCTGTTGGTGTGTTGTAAATAATTTCTGCCTTGAAAAACAAGTGGTGTGCTTAGTCTCGTCATGGCCCTCAGCAATGTTGGGACTGCATACAGCATCACCCGCATCCAAACCCCAGTTTGGTTAAACTGAAGCACAGCTCAGTATGGGAACTCTTCATACAGTTGAGATCAGTCTTATATTAATTTAAGCTTAAGTCGGTTCCTCACAGAACAACTGTATTTAAATGAAACTCAAGTTGAGAGCATCCACACCAGCAGAGGTTGGTGCAAAGAAAAAGCACCTTTATTGAAATGGGTTGAACCTCGAATCAAGGTAGATTCAAAGCTTTACCTCTTTCTTTGTAAAGAGCCCTGAGAAGGAACCTTGGGAAGTGGCAACACACCTGAGCGGCCGGTTCTCCCGTTACCCGCGGTCGCTGAGGGTGAGCTGCAGAAGTGCCGTTTCCCCTCTCAGAAGCGCCGTGCTCTTCTGCAGCAGTATGGGACCGTCATGATCTCTTACACGTCCTCTGGCTCTGTTTTGTTGTCACCAGTCTTCCTCACCCTACAATAAGGCTTAAGTTGTCCAAATTGCAGGTTTGCTTTCCAAGTCTCTCTCAAGGACAGATGTAGCGTTTGCTAACCCGGAGCTCTTCTGCAGAGCAGCTGATTTTGCTGGTGATTTCATGCCTGTGAACTTTGTAGGTTCCTTTGGGACTGAGCCATAACATTCATGGGTTTCAACTTCTAGCAACCAGTCACTGCTTTACCTTTTTCTGGCCAGTGAAGGAGCCAGTGTCTTAACCCTCACGTATCTGCAGCCTGAACAAATCAGTGCTCACCTTCTCTGGGGGGAGATAGACTGACCTCCCCTGCAGCTCTGCTGCCCCTGTGTTTTACTCTATTCTTCAGCTGTTGTTTGCGATCATCCATGGGTTGTGCATACAGGAACCTTGCTCAGTGCTTGTTGCTGGGCCTGATGCAGAGATAATGACCACGAGACATTTTTTTCTTTATTTCTCACTGGCTCAAGCCCTCCTGGGGTGTTGGGGCTGGGCATCATGTGAAGGACAATTCAGCTGCTGTGGCCCTAGCGGCGAGTGGGGACACGTATCCTTGGGACTTACCCAATCCATCCCCTCTTCTGCTATCTCATCCCTGACCATCTCTTTAGTACTTAAAAGGAAGTTAATACACATATCTCATCAGTGCTTTGGGAGGCAGGGGGAAAGAAGGCTCCTACAAACTCATTCAGTCTTTTTGCCTTCCCCGTGTCTCCTGCGGTCCCAGCAGGTCTTCTGCAAAAGCTTCCTCCATCTGGCTTGCCTCCTGCCTGCCCGGGTTGTGCTTCTCCATCGCTTGGCTCTCAGTCCTCTCACTTTTCTGCTCATGGTGGATGTGTTACAGTGTGTGGCCCTTCCGTCAGGCTGTGGCTTCCAGTATTTCACAGCAGGGCTTGGCTCTGGTGTGTGCCTTGGGCTGGAGATGCTGGCATTGGTGTTTCCCTGTTGCTTTCACCTAGTAGCTCGAGGGCTGTGCTTGGAGAAGAAGAGGTAAAAATGATCTTGCTATGGTATAAGTTGGAGTTTAAGCTGTTGATAAAATGCTTCCATACATCTTGTCCTGATGGGATGTTTTGGTGGGTGGTCTGAATTCAGAGATCCCGTGCCCTCTTGCTGTGTTGGGGCTGCTCCGGTCCTCCCCCAGCATCGCTGGAGACCCCGGGGGAACCCTCGGAAAAAGGCAGAGCAGCACAACTGATGTGCCCTCTTCGCTGGCTGATCAGACCGTGGCTTTGCAGTGGTGGGGGGAGCAGAAACTCCCCAGGAGGAAGACAGCCTAATTTCTGAATTCAGAGGAAAATTAAACACGCTCAGGTGTCGTGCTGAGTCGGGGGGCTGTCGGCTGCAGGCAGGGGTTGGTGGGCAGCATGTCCCAGGCTGCTCTGAAACCCGAGGGAGGGAGAGGGGGAGGGATGGATAGATGGGTGGATGGATGGATGGAAGGGGTGTAGCAAAATGATGGTTTCTGTGCTGCCTGCAGTAAATATCTCCACGGAGGCTGAAACTACAGCCCCGGCAGGCAGCAAAGGTAAACGCGATTTGCACATAAAGTGTTTGCTTGAGGGTTGTCTGTGTCAGCACTTGCAGCGTCCTTCAGATCCGACCATGTTGCATGTTGTTTCTGCTATGACTTGCAAAGATTTAGGTATATGTTTTTACACTTAATCTATTAATACACTATTTTTCAAGAAATACAAATTATGAGCTTTCTGCTCTTTGGGAGATTCATTATGTTTTGTTTAAAGGAAACAAACTGGTTTTCCTTTCCACTGAGCACACAAGTATCTGGTCCCGCTTACTGACTGGAGAAGGTGATTAATTCTTCTGGTTTTGTAGTCAACAGCGAAAGGCAGTCTGGTGATACATAACCACCCTGCAGCCTTGCTGGGGCTGAATTACCTGGCACAATGGAGCCTATAATTAGCAGGTGAAGAAGGTGCTGCGCATGTAGCATTAGAGGATTGCAGAGGGACAGGTTGCAGGGCAAACGAGGGAAACAAGAGCTTATGGCCAGGCAGTGAAAAAATTAAGTGTTTTCATCTCTCCAGGATGCTTAAATCTTTATAATACAAACTCAAATAAAGAAAACCTTCATCGATATGATGGAGTTTAACTGAAGCAGAGTCTGCAGCTGTTGTACCACGTAGCACATGGTGCTGGTATAATTCCTTCTGTTCCCTGTGGGTTCAGAACAAGGAGGATTCGTTCTCTTAACAGTTATGAAAAATTTGAAAGTGGGGAAAAAAAATCATATCTTTTATAGAGGTGCGGCTGAAATATAAATGAAACATATCCACTGGAGGGCCTGAAATCTTGGCGTGACTTCCAGAATTGGGATGCAGAGCATTTGGTGGAAATCACTTTCCCCCACTAAATGCTTTTGGAGAAAGCATGAGAGAATAATCTTGTTAGCTAGTAAATGTGATATTTTTTTTTTTTTTTAGGTGTCTGACTTAGGCACCATGAGGACCTGAGCCAGAGGGTCCCAGTCTCTGGAAATTTGTGGTTCAAAAAGACCGCACAAGACAGCAAAGCTGAATCTGAGTATCATCTCATTAAACCCCTGAATCCGGAGGTGTAATGCTTTGGTCTGTTTTAACAGTGCATCCTTCCCTGCCACCGGAGGACTGTGAAACCCCTCACAAGGCTTCGAGTAGCCTGGCCGGGCTGAGGAAGCCTGTAGGGTGGTGCCCATCCCTAGCGTGCCCTTGATGGGCACCGCAACGTTTCGGGAAGCAGCAGGAGTAGGTGCAGCTCTGCTGGATGTCCCTGTTGGCATGGTCCTACCTCTACATTCACGTGCTTGTGGGGTTGCATGTGTAAGGAGGTCCCCCTCTTCCCTCACCCCTATGGGGGGAAGGAAAAATGGCTTCTCTCCTACCCATGCCTTGACCTTGCGGGCAACTTCTTCATGG
This sequence comes from Phalacrocorax aristotelis, assembly GCF_949628215.1. Lineage (NCBI taxonomy): Eukaryota > Metazoa > Chordata > Aves > Suliformes > Phalacrocoracidae > Phalacrocorax > Phalacrocorax aristotelis. The sequence goes on along the minus strand of NC_134288.1, from coordinate 3,969,827 downwards.
CAAGTGGTCATGCTTCATGGCAACGTTGTGCTGCTTTGTGAGCTCTTTGGTCAGTGGGTCTAGCTTTCCTGAGCTGGCTGTGCCTTTGGAGATACACTCCTGATCCTGTGGCTTGGGCAGAAACTGCAGCCAAGGCAGAGGGAAATGCTGCTGTTTAGGCCCTGTGCTAGCATTCGTAGTCACCTTGGCTGTCCTGGTTTTGTCCAGCAGCTAAGCATGAGTCTCAGAAGTGAGAGCGTGAGCTCTTTGCAGAAGGGTTTGTCACTTTGTGCAGTGCCTGGTAAAGTCTTTCTGGTGCCCGGCTGGGGTGGGGCAGTGCCATGAGCACACCAGTTATAGGACAGTAACTGCTCTTCAACCCAGCTGGTGCACATGGGGTGGGCAGCCTGGGAGGTGTGCAGGGGACTACGCACCCAGCTCCTCGGGTTTTCATGGTACCTGGCCCTACAGCCTCTGTTTTTGAAGGTGTTGGCTGCAGGTGTGCTCAGGGCTGGGATCCGTTTCAGGGCTGAAAGCATGCTTATCTGGAGGGAAACCGCCTGCGGATCAGTGGACACAGCACCCCTCAGGCGTGTCTCGTGACAAGGAGGCTGCTCGCAAGGACCCGGCCCTGCAGTCCCTCTGGCTCTTCAGATGATGTTTGTTCCTCTGCCCATGCAGGCAGCTGCTCTGACAGCCAGACCCACACGAACATGGAGAGCCACACTCCATAATACCTCTCACAATCGTTCCTTTAACAGAGCATTGCCTGGGTTATGTACAAGACTTAATAAAGTGGATTTAAGGAAAACCTTTGGTGCCAGGAATCGTGACTGCCAGCCAGAGCAGGCAGGTGATTTCAGCTACCAGCACTGCGGTGCGTCTCCTCTGTGCATCCCAGTGGAGCTTTTCCTCCTCTTGCGAGGTCTGTGTTGGTCTCTTCAGGGCCATTGTGGTGGCAGCTCCAGTGTAACCGCCATGCCCACAGCTTCGCCGGGGGGATGCAGGGTGCTGGAGCACAGGGCACTCGACAGCAGCCGACGTTTCCCTTTGCAGCTGTGCTCGTTAGTGGGCTGCACCCATAGAAATGAGACCGGCCAGGCCCTTGGGGTTCCCACCCCATGGCAATGCCAGCAGCAGGCCAGTTTGGGGAATTTCAACAGTAGTGGAAGGGGTAGCACAGCCATAAATCCTGCGGGATTTGCGAGTAAGGGCTGTGTGAGAAAGATGGGATCTGAGCTTGTCAAGGGAGCTTTTACATTTTCCCTTTGTCAGCATGAGTTAATGTTGAACAGGGCACATACTTCCCCACTACAAGGACCCTAAGCGAGACCTTATTTGTGAATATATGAATAGCAGTTTTCTAAATAGTGCATCTGAATTTATGAATGATCTGACACTGACAGGTGGAAAAAACCCTGTAATTTTATTGTGTTAGATTTAGTAGGTCAGGCATATACATGCCAAGTCAAAATGACCTAGAAAACCTTTCTAGGTCAAACTATTGCTTGAAAAGTTGTCTTTTTCAAAGGCAAGGCCATAAGATTTCATGCTTACTCTGACACATTTTCCTTCTAACAGTGCGACATGAGTCTTTGGGACGTGGCAGGGAATTTGTCATCTCCTACACCAAGAAGAGAGAAAGAAACATGAAGAAGGGGGATACTAATTTCTAATGTAACGAGGCATTTTCTGACCACCTCTCTTCTCCTGAGATAGTATATTGGATACCTGGCCAGCAGGATTTTAGGCTAGAAGTTGCAACACTGACTGTATTAGCACCTCGCTGTTTTCCAGCAGTGCTAAAACCTACCCAACTCCTGGGTCCGTCAGCAACCAGCACCTCCAGCCTACCTAAGGAGTCTTAACCCTTAATTAGATGGGAAATTATTTATTAGAAGGAGCTTTTTCTCCCCTAAAGAGGCTCAGGGGAGGCTGGTGAGGTTTGCATGGAATAACTCTCTTCACTAGCGAGGTGGGATGGGGCAGAGCCATGCTCTGCTAACCTGGGCACCGCGGCCTGGGAGTCACGGGCATGGGTGAAGTTGGAAGGACCAAGGCTGGAAGGACCCAGGACCTTGATGTTATGGTCTCGCGGCTTATGCCTGCTCTGTTAACAATGCTGCAGTCTGAGCAGATGCAGCTTTCGTGCTGTTAGAAGGAAGCCTGAACTTCTAATAAAAGCTCGGCTGTTTGTGTGGGTTACTTCTTATTTCAGAGTGCAGATGTAACCGTGGCTCCAACACAAAGTGAAAAGGGTTCCCCTCCACCCTCTCATACTTTTGGATAGACTGAAATGTTTTTGTCCATGGTGCTTGTGGCGATGCTGCACGATGTGGCTGGACGAGGACCTGGGGTTGGTGTTGGGCTGGAGACCAGCTGCTGGGCTGAGACAGCAGCGTCCTCAGAGGTACCAGCGCAGGAGTTTCGCTTCCCAGCCATAGCCGAAAGCGAGCAGCACCTCCGTGCGCTGATTGCGCATCGTGCCCGCTGACTTTGCTCCGCAGGAGGGGTGGCTGTGCCCCGTTTCCCATCCTGTGCCCAGGGCTCCCCCCGCTCCCCTCCACCTGCCCAAGGCAGGTGTGGTTAACCCCACAAGCAGGGCTCGGCGCTGGCAGGTACTGGCGCGGGGGGCATCCCGGCTGCTCCTGCCGGCTCCCCGGGCTCCGGCGATGCTGCCATGCCGGTGTTCCTGCCGGAGCCGCACAACCCCAGCTCCACAGGTTGCAAATCGTTTGTTAAGCTGCGCCGTGACCTACTTGAAAATAGCTTTTGCCATCCCAGGAAAGTGGGTAATCGGAGGCTGCGGTGCCTTCTGAACAATTACAGCTCACAGCAGTCCAAATGAAAATGTTTGTTGAAAACAACATGTGCATAATTAAGGCTTAATGAGCCCTTGTCTGTTTGGAATCTGCAATTAGATTTATAATAGAAAATACTAGCAAATGCCAAATAGCTTTAAAAGAAGCTGAGATAAAAGATAATTTTGCTGCAAATCTATAGTAATACTGTAATTTAATGAGTTGGAAGTGGTGCAGAGAAAGACTGTAAAAGCTTTGGACAAGTTTGTATTGTGCGTGTTTATCTTATCTGCCCATTTCCGTATCTATAAAGCTGTCAGTCTTGCTTTTCACTGCTCGGAAAAAGGCAGGACTCTGGTAAAATCAGGAAGACTCCCTTTGTTTATTTTTATTTAAGTCACTAATTAGTCAGGCAAAACTGCTTTTTTCTCTGTCTCATCAATGTGCTTTAAACTTCATTAGGGTTAATAATAGTAATAATAATAATAGTAATAATATCTCTATTCAATTATTTACAGTGAGGCAGGGGCATAATAATAATCAGAGATGCCTCTTTCTGATTCGTTTCATTGATTTTAATGAGTTTTCAGCTGTCTTCTTAAGTCATCGAGAATTTTCAATTCTAAGTTAAATATTCTAAGAAGCAAACCTGAGGCCAGCTTGGCTGTAGTAGCACCTTCTTGCCTTAATGAGAAAAAGTTACGCGGCAATAAAATTTGCTGGGAAGATTAATAACATGAACAGAGAAAGGTCTCAAAAAACTAAACCATATAGAAGATCTGAAAGTAGAAGTGCTTGGGAGGAATGTTTGTTGAGGCATTTTTTAATAACTAGAGGTTGAGGTTGGGAATGAAGGTACCAGCTCTGGATACGACGCGTGGACTGGGTAGGGAATCGAGGCCAGGGCGATGCAGTGGCAGGGCGTTACGTGCACAGCCCCCTGAAATGCAGCCAAACAGCTTTGAGAAACCTAACTCAGCACTTCATGAAACAGGACATACAAGGATGTGGTAATGCTGCCTGTGGAGGTACCTTTCTGATGTGATTTTAGCGCCCGTGTGAAATGTCGCTGAGCTTCTGCTTCGGTAAAACCATGGGTTTGCATGTCTTGTCGCCAGCGTGCAAAGTTGCAACGCCGGTGCTGCGTTCGCAGCTTTGTGCGTGCGACACCTGCACAGCTCTGCGTTGGGTCCCTGCGGCCTTCCAGCCGGCGGGTTTTGGCTCCAGCCTCTCACTTGGCAGTGGTGGTGAGCGCCCGTGCCCTGAGCGCGGCTGCTCGTTCACGACCCCGCTCCCGACCCGCCTCGCCTGCCGCCTCGCGGGGTTTTGCTGTTCTCACGGGCGCGGGACCACAGCGCCAGAGCAGCCCCAGGGCTGGGTTATTTAACCCGACTATGCAGCACGCTTGCTCGGGTCGCCACCGAGGGCAGAGCTCCCCCTCCCAGCCCTGCAGCTGCCCATCGCTGCTTGGGGGTGTATTTCCACTGCTCCTTGCACCAAGCTTCTAGTAAAATTGCTTTTTCTGCAGAGGCCAGGATTCTAAGGCTTTTAGGGTGTTTTCCCCAAATGGTTTGCTCGGCTTTCAGCCTCCGAGGCAGTGCCTGGCCGTGTGGCCCCTGACTGCCTGGCCCCACAATGATGCCTCAACAGCAAATCCTCTGGTGATGAAGATCCTGTGTTGCTCCTTTGCTTCCATTGCTGGACGGGGTGGGCGGAGAGCCGGGGTCTGCGGGTGGCAGTGGGGTCCCCTGGGTGCAGTGCAGGCTATGGGTGCAGCCTGGGGGGCTTGTTGGCCTTTGTTTAAGAGGATTATTTCAATTTTTGGTAAAGGCATCATTATCAGCATAGTCAAAAGGAGGTCTAATGTGCTGGAGATGATGCTCTTTCTGGCAGAGTAGGGGTCTGAAATCTGGCTACCTTCAAGCCTACAAGAGACTTTCGTCTGAAGAGTGGGGAGGTTTGGGTATACTCCCTGTGCTCCCCGGTGGTCTCGGCACGGGGGTTCAGGCTCCCATGTGCATCCTTCCTGCAGCAGCCAAGTGTGCCAGGATGAGCTCGCCGTTGTCCTGCATACTGCAAAATACACATTGAGGTTGTGAGTGGTCCCCACCGGTTTGATTTGTGTGGGTTTAGAAAGAATAACACGGTTGTGATGCTGGTAGGCTAAAAGCCAGTTCTCTGATAGAGGAAGCTGTGTGCTGCATTATTCTTTACTATTTGTTTACACTGGACCTTCCCGACTCTCACTAGGATTAGGATCTGGTTAGATGGGGTAAATACACTTGCAGAAGATGGACAGAAGTCTATGATTTAAATAAGACAGGACCAAATAAGAGAGGGAAAAAACACAGAGAGCTATACTGCTGTATGAAAAGTGGGCAGTGAAGATGCTCCCAGACTTCCAGGATGTAATTCCAGAAATGACCTTCCTATCATCCATGGGTGTTTTGGGTTGGGGTTTTTTTTGCCTTTAAAGGAGATGTCACTTTTCATTAGGTTGGGTTGGCTGTTTTTTTTTTAATCACAAACATGTCCAGCCATCTAAGGTAAAGTTGTGAAATGGATAGTACTTTGTCAGCCCATTTTTTTGCAAGTCATACTATGTACCGCTGCAAGTTATTTGCATACACAGTTGAGCGCAGAACCACAGAAGGCAGGTTTTCGCCAGCACCAAATATTTGTGTGTTGGAAACTACTCTCTAAATGACTAGCGTGGAAGCTCTCTGATTTTTTTCCACCCCTCCTGCCTAGCTGTTTTTGCATAACACTCCCCATTCTCACTAAAGTTGTCTTGAAAATCGATTATTCTTCTCCCTTACGCTTTGCAACAGAAGAAAAATAACCCATGATCTTGAATTCGGGGGGGCAGAGATGTACTTTTGCTTTCGCTAGTGGGGCAAAGCGTTAAATGACGGCAGTGTTTAGCGAAGTACCTGCCTGCGCTTGCAAGTGAATAGCGCGTGCTCTGGGTTGTGGTTCAGGCTGGCTTCGCTGAAGGAGCAGTGGCTGTAGAGAGAATTAAAGTTACTCTTTTTCTTCTTGAATGGCAACTGAGTAGAACCTGTGATTTTTTTGTGAATTATTGGAGTGAGTTAGGAGATACTTGGGAGCCAGGTTGTTAACTTGTACAGCTGTCAACAAGGCATCGGGATCAGAAGCGTAATACATGGTCTTCAAAAGTTAATAGCTTTAAGCAGTCTTTGCATCGCTCCTCTGACAGCTCTCTTCCTCTCTGCGATGTGCGCTCGCGTACTTATTTATTTATTTACTCTGCAGTTGAGAAAAGATAAATAGAGATTTCCAAAATTATTCCCGCGCCGTGTGCGTACGTCAAACCCGGCGTAACCACAGCGACTGCTCGCGCGGGGCTGCTGTGGCAACAGCTGCTTCCTTTGCTGGCTCGCGCTGCGCTTTTCCTCGCCGCTGAATTACTTTTAGTCAACCCAGGCGTTCGCTTTCAGCCCCGGGCTTAGGTGTGTGTCCAAACATCACTGCCCAGGCAGGGCCCCTGCTCGCTCCCTGGGCCAGGGGGACGAACCCTCCTTGAAATTATAGGATGGGAAACCTTTCTGGCTTAAGGTTTCTTTCTTCCCGACCGATCCCTTGCTTCCCTAGATATTTTGGTGCCGGTGGCTGCATGTAACCCCTCTTCAGTGACACCTCTTGTTGCTTCGAGGGCTGTTACTCTTGTATCGAAATCAGCATCTCCATAACAGACTTCCAGAGCAGAGCCGTGCTGGTAGCTGCTGCCAAGGCAGGCAGGTATAAGTTCTATTTTTATCTTAACCCTGAGGTTTTATCTTGCAAAAAACAATGTTTCTAGGTGGCTTTGACGCTGGCACTGTTCCTTGCACAGAGCCTCCGTGGCTTCTTTTAGATCTTTGTACATTTTCTGCCTCTTTTAAGTTTCCTGTGAATTACAAGTGTTACCAGTGAAGCAGGCGGTGCATTAAGTCTCATTATCACTTACTGTATTTGTTTCAGACTATCTACACACCAGCCCAGTGCCAGGAAACCTGCTGCATTCGTTTGCCTTCCTCCCTCCCCAGCAACGTACCACGCATTTACAGCGCGAGCTGGTGCCTTCAGCTCTCCTGGTTGTTCCGCTGCTGATGGGAAAAGGAGCAGCTTAGCAAGGGCCTGCGTTTGGTGTTTTTTTGCAGATAAACTCCTCGAGCACCTGCGTAAGTGTGATAAACAACGCAGGATGTGCTTGTTGTTTGACTTCAAAAGGAAGTGATGTACATGCCCAAGACTTGCAGCTACATCGGCGCGATCGTATCTTGCAAAATAAACAGCATTGAGCATGGTCAGCAATGGCTGGAGAGGTCCTGGGTAAAGCGGGGGTGTGCTGGGGGGGAGGGTGTCAGGAGGTGCCGCTCACCTCCCAGGCAGCCATTTTCCCTTATCTGTGCCCAAACGTAGAGAGAAATTGGGAAGGGTTTGGTCTGGCCAAAGGTGCAGCTCTGGCGAGCGCTCTGCGCCGTGGGAGAGGAAGAGGATGGAGATCTCCCGTGCACACCGTGCACTGGGGTGCTCGAGGCACCACGCGACACCTCTCCCAGCCAGCATTACATCAGGCTGCTTGGCAGGCTGAAAGCTAAGAGCTAAACACAATCATCTGAATACAATCAAAGTATACTAGATCAAAATCTGCCCTCAGGGCAGAAAAAAACCCTCCCCCTCCTCCACGCACAGCGGAGGTGTAATCGTGAGCAACTTTGGCCTTTAAATTAATAGCGCGTTTCTCTGAGCATCGTTCTTCTCCCTCGCTGTGGCTGGGAGAAGGAGAGGAGGCTGGGATGGAGGATTAGCTGGTCTGTGCTGCTTTTGCTTCTTTTTCGGAGTCGCACGTGAAAGGGTTAAGCAGAATTTTGATCTCGGCAATATTTTCATGCTTATACATTCTGTTTCTCATTTCCATGACAAAGATGGTAGGAAGAGCAGAATAAGGTACAGAATTTGCAGAGCAATTTTAAGACTGTAATGAGAACAGAAAATAGTAGGGGGAGAAGAATTGTAATTAGAATATGAAATGGGGAAAAAAATTAATCTATTTCCATGTCAGTCTTAAGACTAAATTCTGCTGCTCCCTGTAGCTTTCAGTGGACGGATTTTTTTGTGTGTGTATGTGAAGAGCCTGAACTCCTTTGCAGGCTCTGAAAGGTCCAGGTAAATGAGTTTAAGTCCTCATTCCCCCCAAATAATGCAATAACAATAATTTTGTGTGCAGCATTCACAGAAAACCAGCCAGTCTCTTAGATAAATGAATGCTGTCACTTGAATAGTGCTGGCATTCAAGATTTCTCCTGCCTCGAGTACAGGAGAATAAAAGCGGATGCTGGAGATGCTCTTGGGTTGGAGATCTGTGCGGCTGCCAGGGTAAGCATCGCATGATCACATATCACAGAAGCACCCAAACACCAAATACTGCTGCTTGGGAGGGGTGTCTGTGTGACCCAAGCCCCTGGGCAAGCTGGGCCAACCAGATGAGGTTGGCCAGCACCTGGTCCAGCTGAGCTCTGTGCATCTCCAGGGATGGAGAACCCACAACCTTGTGGCCTAATGCTTGACCGCCTACACGCTGGAAATTGTTTCTCCTAATACCTAATGAGATTGCATCTACCCACAGAGCTTCCAGCAGCCCACAGGTCAGGGCCATCTTGAGCTCAGTGGTTTGGCTTTACTATTCCCCTCTAATTTGTCCAGTTGCTATTCTGGATCCTTCTAGGCTACAGCGTCCTGCGGCAAGAGGTTTTGCTGTTGGGCCCTGTGTGAAGAACAACTCTGTCTAATTCCACTAGCTAATGATTTCAGTGTCTGCCTCCTTGGTTTTAGGTTATGAGAACCAGTGAAGAGTCACTCCCTGTTCCCATCTCATGACTTCATGTACATCCCTTTTAGTCCCTCTGTATCTATCACCTCTTTTCCTTGCCCATGTACGCCATTCCATACCTTGGATCCTCCCCGCGACTGCCCCCTCTCCTTCTCCTAACTGTACAGATGGTAAAATAATGTTTGTTCTTTTACTCTTTGTTCTTTTCCTAATTGTTTCTAAAACTTGAATAGCATTTTTGGCAGCCACTGAGGACTGAGCAAAAGCTGGAAGTGAACTCTCCAGAACGAATGCACGGTTTCTCTTCTGGACAGTAACAGCTCTTCTAAGGCCCGTCGTCATGTCTGTATTCTTAGAATTGCTTTTCTCCAGCGCATTACTTAGCATTTATTGACATGAAATTTAATCTTCCATTTTCTCGCTGCTACTTAGTACTGCGAGAGTCTTAATGCAAAGCCATTCAAAGTCGCTTTTAGTTTTGGCTAGCCTGAATAATTTTTGTCTCATTAATAAACTTGAGTCCTTCTAGATCACTTATATTATGAACTGGATAGATTTTAGTGCAGTTGGATGGTGGACCATGATCCTCCCTCTTGCTAAAACGTAATGAGTATCTTTTCACTGGCTGTGAGCGAGAGGACCTTCCCTTTTGTCCCATGACAAGTTGGGTTTGGTTTTTAGAGCTTTTTTTGTTTTTGAGGAACCTTGTGAGAAGTCCAGCCAGAGAGATCGCTTCACCTTTTCTAGGTGCACGTCGACCCTTCAGCAAACACAGAATTGGGCTGCGAGGCACGACATCCCTCGCCTCGGGTCTCTCCGTGCCGCCTCGGTGGTACGTTGCAGGTTGAGATGGTTTCGTGCTGAGGGAATTGGACCTGCTGGTCTGGCACCTTCCCCTTGCCGCTCCCGTTTGTTTTGGAGCAGAGGCAGTGAGCTACACACGGCATTTGTTACCTTGCGTTGCTTTAGAGCGGGTGGGTGAATGCCACTTGGCTGTGGGGGTTCCTTAGGATTCTGTTGGTTTGTTTTATACTTTTTCCTACTGGCTGTGAGAGCAGCATGAGAGCTGCTCAGATGGGTCTTTCCAAGGGAGATGCTCCAGTTTGGAAACCACTGAATATTTCCTCAGTGTCCAAGCCACTGCAGATCATTCCTGTCTTTCCCACCTGGTTTCTGACAGTCTCTGCCATACCTTGGGCAGCCCTTGGCACCACCAGCTCTGCAGTAGGTTTCCTGCTTCTGGCGTGTTTGAGAAATGACTGTTGCTAGACTTTTATCTTATTTGTAAATTGTTCTCAAACAAACCAACCAAGCTGCTTTTTACCATATGGTTTTAAGCCTTAAGAATTCATCTGTATCAATCTGATTTTACCCTAGGATAATACATGAGGATATTGACTGCTTGTAGAGGACCCAGCCCCCGTAAAGCCCAGGTGACTCTTGCAGACGCTCAGCTGCACAGCCCTTTAAAGGATGTGCTGCCCCTGACACCTGCCGCGGTGTCACGCTCTCTTAAGGGCATTTGTCCTGAAGCAAATCGCAGTGCGTGGCCAGCGCGGGCGGCCAGGCTGGAGAGGCAGAGCTTTCCTCATGGGAGGGTCCTGGGAGGGGGTCGTAAATCTATTGCTGAACCTTTGACCCTCTTTGACAGGATCAACTATGGGGCTATCCAAGCATTTCAGCAGACAAATAAATAATGCTAAGTAGATCACTTTGGGCCAGAGGTTGTGTAAAGACCTTAATGGGGAAACTGCAGTTAAAGAGATTGAGCTAACCTCAGCGATGTATTCCCTGAAGAAGCGTGATGCTAAATTGCTTCTATAGGAAATCACAGCAGCAGCTCTGCAGGCAGCAGCGCTGGCAGGGGCAGGGCTGAAGTGAATATTTCACATCCCAGGGATGTGGCAGAGACGTGTGATGGCGAAGACGATCCTTGCCAGCATTGGGGTCGTTGGGTTCGGTGTTGGTGCCCAGCACGCCCCTAGGGCTGAGCCTGGGGCGCAGCGGTGCCTCGCGCTGTGCAGGAGCAGCGTCGCGGGGATGTGGGGCTGGAAAGACCATGGCCAAAATGCAGTTACAGTCGAATGTGGTTATGCCACTCAAATAATGCTTGCCGGGTAAAACTTAATTGTGGAAAAAAATACTCCTGTAAAACTTTATAAAGCAAATTTATATTTCCACATGGTGAGTAGGATGCCATTGGAGGCAGCTGAGTAAATCCCAGCAGCACATGGGCTACAACAATGTTGTTATTTTTTTTGTAATGGGGAGTATTAAATATGGCATTGACTGTGTTTTGCAAGTTTTATTGTATCCTAACTATTATTATCTAAAAACTTAAAGGAATTTGTTGCATGGCATTATTCTGGGTCACTCTGTGTCGTGATGCTAGTGGTGGCTGAGCTTGTTGGACACCGAAACCAGCTCCATCCCAAACATCTCCGGTGAAAGGTGATAACCCCAGTGCACCCAGTCTGGAAATCAGGTTGTCATGGGTTGAGAGGGGACCTGCTGCCTGTGTTCTGGCACAGGGGAGCAAAACTGAGAGGCACATGCTTATAGCTCTGAGCAGTAGGAATCACTGGAAGCATCCAATTTGTTCTTCACAGGGCGTTTAATAGCTCCCTGATGATGATGGCTTTTAGTTACCGCTGGATTTGCATTAACAAGCCACTTTTTAAAAGCTCCGCAATCTCAGTGGACTTGGAGTTAAGGTGCTTTTGACAATGAGTGTCAAAATCTAGGTAAGACCCCTCAAAAAAACAAACAAAAAACCCCCAAAAATCAAACCCAAAACCTACCACACTTTAAAAAATTAAAATAAAATTAAATAAGAAGTTTGGAATATTTTTGCGGTGTTGCCAGTGTCATTGAAGCCATTCCTGATATGAGCAGTGCCAATGTATTTCTTACAAAGCTGAGGTTTGCATCTCAGCTCATGACTCTCAGGAAATAAAAGGATGTGATGAGATTCATAATAAAATTGTACAAGCTGGCAGTGCCATCCATGAGAAAGTAACACCTTCTCTGAATCTTGGCAGGAGGTTGTATTTCTTTCCACTGGGTCCTTCCCAGTTAACAAACATTTATACTCTGTGTTTGCACAGAGCCGGAGATCACACAGCTGCTTTGCTCTGGGGTCTGTCCCAGCTTGCAGCATGCATTTGTTTTTCTTATTCATTTTCATCTTCTTAACATGGGCCCTGCGTGACCTCTGGGCACATTTGCAGGTTTGAAAATAATGTCGTATCGCAAAAATAACAAAGCAAGGTAAGTCTAGAAAAGCAATGAAAATAAAACAAGCGCTGCTTAGAACATTCAGCTGAATACGCGTGCGCTCGTCTCCCTGTATGGGCTGGTGGGCGCACAGCAGTGCTCTGTGCTGCCAGCCACAGCTCCCCGGGAAGAGCTGTAGTAAAAGAATTGTGTTTTTAAGTAAATTGTCCATGACAACTAGATTTCAGAGAGTGTTTTCTCACAGACTAGAACTGTCTTCCTATCTCTTGCTTGGACCCAAAATACACGGTAGCATGACCGATGCAGAGGCACCCTCATGGAGGCATGGCTGTGTGTCCCTGATTTCCGTGGGGCTCCCTGTCTGAATGCAGCTGGCGGCATCTGTCCCCTTATCTGTCGGTGCCAGGCGATGTCACCTCCTACAACCTGAGATCGGGTCACACCTGCGCTCCCCTTCCTTTCGGTTGGAGTTCATGTCACCTGCAGACGAAAGCAGCTTGCAGGCGTTCCTTTGGCAGCATGCCTTTGTTTCCAGAGCTGGCAGGAATTTCTAGAGTTTCCTCTGAGGATTTTTTGTTGGGTCGGTTTTATATGGGGTGAGTAGAGTTGTTTCTGTCCTGAGCATGTTACGTGAGAGAAGGTTGAGTTGGGATTTGACAAAGTGGAGCTTTATGGGTCCTTTCTCAAGTAGAGGGCCTTGATTCCAGCTGTGCTTGTAGGCAGCCATCGCTGATGGAAGTCAGCAAGTTAGACAAAAATGGGTCCGAGTCTCAGATGAAGGGAAAGCAATTAATCACATCTTCCTGCCTCTCCCAGTTTCCCAACTTGGCTACACGGGGTCTGTTATTTCCCAGGTTTTCGAGTGAACGCCATGCAAATTGCTGTGAGCAGAGAGTGATCCCAGCTCACCTCTGCTTTGTACTCATTTCATGCAGGAGAGGGTGAGAATTAGCCACAGCCACTAATTTGTTTAATAGGCTGCTTCTATTAGCCAAACAATAACAAAAATTAAATAGTTACAAAAGAGCAAAAGGATGATTAAGACAACTGCATGAGAGTATGTTCCTTCCAGATTAGGACTTGAAAATTATACCTGCCACTCCGCGTGTGCACATCGATCAGTACGGGTTTGATCAATTTTGGGGGGCGTGGAGGGTGATGAATGGGTGCACCCAGGTCTGGAACTGCCTGGGGCGCTTGACACGCACTGGGGTTTAGGCCAAAGCGAAAGGGAGGAAGTGTTTGTAACCAAAGGGAAATATTAAAATGTCTGGTTTTGCCGTAAATCTACGTGGAATGATGGGGCTGATTGTTTTGAAGTGCATTCTGTAGCGAAACAATAATGAGAAGAGGGAGAGCGCATTACTTATCTGCTCTACCTGGCTGGTGTATAAGTGGCAAACATCTAATTGAAAAAATATCCTGATGGGAGAATTTCTAATAAATTTGTTTGTACCCCCATAGCCTGGAGGAGAAGAAAAAAAAAATCCAATCAGCAGTGGGGAAGTTCCAAAGTTTCCATTGCATTTTGAGTCTTGATTTTCAGGCTCACTGCTCAGACTGGCAATCAGAGGTACAGTAATTTTGAAGGCAGGATTCATTACAGTTATTATGAAGTCATCAAAGGCACAAGGAAGTGTGGAGCGGAGGTAGAGGAATAGTAGAAAGCCATAAAAAAATACATTCTGACAAACAGCGTGAGCCAGAGAAAGCAGAGTGCTTGTCCTGCCCTGGGCCTCCCCGGTAAAAGATACTTCTTGTTTTCTGAATGTAGATTTCCAGGTGACACTTGTTTTCCGAAGAAGAGTCGTTTCAAACAGGTCTTAGTCTAGATCTGCAAAATACTGTGCTGGACTAGGACAAAAATGAGGCACTTGTGTGCAAGGAAGGGGGGTGGATGGATGGACGCGTATTTAAATTTCTCAGAGGGGCAAAGCTTTTACTTAAGAAAGCGCTCTTCCTTCCCTGGTGTGGAAATAAATATTTCTGCAGTGCTTATTTCTGACTGGTTCCAGGGATGGACAGAACTACCTCCCCACTGGAATATTTTATGTCTCTTCAGGGCGGCTTGCTGCAAAGCTCCAGCGCAGCTCGCCTGCCGCAGCTCAGCGCAGTCTCGAGGTGCGATAGCCGTTGAGCACCCCGCAGTGCCGCACAGCGTGTCTGGGCAGACGACCCGGCGCAAAGCTCTGGCAGTGCGGATCGGACCACTAGAAAGGGCCCCCCACCCAGGCAGCGCACAGCCTTGGGGTGTCTGCTCAGGCTCCAGGACCCACATGCTGGCTTTTTGCCGGGGTGGTCCCAAAAAGAGCTTGGGCGTGGGACCTCAGGACTATAATGTTGCCTGTTCCAAAAAGATTGACTCCCCAAAACCATGCTGCTGCCCGTGCCAAGTCAGGCAGGCTCTTCCCGCAGAGCCTGGCTCCCGCTGCCGCAGGGCTGAGCATCTCCACCAAACTGCCACCTCTTCTGCAAATTCAGCCTTCTCCGCTGGGGTAGGTCGGGTCGGCGGAGGGTATTTAGGCCATAGAGCTAATTGAGTCTCTGTGCCTGGAAGCACGGCAGCTCCAGCTGGAACGATGTTAGCAGGAGCCAGCTATGCCAAAGATCGTTTTATAGGTGGAGGGAAATTCATTTAAAGTGGATAGCACGTGCCTGGCTTCTGAGAGCTGCTTGTCCTGGCAAACCCGTAGAGCTGCCAATGCTTGCTGCATCCCGTGGCTCCTGCCTCACTGATAGGTTTAACGAAATCCTGCATTTGCGCAGGGATCCCCTTCCACCCTCCTGCAGCCATTATCAGTATTCGTTAACGAGTGTCACAGTACCTGCTCTAATTTTGCTGCTTTTAATTGGTTTGCTCTGCTATCCCAGAGGAGAGTCGGGCAATTAGAGGGTGTCTGCACTCTGATGCCGAGCAGAGCTGCGTTCCCCCCACTTGGCTTTACTAACTCTGCTGGCTTTAACGGCTAATTCTGTAGCGCTCTGAGAAGTGGATGTGTAATTAATAATCTACACTGAAAACTCTTCACCTGGTTTTATTTAGATTTCTTTTCTATTGTTCTTAATACGGTCCATTTCTGCTAAGCCACAACTGGTATCAGCTTCATATCGGAGGGCAAGAGGAAACATTAGGGGTGAACAATCTTCAATTCATCATCTGGCTTGTAAGGGCAAGAGGGTTGGTTGGCTCTTTGCCTTGTTAAGTAGATGGTGTCATTCACAGCTGGTACCTTCATCCCTGTCTCGGGAGTGTTTTATGGCATAGCCCATTTTATTGCCATAATTAATTTGTGAACTTAGCTTTGAGAACTGCCCCGGCCATACTTCGAGCCAGAGACAGTCCTGGAGGGCTTTTTTTCCTTCGTTTGGAATCTGAGCAAGTGAAAAGCTCCCGCTCTAGCTAATTAATGAGAAGAGTTTTGCAGTTCTCCATGGGGGGTTTGTAGCCTAATAAGTGGATTAGTGGTTCGGAACAGGGCGAAGGGGGCAGGCGTGTTTGCGGGAGCTGCAGGGGAAGAGGCGAGTGCGCTGTGCTCAGGCTGCCCTGCCTCCTGCCCAGCCCCAAAGCCCAGCCGTGGAGGCAGGGTCCTGGTAGTGGAATAGATGGGGGGAAATGTGCCTTCTTGCACCCAGAGTTGCAAACAGCAAACTGTCAGGATAGGGAATCAGGCTTTGCGTAGAGACCTCTTCGTGTATGGTCTGGAGTGACTTTCTACATTGCTGGTGTAGGTTTGCTTTGGTGATTAAGGAGGATGTGGGTGTCTGGAAGAGGATGGAGTGGGACCTGCCTGTCTTGGAAATTTCCATCGGTGGAAATTGCCTATCTAAAGCTGATTGACCGATCTAGTGGGAATTTTAGCAAGAATTTCATCTGGGTGATCTTTGCTGCTGGATAGATCTGTGGTTTTGCACAGGTTCGGTTTGTTTGAGCTGGAGTGATTTGTTCATTATTTTGCTGAAAAATTCACATAAATGTGCTGTGTTACCATGGCCCATCGCAATAACAGTGATGTGTGTGTGTGCTCATACGTGCTCAAAAGTTTTAAAGGACCAGCTCAGGATTTTCTTCTGGGAATCTTGGTGTGAAGAGCCAGGAAAGTATTTGGTATGCACATGGCCCTCACATGCAGGTGATATTTCACTAACTCTAACTTTCTTTTGTCTTTCTAGTTTGATGGGGAGAACATGTACATGGGAATGAACGACAACGCCCAGGAGTTTCTATCGGCAAATCAGGTAAGCGCTGATTTGCTCGGCTGGGCAGTGTGGATAGATTTTTCTAGGAGACTTAAGGTTTGACTAAGCACAAATTCTAGGAGCTCTCCATGAATCTACACTCCTGGGACATCAGGAGTGTCCAGTGAGGAGGTCAGAGCTGGCTGCCCACCCGGCTGCTGCCCAGGAGCAGTGGCGGATACGCTTGGTACAGGGAGAGGGATGCGCTTGTGTGCTCGTGCTGCTGCGTATCACTGGAGCCCAGCTTAGCCACGGCTCTCCCCCAAGGCATCCTTCGCTCGAAATGAAGGTATAATTGGTGTTTCTGGATGCGGTGAGGTTTCCAAGTATTGTGTGTAGTTCAGGTGTCTCCTTCCCTCACGTAGAGTATTTCCTGTAGCTAAATAGATTAACAGTTAGCTGGCTTGGGGAGAAAAAGGAATCAAAGGTTTCCTGTTTTGGAGCTATAAACCCACACGTGGAGGACCAGAATAGAAGTGCTCGCATCTCACAGATGCCTGAGCCTTCAGGGCTTGCTCTCGGCTTGGATACACATGAAACAGAAATGTGCATTCAGTGGAGCCCTAAACATATAAAAAGTTAAGCCTGTGCTTAGGTCCTGCTGGGAGGTGAGGACTTCAGCACATCCTTACCTGTCTTCCTGACCAGGAGATGAGAGATGGTCCCATTCAGCATCCCCCTGAGATGGCCTGGCATGGCTAGAGCATGCCGGGGACTTGGTGCATCTTTGAGGTACCTGATGCTGCACCCTCGGGGCAAAGCGTCTCATCACATCCTGCTGCCTCATGAGGAAAAGTGCGAGTTCATCACTAATATTATTCAGCATCCCATTTTTGGGGCTGTGTCGGGCCGTTTCGTTGCAGGGCCCTGTTGACCGCAGCCATGCTCATCGTGAGCTGTGCAGGGTTGTGTCATGTGAATTTCATGCATTGCAAAATTTGAAAGGTGGCCGTGTAATGGTTTCCATCCAGCCCAAGGTGCTGCCGGCTTCCTATTGCCCTGGACCTTGTGCGTGTGGCCTGGGGTGAAGTTACGGTGTGCTCCTGATGCTGCAGCATCGCTGTGAATTGTAAGGCTAGTGAAGCAGTCATGGTGTATCGAAGCCAGATGCCAGTGGCGATTAAAATATCTGCATATTAAACTAAAAACAGGACGAAAACCTGTCATTTGCCTTCTTAGAGTGCGGCAGTGCATTGGCTTGTTGCTCGGGAGAGTTGTTCCTGCTCTGGCTTTCGACGACGGCACACAAAGCCGCTGCCACCAAGGTGTGGGGAAAGGGCTCTTCTCATGTGAGAAGGATTTATTTCCAGAGAGTGGGGAAGGAACCATAGACTTTGTGCTATCGAGTGATTCAGCAGAAACAAATACGTAGTCAATCAACAATGGTGTGTGGTTGATCATTACAGCCAGGAATTGCCAGAGGTTGAATAAATACAGAAAGGAGCGGGGTGACCCCAAGCTGCCCTGGCTGGGGGCCAGCCCTGTGCCCCCGCTCCGTGCTCCCCAGGGCTGTGCAGAGCCTACGAGCAAGTGGTGGGTGCTAAAGGGGACAGTTGTCTTAAATACTCTGCCTTTGAAAACTCCCAAGGGATGACCATTTCACGGCCTCTTCAGGAAGGGCTGGTGGCACCAGCTCAGCAGCCAGCTGCATTCCCAGGCTGTGATGCACCCACCCGCATAACTGGACTGGTCTGGAGCCGAACCACGGCCCACGGGACCATTTCTGTTTCCTCCTCTACAGTGACAAAATTCGCCTCGCAGCCCCTGTCACACCCCACTTCCCCTGCGGGTGGGCAGCTGGAGAGAAATCAGAAGTGATGCCGCTGGGTGGGTGTCGTGGTTTAGCCCCAGTCAGCAGCCAAGCCCCACACGGCCGCTCGCTCACTCCCCCCCGGTGGGATCGGGGAGAGAGTCGGAAGAGTAAAAGTGAGGCAACTCATGGGTTGAGATAAAGGCAGTGTAACAGGGAAAGCAAAAGCTGCGCGCGGAAGCAAAGCAAAAGAAGGAATTCATTCACCGCTTCCCACAGGCAGGCGGGTGCTCAGCCCTCCCCAGGACAGCAGGGCTCCATCACGCGGAACGGTGACTTGGGAAGACAAACACCATCACTCCCAATGTCCCCCCCCTTTCCTCCTCTTCCCCAGCTTTATACACTGAGCATGATGGCACATGGCATGGAATATCCCGTGGGTCAGCTGGGGTCAGCTGTCCCGGCTGTGCCCCCTCCCAGCTCCTTGTGCCCCCGGCAGAGCACGGGGAGCTGAAAAAGTCCTTGACCAGTGCAAGCGCTACTTAGCAACAACTAAAACATCTCTGCATTATCACCGCTGTTTCCAGCACAAATCCAAAACATAGTCTCATACTAGCTACTACGAAGAAATTTATCTCTATCCCAGCTGAAACCAGGACAGTGGGGAATGGCCTGCTGCACCACAATCAAGTAAGAAGAGGCCTGACTTCCAAATAAAAATAGAGGCTATCAAGTGATGGAGGTTCATGTACTGTTTGATCCTGGGAGAAGGATAAACCAAACCAGCTTAGATCCCTGCAATCTGGGAAGTAGAAGTTTACTCTTCATTTGTTCTCCGTTTACTTGTTGACCTTTATTTCCTGTTTTGAAATACCAGTTAAGGATGGAATGGGAGGAAGTCGCTTTCTCTTGGCAGGGGGTGGGCGGGGGGCAGGTGCCCCCCGTTACAGGGATGGGTTTGTGCACAGGGCCATGCAGCTGCTTTATCTCCTGGAGCAAAAGCTCTATGGAGAGTGGGGACCAACACGGAAAATTGGTTGGGGAAGTTTGTCTTGTCTTGCGTCCCGGTTCCCCTCCTTGCACTGCTATGCTGGGGATGGTCAGAGAGGAGCTGGGAGTGGGACCAAGGGGTGCAAGGGTGCGGGGTGGCACCCAGGGCTCTGCCAGGGTGGGTGCCCCCATGGGATGCTGCAGTGAACCCCATACCTGACCCAGGGCAGAAGGAGGGGAGTGGGTGGGATAGGTGAGCATCACAGTTCATACCCTGCAAGGATGTTAGTGTGGTTCACACCCAGCATGAGCTTTGGCCGAGGAAGACAGGGAGCAGCCTTCCTCCCTCACCCTCATCAGTTCGTCATCTCCCTTTATTTACCTGCACATCAGCGATTGTTTACCAGAAAGCACTTTATAGCACTGGTCGTGACTTCATTACTAATAACACAACTCTTCTATTTAAATGGGGGTACCAGATGTTTTTTATTGTTTGCTAAACCTGTGGTAACCTGAACGAGTACATTAAACAGCAGGAGCGCGGTTTCACAGTCCCACTTCAGAGGCTGCTAAATCACCGACCCCAAGATGCCTGCACAGCACTCGCTGGATATCACTCAGCCCTTGGGATCCTTGGGGACAAAGAAAAATCATACATGCTAATTACTGAAACCGTCACACTGTAATAGGTGGGCCTGGTGGCTTGGGTTTTTTTCCCCCATTTTTCTCTTAAACTGGTTGCACTGGGCATCTGCAGCTCTTGGCAGCAGACACAGCTTCATGTTGAGCCCAGCTCAGGCACAGGGGCTGGGACGTCCAGCATTAGCAGTGGGAAATCTTAGCTTCACGTTGCGTGTTTTGGGGCACACTTGCTTATTTACTCCAGTTTAGCGCTACGCAGTGATCCCTCCCAGCACCAGCACGCTTGTGATGGCCTGGGGTGAGACTGTCGCGATGACATCCCCTGGACCTGCAGCAGCGCTTCCAGCCCCTCTGTGCTTCGAGGTGGATGGATGGGAAACGCTGGGAGAGCAAGAAATTCATCTGTGTATGTGGCCTCATTTCAGCTGGAAAACTTCTAGGGGTCCACAGATGGAAGAAGGTCAATAGTCTTTGTTATAGGAAATTCTGATTTTTCTTTCAAAATACCTAGAAGGAGTTAGGCGGAAAGGAGAATTCAGTTTATCACCTCTCCCCCCTGCCTTGGTTTAATCCCAGGGGGGTTTAAATGGCTCCTGCCTGTCAGTGCAATGCTTTACACTTTCTGCCCAGAGATCCAGCAACTGCTTAAGCTCTTCAGTCATCCTTTCCCATCACACAGATAAGATTATTCTCATTTTACAACTGGAGCTAGAGAGACAGTGCGGTTAGGGCACCTCCTGTGCTGAGCAGTCCTTGGAGAGCATCACAATCCTGCAGCACCCTGACATCAGCCTTATCTCAGCCCCTTGTACAGTTTTTGATCCTAAGGAGCTTCTGCGGTATCTCATAGCAAGAGCATGGTAAAGTCAGGACCAGGGTCTGCTTCCTTCTCCTTCATCACTCCCTACCCTGCAGAGCTGCTAACTTGGGAGGGGAAGAAGAATAAAAGAAACCCAACCCTCCCAAAAAAACCCAAACAAGACACCATCAAAACCATCTGAAGGCCAGCTGATCTGCTCCCTCCCTTCATCTTGCTGGATGCGATTGCTTATGTGCTATCGGCTGTGTTTCTCGTCAGCTCAGAAAGGGTTCATCTCAGCTGAGAAGGAAATGCAGAAATACGGGAGCCTAAAACATAATGAGAACGCTGACAGATCCAGACTCACGACGGCACAGCCTGCTGGGGGAAAATAATTCCTCTTGTTCTATCAAATAGGAGGGACATTTGACCCCAGGAGTGAGTCAAATGTGAAATGTAATTCAACCCCCAACAGGGGCCAGAGTATAAATGCAACTTGACATCTGATCAAACCATCACGGACATTTGACCCCCGAGATGAGTGAGGTATCTGTTGTGTCTCATGAAGTCAGCAGAGCATCATTCCTCACCCCTGTCAATTTTCTCTCTTTCTTTGCCCCCCCCTCCCCACACAAAGACAAGGAATTAAGTAATGCAGAAATCCCAAACAATGGACAGATTACCAACCATGCGAGGTACTCTGAAAGATGAGTGAAAATGCAGTGGTGCTGTTAAAAGAAATAAAACTGCAAAATCAGTAAGAGAAGGCATTTATTAAGGCCTTCGTGATAGGGAGAAAATAACCCCAGGAAAGGGGAAGGTTGGGAAATTCTTCATGTAGCTGGATAGGAATGAGGTTGGTTTTGTTTGGCATCAAGACTTTTGCGCTTGCGGGAAAAGTCCACAGGTGCTTTATAAGCATGAATTAACTACGCCCGGGAATACCCTGCAATAAGGTATCGTTATCCCATGTTACGGGTAAACAAACGCAGGAAATGCCTTGCCAGGGAGCTGGGGGTGATGCGGTGTTCGGGCAGGGCGTGGAAACAGCCAGGCCCTGGCATGGGGTTGGGAACAGTTGTCCCTCAGCTTGCTGGGAGCCGGACTGCGACTGTCCCGGTCCATGGAGGGACATTATGGAAAGCCTTAGAGGGGCGTGTTTGCCTCATTTCTCCTCTCCATCGCACGCCTCTGGCTGCTGGCAGGACAATGGGCAGCCTCGAAGGAGGAAAGAGCTGATTACTTACCACTGGGCATTTTTGATCCTGCCTAATCCCAGGAGCTTTCAGTGCACGGCTTATTCCAGCTGAGCAACATGCCTGTTTCTATACCAACAAGTTAATTTGTGTGACTCCTTGTGCAAATGCTGTTATACACCAGTCTAGTTTATTCAGGCCAGGGAGATACATCTGCATAAGCAACTCTCTGCTTTTGTATCTGAGAGCACAGATAGGACCCCACTGCTTCAACTGTGAGTGTTGAAAATGCGATGGTTAAATTGACAGGACGTTATTTGCACAGTATTTCCTTCTCCTAATGCTATTGTAAGAGGCTCTTGCTGGCACGCTCACACTGCCCATCTATGCATGAAAACTATCAGGTCTTGGCTGCCAGGAACCACACGTGTCCTGTGGAAATGGGGGGGGGGGGGGGGGGGGGGCGGCGGGCTGCAGGTTTGCGCAGCAGCATTGAAAAAGCATGATTTGACCCAACCCTGGTGAGACCCCTGATGTCGGTGACCCTGGAGAGCAGCCAAGAGGGCTTTGGTTTGGGCTGCGTGCATTAGGGCAAGACTGGGTAACTCCTGGATGGAGCTGCTCAGATTTATGCTGCTGAGAAGGTAGATCCGTGGGCACAGACGTGCTTGTGCGTGGCAGCACGTGCATAAAATAGGGGGTGAGGTTTTCTCTCGCTGTGTGTGTTGGCAGGAGCTCGGTTGAGTGCAGGGGTTATAGCGATGCACTAAGGGAAATGGAGTTGAGAGAGGTTGATTGTATTTGTCACGTGCGCACACACATATACAGCATCTGTCTTCAAATGAGTCCCTGTATAAATGTGAGTGTGGAGTTATACCTGTCTGCCCCTTTCTGCATGCATGAAATCCATCTGAGTATGTAACCATGTGCTCGGATGTGTATAAATCAACATTTATCTACTGTGTCTATTGCCCTTTATCTGTTTATCTCCATACATCTTCAAGCTTGGGTTTGTATTAGCCATAATAGATACAGTAAGTCGCTGATCTCGTGGGTCAAATGGTCAGGGCTCTTTGATCAGCCGTCAGGATACATTACCACCAGGGCCTCCGGTGGGGCTTGAATTACAACTTACATTTGACTCATTTCTGGGGTCAAAACGTCCCTCTTATTTGATCGAATGACAGAAATTGTATAATTTGTATATATCCCTGAGCCATATGTGCTCTGAGTGCCACTCTAATGTGTTTTATAAAGGCACAGCTGTCTTGGTGACTTATTTAAAATGGGATTTTGAAGTAGTGTTCTTGCCATTTAATGTCCTCATTCAGGGTTACACAAGGTTTATCAAATAATAAATAACATTTAGAACATTCATTTTAGCATAACAATGGGTTTGCTAGTTATAAGGAACCGGGTGGTGCAATAACGCTGTGTTTGGTAAATAAGCAATAATGTAGAAAGCAAGCAATAGCATAATTAGGAATTAATGACAGTACAGGAAGCTACGGATACCTTCCTCATGTTCTGCTAGTGCTCCAGACTAGACAGAGCTCATCTTGGCAGCCTCTGCTATAAAATATGTCTTCAAACCTTGTCATCATACTGGCAGACGTGTTGTCCTCCCACCTCCTGGGCCGCCCACCGATCTTGACTGAATTGCAGCAAAATGTCAACAAGCTGATAAAATACACCTGGGTCTGGGGCAGATCCATTCAGGGCGAGTGCTGGGGGGGGGTCCCTTCCCCACTGGGGGCTGCGGGGCCAGAGCACAGTGACTGCACAGGCACGAAGTGGCCATGGAGCCCCAGGCAGCGTGAGGACAATTAGGTGCCGCTAATGAAGACACAGGTCATTCTCCCCTAGTTCTTGTGCCTTCCTCCCTGGTAGGAAGCTGAAAAACAGGACGAATGTGGGCTTTCCCCGACACGGTTTTCCCTCCATCAGTTGCTTTAGAAGAGGTGCTCTGTCACTAGCAGTGAAGTGACAGTGTGCAGTTGCTCGAGCATGATGTATTCTCATGTTGGTTGGTCCCTGACCTGCAAGGATGTGTGAAAGTGAAGGAGTTTCCAGCAGTTTGTTTGTCCCTGAAGCTCGTAAGGCGCAGCAGGTTGCTTGTGGTCGCCACAGCCACTGTCTCAGACCTGGGTTTCCTCCAGAAGAAAGGCTGGAAGAAACGAGGAGACCATGCACATGGCTGAGCAATACCTTAGGGCGATCCTTCTCGAGTCTTGTTGTAGAAAAGACCGTACAGCAGAGTCGTGGAGGAGAAATTAGAGCCCACCATGAGGCTATTCTTGGTGCAATTTCCACTCAACTTCTCTAATGAACTTTTGTGTTTCTAAGGAGTCTTGTCAGTCTTCGCATATGAAGAACGTTCTGTTTGTTTTAACTTTGAGGAGACATGTCTCAAGGTCTTCAAAATCTTTTGATTTTGGCTATTGACTGGCTTGCTCACAGGAACAGATGATGGTCAGGGGATGGTTAGCTAGAGAAAATCACTGATATAAGTGGAAGGGTTTAAAAGAGAAGATACCCTTTCCCCCAGGGGTGGAGAGCTCTGGTGCTCCTGACGTTCCAGCAGTGTTGTGCTCCTTGGGCTTGACTCTCTTGCCCCTGTACAGCATCCTGGTCTCTTCCAATCTGCAAATAGTCTGTATTTTTGAAGTCTAAAGTCAACGACAACAGGGGCAGAGTATACCTTAAAGTAAAAAAGTGATGACTCCCTAATCCCTTTACAATGATATATTGCAAATAATGATGGAACATATATACAGAAGGCCCCTGGTAAAGAGAAGTGAATGCTTTATAGTGACTCGGGCTTGAAAGAGAGGATTAAGCAGAGTTTGCAGTGCACTGGGAGCTGGGAGTGCTTGCTGCAGCAGGTACCTATGCTAAGACACACATTTTGCTCTTTCCCTGATGTTCTTTGAGTAATACTGTATAATTTCGTATGTTGTGCTAGAGAATAAAAAATAGGGGGAAGACATTGGTAGATATTGAATGCCTTTCTCAGCAGACAATTCAGGAAGAATCTCATGTTCTATTTTAGAATGAACAATAGAGTGTTATATGTCATTTATTATAATCAGCAGCTAATGGAAACCCATCCAGGAGGGGTTGTAGAGGTGAGCACAACTACAGCTGATGATCCAGGCTCGTGAATTTTGCATGAATTCCTATGTGACAGTGACATTTTTGAAAGGTGCGGTCAGAAAGTGATTCCTCTAACTTAGCTGTATCAAGAGAAGCTTCTATTGCTGGTGTAGGGTCGGCTGTAGTGCTTAATTAAAACAATAATTAAAAAATCCCTTGGTATTACGAGCAGAACGAGCATAATTTTCAACCCTTCATCTCAAAGGACTCCTAAGTTGTTAACAATAGGGTGTTTGAAAAACAGCCACCAAGCATCAGGGAGTGAAAAGCTAATGTAACTGAGCGGTTCCTAGACCAAAATGAATAGTCTCTGTTGCTATTACATTTACTCTGGGGGAAAAAAATGAAATAGCATCTCATACAGTTGAAGATACCTGAAAGGTGACACAGCACCTTGTAGGGACAGGAAACTCTGAGGTTGTCGCAGTGGTTGAGTTTTGTGCGTAGACATACATTTCGTCAAAGAACTGAGGTTCCTAAATAGATTTGGGTTTAGGAGGAAAGGCAGGAGGGAGAAGGAGGTCCTTGGGTGCATCAGAGCATGGTCGGAAGGCAGAGGAATAGCACACGCTGTGGCTGGCAGCCTGAGGGCTAGGCACAGCATCTGCCCCTCCTCCGAGGTCTTCCAGGGGAGCTCAGCCAGCTGTGCCCTCAGGTCAGTCCGATAAGCGATCTTTCCTTCTCTTTCCTAAGTCTTTACCAGGTTTTCTGTGATCTGAATCAGCTCAGAGATTGTTTTTGCCCCAATGTTAAAGAGCATCTGTATTAAGCAGCATGCCTGATCGTAGCCCTCAGTCTGCAAGGAGTGATCAAAATGTGCATGAGCATCTTCAAACAGAGCTCTGATGTCTTTTGCGGTGAAGAAGTCCATAAGCAGCATAACATTTGAAAAAAAGAATAAAAACCCAATCAATGCAGGAGAGTCATCCAGAGCTGGAGGCAACACAGCTCCAGTCCACGGTCCTGCTGCCTGGGGGCTGGGGAGGTGGTGGGTACCCAGGGCTGACAGAGCAAGGGGAGCAGCAGGATGATGTGTATCCCACTGAGGAGCAGCATTTGCTGCTGCTGCTCCTTGAGTTGAAGTTTTACATATAGAAAATATTGGTGCCAAGAGGAGTTCTGACAGAGGGTCGGACATGGGTGTTTCTTGGCGCCAGAGTGCCATAATGCCCACCAGCGGGGCTGAGATTCCAGAAATGCTCACTGTGTGCTGCAGGGTGAAGGAGATGGAGTAACTGGGACTGCTTCAGAGCGCTGCGGGGCACAGCTCAGGTCCCGTCAGACTGAATAAAACTCAAGAGGATCTGCTGCTGTGTGTGGTGACTCCTGTGGCGTGAGGACGTGTGGGCTGGCAGTCCAGCAGTGCTGATGAGCTCGTAAAGCCAACAGCTCATAAAATAGCAGCAAAATATAGAGAAAGGTGGTGTGCAGTATCCTTTAGCCAACAAAGTGTCACTTTATCAAAGCTTACCCACTGTGCTCAATGCCACTGTAAAGGGACTGCACGTGGTGTATGCAGAGCTGCCACCTTTGATGGTCAGCATGGCCCGGGGCAAGGTGCAGACCTCCATGGGGGAACCTGGGGCACCTCTGGAGGGAGCAGGTCACCTTCAAAGCATAGGTATCATAATAATATGGTGTTTATGTGTGCTTTAAACCCCCTGACGGTGCTCCTCTGGTCAGCTACCGCTGCTCATGGGAGAGTGCTGGCTTGTCCTTGAGTGGTGGCTGTCACTTCAGACAAGGGCAGTCCCAGAGCTTTTATGCACAAGCTGTTTCTGCCTTCAGATCCTCCAGCTCCTCGCACTGTGCTAATTCCTCACCGCTTGTCTCCTGAATTACCCCGCTGTGACACGGTGTGATTGGGAGCCAGGTCTTTACATGCTAATGATTGATGGTGGGCTCTGATAATGCGATAACATCACTGTCGGTTGGCTGTGATGAGCAAGATTTTCTACTGCGTCCTGTTGGGGGATTTGGTTTTGGCTCCTGCAAAGGTTGGTTTGCCTCTGTAATGGACCTCTGGGGAGTGGCTTTGGAAAATTGTGTTTATTTGTGGAAATGTAGCACTGTGGGCTGCAGGAGTACGAAGAAAAGCCCCAGCCTGTTGCTCTTGGGATTTCCTTTCCCAAATGATTGATTACTTCTTCTCTTCTCATCAGAGCCCCAGCCCGAGCCGGTGTTTGGGTCTGCCATCACAACAGCATGATTAACTGGGGAGCCGCTTGCTTCCAGGAGGAAAGAATTATTTTCCACTTCAGAGTTTGGATGAAGGCCTGTGCAGAAAAGAAGACACCTCCATAGCTTCAGGTGGCTGCAGAATGAGCCCTTCACTCGTGCGGGGTTGGGCTCTGCTCTAGCCCCACGGTGGCCTGACCCACGCAGCAGAGCATCTCTGGAGGATGATGAGGGTTATGTGCTGCCATCCACCTCCTCACGCTCAGAGTCAGGCATTCATTCCAGCCTCTATCGCTCCTGCGGTTGGGCAGAGCTGTGGACCCAAACTGGTGTCCAGCTGTGCTCTGGCAGCTTGCCTGCAAGCGTGAAGTGGTACCCAACCCCCCGCTGCTCCAGCTGAAGGGGGTGGGACCTCATGGGGAGCCAGCCCCTGAGAATGGGCTGGCTTGGCACCTGCACACGGTAGGTCGGTTGTGGTAGCTCTTACGCTTCTTATGCTCTTCTGCTGCGGGATTTGTTCAGCAGACCCCTGGGCATCCCCCTTGCCGACGGCTGCGTGGCTCAGAGCGGGTGCAGCCAGCAGGTACTCGGGCAGGGGAGCGTGGGTGCTGCGGGTGGCCCGGGCAGGGGAGCGCGTCCTGCAGGCTCGTGCACCATGGGTGCCTGGGAGGGGGAGTGCGCGATGCAGGTACAGGGAGGAGGCGAGCGTGCGTTGTGCGTACCGCAGGTGGGGAGCGTGGGTGCCGCCAGTCCTGTGCGGTTCTGCTCCTTTGGGGAAGGCTTGCATCTTTCCCTGTGTGGTGATGCACCAGGCCAGGCTGCTCAGAGCTATGATGGGAACCAAAAATCAGAGGCAGTTAGGGGTGCACTAGTCTTTCGCAGGGGGGTGTGCTCTGGCGCCGGACCCAGCTGAAGGACGGCTATTACAGCAGTCTTAGCGCCTGCCAGCGGGGTGGAAGGTGGCCAAGCTGACCCACAGCTCTGCATTCGGCCCGTGCAACCATCACCCGTGTCGTGGTTCTGCCAAGGACCATGCTGGGTCTCGCTCGTTGGTGGCACTGCTTTCATGGTCAGCAACCTCTGGGCAAGCCTGAATGAAATTTGCCTCAAACTAGGAAATCCATCAGCAGCCATCAAAAGTGTCTGAGCTGATGCTGTATAGCTCAGGTCTATACATCTGTGTACACTGTAAAGGGCAAAATATGACTTGGCTTTTATTACTTTAATTAAAACATGAATGAAGAGTGTGAGTTTCATATTAAATTGTATTTTCCTGGCTGCTGTGTGAAGGAGCTAACTGATCTGATTACCATGAAGATTACAAACTATCAAAGTGAAAAAGAGCTTTTTGCAAGTATTTCATATTAAACCTTCAAACATAACACTTTAAGAATAATTATAGTTGTATTACTGGAAAATGATTCATGAATTCTGAATAAATATAAGACCCTTAAAGGGAAATGTTCCAAGACCACAGTTTTCGTTCCAATCTGATGAAATTTAGTATCATTTTGCAGCTGTAGAATAAAATGAAAAAAAATATGTACATAGACCGTATTGAGTATATGTCAGACTAAACTAATGAGATTTTTTTCATCAACTCTAAGCACGCACACAGACAAATGGAATAGCCATTCTCATTTTCTGTAATAGAAAGCACTGAAAGAGAAGGCAGAAAGGATCTTACTGCTCACAAGTCTTTATTCTACCCTTGATTGTTAAATAATATATTTTAAGTTCTCATATCTCGCACGCAGAATGTTTGAACTGACGTTAATGGGTATATAAGAGAAAAGAGTGAGCTTAAAAAAAAAAGTGAGGAAGGGCTAGGATTGGGGATTTTATTAATATTCCCAGTGGGCTGTAATAAAGATACTTTTCACACAATACAGTGAATGTTTACAGCAGACAATTTAGTTTCCTTCCAACAATTATGAGAGAAATTGAATCTCAGGAAATGTTAGTTTTCTCTAAAATTAGACATAACAATAAAGATACCCCTGAAAGTTTATTAAGGGGGGAAGAAAAAAAAAAGTCATCAGTCTCTGGAAGACAATTTAGCAAATTTATTTTAAGAATTCCAGATGACTTCTAAACAAAACCAGACTCCTACGTGGCGCTGAGGGCTCGTGCTCTCCACACTGTGCTCAAAGCTGGGGGCTGCTTTTCTCACGAGGAACCCTTTTTTCCCAGGCCTCAGCAATTCCTGGTGCATTTGGGAAGCAAATACCCAAAAGGTGCTTGTTTCCCCCACAGACCCAGCTGGAGGAGGATGCCCGTCACTTCTGCAAGCGGATGGGGCATGAGGTAGTAGCAGGTCACGCTCCTCTGCGTGCAGGTCAGGGTGCTGCATGCCTGCGAGCCCACACCGGCATCAAAGGGAAGATACGTGGTCCTCACCTGCCCGCCCCTCATCCCAGGGCAGGTTTCCCTGCACCGAACACATGAAAGGGAAACATAATTATTTACATCGAAACTAGCAAACCTGTAGGAGCCCCATTTCATAAAGTCAGCAGGATGTTTGGATGTTTGCTTACCCAAGTGTTAGAAAGGTGAAAGCTGTGTATTTTTGCATTAAGATTTGCATGCCTTCTTGCAGGTGCAGTTAACGTTGATGCTTGTGCGAGTGTGATGCTTCCTCCAGCTCCCTGCACAAGTGCAGCGCTCTGTGTGCAGTTGTGCGTGGGTTTGCATGCACAAAGGACTAGTTAGCAAAACACCATGAGCTCAGTCCTTGAAGTTTTTCCCGAGAAAATTGGTCATGAGATGTCAAGAGAGGAGCTGCAAGGAAAGGATGGAAATTATTGGGCACTTGAATGCAGCTTCAGGAATGAATTTCTCATGCTCACGCAGAGATGCTGGGATCAAAAAGGGAAAGCCACTTTGTCAAAATGCAGAAAACTCTGAAGCTCTTTGAGCAACTCATGCTATGGCACTCAATTTTTGAAACATTGCGTTTTGAACATCCAGTGTAATTCTTCTGCTTGCCCTGGTTTCCAGAGTCCTGCATCAAGGATGTCTCTGCAAAATACGTATTAGAGGCACCTACTCTCTTCTACTTGCGTGTTTTTTTCTTTTGTCCGTGCGATCCTTAGTTGTCGACTTCTGCCTCACTTTATTCCAGTCTGGAAAGAGATTCCTGTTATTTGATATTTGTTATTTGGTGAAAGCTGACGCAGCTTAGCTGGCAGCCAGGCTTCTCTAGTAATCTTCCTTTAAAGGCTCTGTCCCATTTTGATCATATTAGGGGCTAACTGGGGTGATTTTTGCTCACACCGAGTAGGACTCTTGAGGTACCAGTACAGCAATAGAAGCACTCAGCTCTGCGTCATCACAGATTTGTGGAGATATTTGTATGGGCTTAGGTTTGTGTGGAAATACTTGCGTGGGCTTGGGTTTGAAAGATGGCAGCTGAAGTCCTTGAGTACACCGGGCAAATATGATTTTTTTACCATGGGGTCGATGTTTTGGCTTTGTTACCTGCAGCCCTGTTGTGCTCAGAACCTCCCCCGCCTCTCCATTAGCATCTCTCTCATTTTTGCTCTTCCACCTCTGCCCATTTTCCTTGGATCAATTCAGGTTCTACCTGGCATGTTGTAAACTAGTAAAAATAATAGAAAAAGCTCTCCGGTGGCTTAACAAATATAATGTTTCAGTTGTTTTGGCCTGCAGATAGGGGCTGGTTTTCTTTGGATGCAGCTGCTAGCGGAGTGCCTCCCGCCTCATGCCTCGAGTGTTGGGTTGGGTCCCTCATGGTTATGTGATGAAGGTTGTGCTGCTGTTGATGTGAGCCCTCTTGCAGCTTCATCACCTCTGCAAAGCCCTTTCCCGTGTCAACAAATGCTGTCCATTGCCTCTAGAACTGCCAGTGCCTACAACAGTCCTCTCTCACCGCCAGTGTTGGAGGTGACCGCTGCCACAGGTGTCCCGGCTGTCCTAGATGGAGGGTTGTCGTTACTACAGGAAAACGTTGCTATTTTGATTGCTACTTTGATGGTTTCCCTTTTTGCCTTCGTCCTGAAAGAACGGTACCTGCTCTAACTATTCATTTTGTCCAGGTTGCTTAGTGCTTTAGAAGTTATTTGATGAGTATCTGTGATTTAGGACATAAATGAGCCCCTCACAGCAACGTGTGTGTTCCTGCCTTTTTTTAGATACCATATATAAGCTTGTTTTTATTAAAGAAAAAAACTGTTAAAATTGTTAAAGATAAAATCTGGGATTTTTTTTCCAAAATTCACATATTGGAGGCTTAAGGCTGAGATTTTCACACCTACTCTGGGGATTTGGATACTTGGCCATGCAGCGTGTTACAGTTCTCGCAGTTTTGTCATGCGTCTCTTGGTGCTTTGTGCTTCCCCTAACAGCCCGGCACCTTTGCGCTCTCATGACATGACAGCTTCTGCTCTGGATAAATGAGTAAATGAATAAAATTCTTGCACTCATGGTTGTGGAGGAAGACTTGTAATTGCAGCACTCAGAAGCTCGGTAAATGCAGAGGAGGTAGAGAGAGATCCCGGGTGATTATCTTGACATCTCATGGACTGGGAGGACTGGCACAACGATAAGTTTTGCATATTTAGGGTCTGCAAGGAGTAAGGCATCCCGATCTTATAATTAATCTTTAATATCTTCTTTGACCAACCAAAACCAGGTCATGCTTAGCTGCAGACAGGCATTGCCTGCCCTGGCTTTGGAGACAGCCCCCGCCCAAACCCAGTCACTGAGATTCAAATCAGGTAGATGCTCTTGCCGTCTCATCTCAGGGCTTACTTTGGCAAAGCTGACTCAGGGTGTCTGGCTTTGGCACTTCTCCCACATGCTGGAGCCAGATTCTGGGGCTGAGGGTCTTTGGGATAACGTGGGAGGCTGATTTATTGTGCTGGTGATTTCAGTTAATTTCCTTTTCCCATTTCGGCAACTTCCTGGCAGTCTGAAATGTTTTGCAGTGGATGGATGGAGAAAGGATTTCAAGCTCCTCTTGGGGATAAAGAGGAGAGAGGGGAGGGAAGAAGGTGGCATATTACAAAGCATTGGTATGTTCTTAATTTTAATAAAATTTTTAAAAAAAGGTAAGCAGCACCTTAGCTGTTAAGGCGACAGGCGCTTAAGAAGCACTGAATAAATACATAAAACATATTTGCTGAAGGCATTTGTCGTTGGAAGTTTAAACATTAAACATGCCTGCTTCGCCTGATACCATAATAAAGCAGAGATGTTCAAAGAGCCATTAGTGGAGCTCTGACTATGGCTTTACATCTTCACTATATCTACCAAGGAAGCTGCATTATATCAGCAATGCCTCAGTGAGTTTTGCCCCCAGAAGGGAAAGTAAGCGAATTCTGGGAGGGATTTCAATGTGTCTTAGACTTTTTTGCCGTGCATTTCCCCTTTCATATTGATTGATGTGGATGTTTTGGTATTGTTCCCTTGTAAAGTGCTGGGGCAGGTCCACAGGCGGCAGCAGCTTTGCCATTGTCCCTGGTATCCCCAGGCTTAATAAAAGCTGGCTCGGGGCCTGATGAGACAAATAAACAGGTTTGTGTATTTAGTTTTTTAAATTACAGGATAAGGAGTAACACAGATACTCAGTCCATTAAGAAATAACTAGGTGGGTGATTCACTACCATTTGTGTAAATGGCACTAACTCTGGTCTGCCTGCACAATTTATTAATACTTCACGGGAGGAAAAAAAAATTATTTTAATCTCATAATGGATGATGAGCTGTGAAATTGCTTCTGCAGCAGCTGGGCACCCTGGGGGAGGTGCTAGATTGCTCCATATTATGCAAGCTCTCCCCACATCTCTGCCTTCCTTGTGCTAATCAGACACGTCAAATCTGGGCGATGGGGAGGGGGTGCCACTGCTTCTGTTGGATTTTATTACTTTTTTTTTTTTTTAAATATAGATCCATAGAATCATAAAAATGTCCTGAGTTGGAAGGGACCCACAAGGACCATCGAGCCCAACTCCTGCACAGGACACCCCAAATTCACACCGTGTCTCTGAGGGCCTTGGCCAAGCGCTTCTGGAATATCGCCAGGCTGGTGCCGTGATGCCTCCCTGGGGAGCCTGTGCCAGGGCTCCACCACCCTCGGGGGGAAGAGCCTTTCCCTAATGCCCAGCCTAACCCTCCCCTGGCACATCTCCCTGCCATTCCCTCGGGGCCTGGCGTTGGGCACCAGAGAGCAGAGACCAGCCCTGCCCCTCCTCCTGCCCTTGGGAGGGAGCTGCAGAGCGCCATGAGGCTGCCCTCGGCCTCCTCTGCTCCAGCTGAACACACCAAGGGACTTTAGCTGCTCCTTGTACAGTTTCCCCTCTAAATCCTTCCCCCGCTTCGTGGCCCTGCATGTAGTTTTCTTGTCAATTTGCTTTGGGGTCCCAAGTCTGACTTGGGAAGCGCGGGGGCTCAAGTCTGAGCGCATTTTTGGGGAGCGATGCTTTGGGCTTCGAAGGTCCTAGCCTGATTCCTGCTGCTGCTGGCCGTGCTGGCCTGGCTCACAACATTAAAACATTAGAAATTTAGCGAATGTACTGGGTCTGACCCAGTTTGTGGTTTCGTCTGGCTGATAGCCTCACTTTGTAGGCAAGAGAATCAAGAGCTGTTACTGTTGAACAGTAGCTTTGCTCTGCCTTCGTAGGCTTGGACCGGGATCATGATCAGTATCGACACTCGGAGAGCTGTGAAGATGCGTTTTCGTGCTAAAGGGACAGCCTGGGGTTAAGTACTTTGGTTGCATGTGGGAAGACAGTGCACACGTATAGTGATGAAAGAAAACCAGGTGTAGTGTAGGAGCACTTAGGAAAAAACTGCAGCTTGCCCCCTTAGGCTCTAGCAAAGGATTTGCAGTGTTGGCTTCTGCCGTGTGCTGGTCGTGCCCTCTCAGCTGTACATGCATGTCTCAGCGCCTTGCCAACCCCAGCGCCGGCGGCTGCAGGTGCGCCCTGGGCTGGGAGGGCCACGCAGGGCTTCGTTTGAAAATTTGACTTTGCTGATGGGAGGAAAAAGACATAATCACGGCACATCTGGGAGAGAACAGACTTCA
Source organism: Phalacrocorax aristotelis (assembly GCF_949628215.1). Taxonomy (NCBI): domain Eukaryota; kingdom Metazoa; phylum Chordata; class Aves; order Suliformes; family Phalacrocoracidae; genus Phalacrocorax; species Phalacrocorax aristotelis. The sequence continues at coordinate 3,935,979 of NC_134288.1, read as the reverse complement.
TTCGAGAGAGGTTGTGTTGTGTTGCGGCTTCGCTGGAGGATCTTGCTGCAGGTGCCTACGTAAAGCAGTATTTGCAACGCTACCTGCAGCACAGAGTATGGCTCTGCTGGCCGTGTGCCGGGGGCAAGGACATATCCTTTGAGATAAAACTCTGAAAAACTTGCTACAAAGCATCCATGCAAAGTGTGCCCCAAAGGCTTTTTTAATTCCTTAACCCCACACTTTCAGTTTTGAGCATAAGGGAAATAGTCTCTAAGACGAAAACCGAAAGGGGACAAGTGTGGTACACAATATCGTTTCCTTCCTGCTCTGGGTCCTTCTTGCTCGACTGAAGCCAGGTTGAATTAATTTCTTAGAGTGCTTTTTGCTAATTCTTCCTTGCATGCACTCCATTACTGTTTTTAGGCCACCTTATCTCTTGACCTGCTTACAGTGCATTATACATCATTATATAATGTACCCTCGGCTCAACACAAAACACCAAATCCGTACAGTCCAACAATGAATTTCTGTGAAGTGCACTGATCTTATTATGCAAGTTCAGTATGCCATGAGACAAAAAAGACAATTATGTAAAATCTGTACTTCTCAAATAATTCCCAGAAATGCATGATATTCTTCAGTAGAATATTATCATATTCCTTGTACTTGCTTCCGGGCAAGATACTAGGAAAGGAAAGGAAAGGGGTTGTATCAGTCTAGCCCAATCAGTCTAATTTTCAAACCCCATCCACTCCTCTCTTGCTGGATGTACAGTCCCTTCAATATGTTTTAAAAACAGACAAAAATCATTATAAACTATTTTAAGGAGGCTGATTGTGAGGCAGATGACAGAGGGTACACTTTGCTGACGTGGAGTGGAGCTTGCACATCTCCTAGCTTTCCCTGGAGCACTGCCACGTTTGCTTTGAAAAAAATAGGGAAGAATAGTCACAAAAACATATACTGAAATGAAACAGTTCTTGTGACAGTGTGGGTAGGTAGCTAAAACAGGTGAAGCTAGATATCACTATGGGTGATCCAGGAGCAACAATGCATCAAATATGCCTTACAGTCCTGGCCCTGCTTATGAAGGTACAACAAAGAGTTGTCAGGAGCTCAGGTTATCGCCGACATTTGCATAAGCCAATACGGAATGCTTCTGAAAACACTGTCAGCAGACTTTGAGCCTTAATATCCCATCTGCTTGTTTAGAAGTTGAAGGTCTCTGTTACAGGGACGTGGCGTTGCCATATGGAGTTCAGCCTCCAGAGCTGGAGATGGCGGGGGTTGCAAATGTAGCACCTCCACGTGTGCTATAATGTGAATAACCCAGCATGGGTCAGGACAGCTTGGGGCAGAGGAAGGCGATGCCTGGACATGCTCTGTCTTGTGAAAATGGCATTTCAGAGAAGGAACAACAGCAAATCTTCAAAGCGGTAGATTCGGGCGAATTTTGTAAGGAGCCTGGGGAACTCCCTGCTGCTAGATGTTGATGTCAGGAACATAATAGAGATGCAAGGAGGTGGAAGGACAGTGAAACCAGATGAGGTAGGTGAAAGGGAGGGATGAATTGTTCTGTTCTCTGAGGAGCTTCCATAATTGTTCACTAAGGGTTTTTAGATCTCCAAAATGCTAGCTGGTGTTGGCTGGTTTTTAGGTCAGCATGTTTGACCAGTCAAACTGCTGGCGTGATTGTTTATGTGGGTCTTGAGTTCATGGCAGGATACTATGTGGTCGTGGGTTTCCATTCCTCCCTGCACGTGTGTTTGAGACCTTTTCTCCCCAGGATGTACTTGGTGGCATGGGAAGGTGGACCTGGAGGGACAGTTGTCCCAGCAGGTTCAAGTGGAGCTCTCTTCTGGGACATGCTGTGGCTCTGGACAGAGTCCTTCCCTGCACCCTCTTACAAGGCAATTGCTGTGAAAGGAGGAAAGGCTGAGATATCTGAGGCGGATTACCTTTTTCTTCCTCTTTATTCCTGGGGGTAACTACTCCCAAAACTCATTTTTGTCTGTGTCACTGGGGAATTAGAGGGCCGCCTCTCGCTGTCTTCCTCAGAAGGATAAACGCAGCATTACTAGTCCTTGATGTACCCTTGCATGCTGCACTGCTGCCTCCATGCATGTATATCTGCCTTTATGGTAACTGTAACCTTTTCTTGAACCAGAGATTTTCCTGAACAAGAGCCCTTTGGGATCTATGTGGGCTTTCCTGGATACATTTTTAATATACACAATAATTTGACTGCAAGCCCATTACCTATCCCTGTTTGTTCTATGGGATAGTCATTTCCATGCCTGCAGAAACCACTAACTCACAGGGCAATCAAAGGAAGAATGACAACCAGGGCAAAATTGGTATGTGTTGTGATAAACCAGTCCATCTTCAGCATCATGCACCGTAGCTTTATATATTGCCTGTAAATAATGGCCTCAAAAAGATATTAAATCTTTAGAAAAAAATCAAGCCTAATTGTAACTATATTTTTGTTTTCCATTTTGGTTTATGTACAGTATATGACTTTTGCAGAGACATTTTTATTCCAGGAAAATGACAGGCCAACAAGAAGCCATAATTGCACTGATTTTTAGAAGTGCCTGCATTACTACAGATCTGATGTACTGCAAGACATGAATCAGAAAAATTCTATTAAAAAATCTCTTGAATGGCTGACACAGGAGTATTATCCACAATGATTAATTTGACTTGGTCATTATGAACACAGACAAGTCTGACAAAATTGCATTTCATTCCCCACTGAATTCATAAAATCACTATACACATAATAAGAAGTTATAGTTCTCTGCTATCCACTATTCTTGACAGGATTCCAGTTCTGGATAAGATACTGATTGAAAAAAAAAGTGGGGGGAGAGAGGGAGTTAGGAGCCTTTTTAAAAGCCTACAATAGGGCTGATTTCTTTTGCTATAAATTGTTCATAGAACTCCATTATTTTTAGGGTTTTTTAGTGAAGTGGTGATGCAGGTCAACCACAGCTTGGACAATATAAAAACTGACTATAATCTCTTATTTACATCAAAAGGGATGCGGCAGAAACGCACGCACTTGCTTCACATCGTGAATCCCAAGAGGCCCTGTTGGGCTGTACCTGAGGGCACGGGGCAGGGACCGGCACCGCTGCTGCCTCCGTTCAGCCCCAGATTGAATCTCGGGGATTCATCGTATCAATAACTGGCAGTTTGTTCTTTATTTCCAACCCACATAAATGAGGTACCAATGGACAGGCTGAGGCCAGAGAGTCCCAAGAATGTTGTTTCTGGCTTCAGTGGCACATAAGGCAAAGAAAAACTTCCCCGGTGAGCAGCAGAACTGAGTGCATGCCTCCTAAAACTGTATCTTGCTGAGTGAACTGAGATTTTCTGTTCCCTCTGAATATTCCTGGCTGATTCCCTTCACAGTCCCCGTCCTGCTGAGCACCACGCCAACCGCGTCACAGCCGTCTCTTCGCTGCTGTAGCAGCTGGCCAAGGATATCAAAGATTATTAGGGCAAGCAGGAATGTTTAGGACCCTGGTATCTCCCTTCTGTGCACATGTGGTTCTATGAAACTTGTAGAAAAGAGACTTTTTTTGCACTGTCAAATTTGGTTGAAACCATCGGGCAGGCTCAGCTTTTGGAAGACCCGTGGCTGTGTTACTGCATGGATGTGTGTCTATAGGAGGTGGGGTGGGGTTAACTCATGTGAAGTTAGAAGGCCAGATCGAGCTCCATGCGGTCGTAGCATGCAGGGTCTGCGTCAGAGCAATGCCTGCACGATAAGAGGCAATGGTGAGGAATGGGGGATGCGGAGGTGCGTGCTTGCTCTTTGGGTGAACTGACATTTGTTCGGGATTTAAAAACCCACTACTACAGGTACAGAAGAGGAGCACAGGAGTAGGCAGAGCTCAGCTTTCCCGCAGGTCACCTGCTGCTCTGTTGCGCTCCCAACCTCCCCGGTGTTCCTGCTTGTTACTGAATATTGTGCAGACGCTTCCAATGCACATTTATGTTCATGCAAGAACTCATTTTTCCCTTTTCAACCACATTCCCGTAGTCAAAAACCTGAGCATGTGAAAATTAATGTAAAAGGGGCTGGGAACACTTCAAAGACAATTTGGAGATTGTATGTGACTGACTTAATAAATACTTCTTTACAGTATTTATCCAACTCTACCCAAGTAATTCATTGGCCCTGCTATTCACATGCTGGATCTCCATGTGCGAAGATGGGGCAAATCAATTTCCATTCCTAAGACCCAGAGCTGCTGACGCGGAAAATCAGCGCTACTTCACTGCTTGGCAAAGGGCTTTAGGAATCACAGGTGTGAGCAAAGCCCTCCGGCATCCCCCCTGGAGAAGTGGTGCCAAAGGGGTCTGCACCCCTGCCCCCCAGGTCACCCTGCAGCGAGCACTGGGCTGTTTCTATTGCTGGCCCCATAGCATTTCTCTGTAGTTTGCAACGTCTGAGTTAATTCCATCTTCTCCTACCACCTGAACTATCGTTTCTGTCCCTGTGGATTCAGTGCAGAGCCACCTCTGTGGCTCACGTGCTGGAGAAACATATCGAAATCCCCTTCTTGCAAATATGATTGTGCCTGTGCTGAGTAACGTGTGTGCTGGGAGAGCAGTTTGGAGGCTTTCAAGGAAATGCAGGGTATCTTACCTTCATTAAGCTTTGGTTTTCACTCACTTATTGTGTTTGGACTCTTCTCTGCTTTAAATGGCCCAAGATCTTCTCTCAACCTGGCGTGCTCTGCAGCTTGTGTGAACACTAGCACACGGTGAATCCTTTTGTATGTAGGTAAGAGAAGTAGGAGAAGTCTCTGTATGAAATAGCAACGTGCTTATCTGGCTTCTGACCTGATCCGATGCATCATCCAGCTTTGGTGCAGCTGAGATTCCCCCTAAACCACCTGGTTGCTTCTGCATCCCCTTTCCCAAGCTGTGCTGGTAGAGCTCGTAGGAGAGGAGTGCTCTCCCTGGGGACACAGCCCTTGGGCCCCCGGGTCCTGCTGCCATCCCCATGTCCAGCTAGACCTGGGTGGGAGGGGGGGGCCACCGCTGCTCGTGGGACAGCGTGGGCAGCCCATGATCTCCATGTCCTCCCTGCTCTTCATGCACACCAGGAGCTTGAGGTGTAGCCCTTGCTCATACCTTTCAACCTCACAAATAGCAATGTTTTCCTCACTTTGCAGACCTGCCAGGCTGGTTTTAGTCTGCTTAGACCCATCTAATCTCTGAAGTGTCTAGAGGGTCACATTCCTACAGCAGTAAGCTCTTGTGTTAGCTGCAGGAATAACCTAGTTAGTAGATGAGGGATGGTACAGAGTCATAGAATCACAGAATCATAGAATATCTCGAGTTGGAAGGGACCCATAAGGATCGTCAAGTCCGTGGGGTTTTGTGTCATCTGGATGATTAGGGTGGGATGGATCACAGCGGCCTACGTATTTCTTTGTACCTTACCAAGAATAAATGTTCTCTCTTAGGCTCATATTTACTGTTGAATGTTATTTGACAGAGCAAATATTTACCTGCAATAATAGTGCAAATCTCTATCCTTCTCCCTGTGAATAATATTTCTGTGAATCAATGCTTGGCTGCAACACCTGGATCTGTGTGGATAATCACACGGAACGTGACTCAGTGGAGAATTGGGGTCACTGGACATTTGCTGTGCTGCTGAGGAGAAGTTTCCCAGGTCCTTGATCAAGTCATGTCCTCTATGATTAATACCAACGCTCAGTGAAGAGATGGTGCTGGCCGGCTGCGGAGTGTTTCATAAAGGAGGACAGCACTTTCCTCCCCTCCCAAGAGGGGAAAGGCAGGAGAAAGCTAAAGGCTTGATTTGTAGACGTGCTCAATACTTGTAGCTCCCTCTCGAGTCATCTGCACCGCGAGTTCTCAGTGTCCTTTAAAACACAGCTGTGGTTATGGCTTTGGCTGAATCACAGCTGGTCCCTCAAGAGCTGCCCTGCGTTAAGGCATCAGGACATCCCTTAGTCTCAGAGCAGCTGGACGTGTGGAGCTGCCCGGCCACTGCACAGGGGTGGGTGGATGGATCTAAAACAGCCCCTCTTCACTGTGTTTGCAGGGAATGCTACCCTGGGCTCAGGTCCATGGTTAGGCAGGGTGGTTTTGTTAGTGGGTGACTGGCAGGAGCCACCAGGACTTGGCTTTAGTTGCAATTCAAGAGGAGATCCGGTGTAGGAGTGAAAGACAGAGCAGCAGCAATGCTGAGTGTGGTTTTGAGTCCAGTGGCAGAAGATGTGCAGGGTCGCAATGCCCATTGCAGAGGTGAGGGACACCCAGGGCGTGTTGATAACCCACAGATGTGCTCCGTGTTTGCAGCAGAGACAAGCTGCTTGCCATCGACAGACCAGTCCCCAAAGCCACCTCCTTTCTGAGAGCCTTCTCCTGCGCTGGGCTCTGCGTGCTGCAAGGCAGAGTAATATTTGGGCTCAGTATACATGAGCTAGAAGAAGTGGAAATCTGGTCCAATCCTTTGACTAGATCAAAGTGGGAGCTGGGAACAGGCATCTCCATTCCCATCCCATCAGTCTCAGGTGTGCTGATGATCGGATGCAACACATCTCAGGGGTGTTGTAAAACAGCTGAGTGATGTGGCCTGGCTTTCTCAAAGCAGATAGGAAGGCATCGGGGCTGAAGCTCTCACTACCTGCCCTGCTGCCTCCTCCCAGGGCAGCCACCCAAGCTGCCACACATCCAGCCCGGGTGGCTGCAAGGCAGCTCCGGCTCTGGCACCCCTTGCCTGACCTTCCCCCAGCGCTGCCTGGTGCAGCCGGCTGATAAGAGCAGAAGAAAGGTGGGATTGTTTCTCTCCTGCCCTGGAGCAGCAGCAAAAGCGTGTTCCTTTGTTGTGGGCGTTTGCACTGCATTACAGCAACGGTAGATACTTGCCATGAAAATGCTCAGCGCTATTTCCAGCTTGCTCATCAGCTGGATGCGGATAGTCCCGAGTGAGAGCTCCTCACTTCTCTCCTTGACCCACAGTAATTTTCAGATGCAGCTTAAGGGCATGTTGAGAAGATGTCCACAGCTTGATAAGCTTGTAATTCAGGTGCTTCTCCAGCCATATAAAAGAAGATCTAGTTTTACTGTTGAAATTCAGGCTTCCCATACCTGGGACAAAGGAGACAGGCAGTGGGACCAGCTCCTTGCCCTGTAAAGCTCTTGTTCTCCACCCACTCTCAGTTCCATGTCCCTTTAACTGCAACTCTTGCTTCTTCTTCCCCCACCGACATGCACCACAGAACCACCTGGGTCCCAGTCAGCACAGCTTTGCTCAGGATGTGCACAGTGCTGTTGCTTGAGCATGCATGCAAGAAGCAGGGACTCGTGTCCTCCTTCTTCATCCCCAAATAGCGCTGCTCCCCCTGGGTGGCCAGGGCCATCCTGCAGGACTCTGCTTTGTCACCCTCTGTTCTCGCTCCCTCGTTCTGCCCCCAGGGACTTGCTCCTGCCAGCTCCTTTACCCTTTTCCAGCCCTACCGCTTCCCTGTCCTCCCTCCCACTAGCCTCCTGTGGGTCACCTGCAGATCCTGGGGGTTTGGGTGTCTCCTGTCCATCTCTGTCTCCCTCTCTGGAAAAGCATCAGGGAGTACGGGAAGTCTGGGAGATCGTGGCACATTGTCCCCGTGGTGGGGAGCAGCGTTGGCAGGAGGCCACGCTGGGGTGTCTCCAAGGCCCACTGGTGCTCTGGGAGCACAGGTTGTGCCTGCTGGTGCCACTGCAGCTCTGGTAACGGGACCTTGCTGTGCAAGTCACCCCTGCTCTTGCCAGGGGTTCGGCAATACTGACTTTCCTCTCAAATTAATGCAAACAGCATGTCCGCAGCCCTGTGCTTGTGAGCTAGGAGGGAGCAGCCGGTAAGGTGGTTGCCTGTTTTGACTCCTCTTGGTCCTGGACGTAGCCTGGGTGTCACCTTGCTGGGAATCAGAGCCTTTCTCCCCGTTACAGACCCTTCCAGACTTCCCCATGCCAAAGTCTGGGCAAGACATGATAAAAGGTTGTTGGAGAAGGTGCGTGGCATGAGCGCTGCCAGATGGATGCATCTCTTCATGTCGCCACACCATCTCCCCTCCACCTCTCTGTCCTCTGCTCCTGAATCTGCAGGTGGATGGAGATGGTCCAGGGGCCCCCGTTCAAACTTGGATTTCAAGAAGGAAAATTCGTTTTTAAATATGACTTCACTGCTGTTGGAGGTTGGTCGTACCTGCTGCAATGGCATCCTGTGGCATCCCTGCGCAAGCGTAGCGCCAGGGCCGTGCTCAGGGCAGTTTGGTCCGTGCCCGGTGCCTGTCCCTGCAGCACAGCCCCTATAGCAGGGGCACAGAGATGCACAGCGGTCTGAGGGCAAGGAGGGAGTCAGAGAAGAGGCACTGTCCCCTCTCTGAGAGTGCTTGGCTCGATCCTCTTGCTCCGTCCTGCTGCAGGCAGAAGCAGGGGTTCTCCAAGCAGCACCCGTCTGCCCTGCAGTGCAAGCCGAGAGAGGGTCTGCAAGAAAAGGCTTCTTGTTTCAGCTGATGTCGGTGTTTTAATTTGAAGAGGAATAATGTGTAATCACAACAACTATCATCTGTTTAGCAGTGGAAAATCCTAGATCTTCCATGGTTTTCTGTGTACCATAATGGGCAGGCTTTTAGCAGACTGAGCTTCTCCGCACTCGTATTTGGAGTCCTGGTGGGATGAATGGGTTCAGACCAGCTCACTAATCTAATTTGTAATGTATCCGTATAACGTATAATTGGCTGTTTAATTTAATTCAAATTAACATAAGAATAGAAAATATAATTTGCAGCGTAGCCCACACGGTGGTAGAAAGGGTGTTGGATGTTACTGGTTTGAGATGACGGCTTTTGTGCACGCGGCATGAGACCACCCTTCGTGGGGACAGAGACGTCACCTCCAACGTGTCAATAGGCACAGTGTGTGACAGAAAATCACCCCCCTTTCCCACCCTTCCGAGTGTCTATCTGTCTCATCTCCCCTCCTTATCTTTCTAGCGGTCTATTTAAAACATATATAGAATAAACTCGGCCTGCTTTGGAAAATTGTTCTTAGCGATAGGGTGTAAAAGCTGGCAGGCGCCGAGTCTGATTATGTTGATTGGATATTGTCTAATCTGATTTTGATTGTGTACAGCTTTGATTGTAATTTTGATATGTCTGCACAATACTGTAGCTATTCGGAAAGCTTTGTGATTTAAACAGGTCTTTTGTTCCCCCCCGCCCCCCCTCCCCGCCACTGAACAGAGCAGAGGCAGAAATGTGCAGGGGGTGAGCAGGGCAACGGGGCTTTTGCGCTCCTTACAAAACCACCTCAAAGCCCTTCAGTGAGCTGCTCTGCAGCGACACAAGGAGCTTGTAGTTTTGAAGAGAGCTTTAGGAAACTTTGAGTGGGTTTTACATAATTTAGTTAAGTACAGCAAAGCCACTTGCTTATATACCTGATACCAAAATAAACCAGTTGGAGGAACAGGTTGGCTGTGCAATGATTTATTTAAATCCCTTTCCATAAAGCATGGAGCGAAATCCTCTTAAATAACTGGGAAAGAATTGGTGTACCTCGAAGTGCGTAGCCTAAACAGAAACCTAACCGCTAGACATATTAAATGGGATCTATCTGTCTGCTGTTGTGTACAACCGCTCAGCCCCCTGCCTTCCCCGTATAATACTGCTGCTAGGCAGAAGCTGGCTGGAGAAAGAGCTGGGCTTGAATTTCCCCCGAACAATAACTGTTGGTACAGAGCTATCTCAGTCGGGGCTCCGTCTTGTATTTCTCGCATACTCATATTTCCCCACAGTCAGCGGGAATCTCAGGAGAACGTGGAGGTTCGGGTGGGACGTGCAGTACCTGCTCTTTTCTGTCTCTTTTTGCAGCAGGACGCGGGGAGGCGAGAGGTGAGGGTCTCCAGCGTGGCGGAGGATGAGCCGCTTCCAGCCCTGGCTGAGGGGTGAGGCGGGGGTGACCCCCGGCTCTGACACCCCGCGGGGACGCGTCTCCCCCAGGCAGTGCCGGAGCGCTCCCGCTGGGAGCCCTTCCACCCATCCACAGACACCTCCTTGCTCCCCGCCGCCTCTCCCGCTGACTTCTGTATTCTGATTAAATACGGGGTTTATTTTATTTTATTAGGAGTTTTCCCCCTGCAGTTTGGGGTGATGAAGAGCATGAATCCGAGCGTGAGCTCTGGGGCAATGGATTAATAAAGCCTACAGTGCTTAACTGGCTTTGCACATATCTGGCGTTTTGCTCTTAAATCAAGTATTAAGTCAAAATCCAACCATGAAACTAGGTGATCTGAGAAATTTAGCTTAAAATCCATGTGTATAATACTATGGCGAATCAGAATTTCATATGCTGTAATAATATGTGAAACAGTAGATGTTTAGAATAAGCCACCTCTGCCAGAGACTCATCGTATTCTGCTGTGATAATTAATAATTTTGGATAGATTCACACTTACATTATGACGCGAATATGGTTTTGTCTGAAGTGAAAATGATTGCACAGGTGCTATAACATATTCTTTCTCCATATAAATTGGAATGCTTAGAAGTAAACAAGCCACCAGAAAACACGGGAAACGCAAGGAGTACCAACATCTCCGCGTGTTCGTGGTCACCTCGAGGGAGCGTTGATAGGGAGGTGAGGGAGTGCTTGTCCAAATACAATTTGGATGAGGATATAAGGAAGGACAAATCTCTGTGTGTGGTGGAGTCATACAGGCTTTCTTTAAAGGATTTAAAAAACATGTGATGGCTGTGTTTGCAAATCTCTCTCCCTGGTTGTAGCTCTTGTGCTGGAGTTTGTGAGGAATCAACGGGAATTTTGTTCCCAAGTACTAGTTAATTCTACAGAGCTAATTCTCATAAACACTCTTGAAAATACAAACTGTAGCTACTGTAAGTGCTGAGCTGGGTAATCAGAGAGGGACTTTGCCTTAAAAATGCAGCAGCTGATTGGGAAATGGCCACGCTCTTCCATGGCTGTGGGCTCTGCAAGCATCGCTTGCCTGGCTGTGATCCGGGTGTGGAGGTTTCTGCTGAGGTTTTGGCAAGCTACAGATGTGCTAGAGAGATGCCGCGTGGGAGAGGGGAGTAGTGCAGATGCCCCAGGAAGGTCCGAGGTGTGCAAGGACCCTTGGTGTCCCTGATGGATGGTGCGGCGCTGCCACACTCACTACCCAGCTCCTACATAGTTACGACCTGCTGGTGTCCAGGGCTGGAGATGTCTTTTTTAGTTAAACAAACCCATTTCCACTGGAATGTGCTTTTGCATTTCTTACACAAATAATCGTTTTTCTTTGCTGAAGCAACTAGGCGGTGACACATTGCAAAATGTCTTTTTCATGTTTTAGACGTATAACGGTCAGAATGAGAATAACGAAGACTATGAGATCCCTCCCATAACGCCTCCTAATCTCCCCGACCCTTCCCTCCTGCACTTGGTGGACCACGAAACTGGCTATCACTCCCTGTGCCACAGCCTCCCTCCGAACAGCCTGATACCAGCATACCCCTACCAGAACATGGACCTGCCGGCCATCATGGTCTCCAACATGTTGAGTCAGGACGGGCATCTTCTCTCCAGCCAGCTACCCACGGTCAGTGACTTTCCCCTCTTACTACCTCTTGTTAGAGCCGCTCTGGGTGTCGTGTTAAGAGTTCAACTGAACACGGATGTTAACGATGAGATGTTGCACTGGGGGTGGGGAAGAACGGCCATGCAGCCCTGCCTTGCTGCACTGCTGCCCACCAAGGTCGGGGTGCGGTGGCAGATGCTGCAGTCACCTGCATGGCCATTGTCATGGTGGCAATTTCACGTTTCCAGTTTGGTGTCTTCCTGAGCCTTATTAACTGCTCAAGAGCAGGGGGGAAGGTTGTTTTCCTCTGGGTACGTAATATCCTCACTAAACCGAGCAAAGTGTGTGTGCTCCCACCCCATGGGAAGGGGACCAGCCAAAGCCCCTAGTTCATAGCCCCTACGCCCTACATCCTTTCCCCTGCTGGGAAAAGCCCCCAGCCTGCCACCCCTGTGTCCTGCTGCCTGGGTGGCCCCAGTGGCATCAGCAGGAGGGGCACGGATGCTCCACGACGGGAAAGCTGTCATATTGATTTCAAGGGGATCAAGATCCCTCTTGCACTTGCAAACTCAAGTTGCCTCTTGGCTCAAGGCGTGGCAAGGGGATACCTTGTGCGGTTTCAAATGACTCTTCTGTAGGGATAAATAAGGCAGGGGTAATGAAGTAAAGTGCAGCTCTGGGAGGAAACTTCAGGGCTAATTAGACCTTACGACGCTTCTGTATCAGCAGCACTGAGGAAAGGTTGTGACTTGATTTTGACAGTGGTATTGAATTAATACTGTTGCTGTTTAATAATATTTTCCTCTTTAGCAGATTTAGCCCTATGGTTAGTTTTCTACATTGTTTCTCTCTAAGATCATTGATTTTCATGGATGCTGTTGGAAGACATCAATATCAAACAGAGTTAATTTTGCTTAAATAGCATGCCTGCGAGTCTGCCACAGCACTAGCTGGAGAACATTTGGTGTTGATTGCTTGAATAGATAACAGTCTGAAAGGTACTGATATTTAAATATTTAAATGGGATATTATCTCTTAGTCTAGGAAAATCCCAAGGCTTGATGTGTCTCCAAGTTTCATTGTTGGTGTGTTTAAGAAAAATATCATGTTCTGCCCATCAATATTGAACACAGGCATATTTCTATGAAATTAAATATTACTTAGGCCTCTCTGTTAGCTTGTAGGTTCTTAGGTGATTAAAACATTCATTTCTGAGACAAAAAGAGTCCGTTTCAGATGAAATATTTTTCGCTGGTTTAATTTAAAGCACAGCCCCTTTGCCTGACCCCTATTTTCATAACACGATAATTTTATCCTGTGTTGATTGTCTCATTTTTGAGAGGTGATATTGCACTTATAAATCACTTTCTAAAATACCTAAAGAAACAAGAATGGTGGGATTTATTAAGCAGCTTCTGTACGTCTGAAATAATTTATTTTGGAGTAGTCCTTGGGAAATGTTCTCTTTCTTACTTTATGGTACTGTTTTACAAATGCAGCACCGTGACAATAAATCAGGACTGAGCCAGAGAAGATAAGAAAGGGGCTTAGTGGGCTGTAAACGTAGAATAGAGAGATTAAGATTTGTTTGCCCCTTACCACAAAAATAAAAAGTCCAGTGAACCCAGAATTTTCCAGCCAATAGTGAATTGAAACTGTTTAGTTTTGAGTGGAAACCCTTGGAGCTGCCATACATCTTCAGAGGTCCCAGCAGCAAAGGAAGTAGATCAGGGAGTGAAGTATGTTGCAATTTCAGGTCAAAATTAAATCCTGCTGTACCCTGTTGTCAAAGCCTTTTTTCCGTGCCATCAGACTTCTCCCACTGGAAGGCAACGCCTTCTAGTCCCTGGGGTTTTTTTGGATGCCCTAATCGAGTCTTCCCCTTCTCCCGCACCAGGCCACGACGGCAGCATTCATCCCGTAGCACACATATAACTCCTGTTAGCATTAATGGAAGCAGCACGTGCACGTGAGAACACAGTAAAATCCCAGAGGCAGAGCAGGTTTTTAAACCCTTGGTTAATACCTCCCGCCCACATGCCCGGCAAGCCGTGGCCTGCTCGGCGGTGGTCCCGTGAAGTCGTGCTTCAGGCATCGCTGCGTGACGGCGCGGGGCACGCGACGTGCTACAACCCTGCCCCAAAATCAACCACCCTCGGGTGGGTGTTTGCAGCAGAAAACTTCCAGATCAAGAAAAGGGCTTGTTTGCTAACACTTCCAAAAAGAGGGCATTTATTGCCGTATGGGTCGTGGTGGGAAGCCAGTCTGGGAGCGAGCCTTGCCTGAGTGCTGCAGAGGAGGCATGCAGAGGGTTTGTCTGTCCCACGGCCGACGTTGCTCATGCAAATGCTGGAGCCCTGAGCCTCTCTCCTTGCTGCTGCTCTTTGCCGTAGTTCGTACGGGTTTTTGCATACGCAGCTATTTCCTGCCTTGGCTGCCATGTCTTTTGGTTTGAATACAGTCACAAATGACAAACAGTTCAAGGTAAAATGTTTAGACATTGGTTAGACTTTTCCTCTATAAAAGTATCTTCAGCCTTGGGATTTTTTAAAGGCATCCTCATGAAAAAATTTTGAGCTGCTTAAAATATGTAAGCTACAACCCACTGAGAGCTATGGGATCAGTATTTTCCTCTACAGCTGAGACTGAGTAAGGAAAATACTGGAGCAGGTTGCTGTTGCCGTCTGTGTGTCTCTTGTCCTGGGAAGTCCCAGCTTTATCCTTAGACTGAATTAAGCCTCCCAGTGCCTCCGCAAGGGAGGAGGCTGCTGCTCCCATTACGCAGATGAATACCAAGTCGGAGCAGGTTTAAATCAGCGCAGAAATTCCCATGGCAGGCTGAGAGCTGGAGAGCGAAGGTGGATTTGCTGTGTGCCGGACCCTGCTCCTGGCTCCAGCCCGTCCCTGGGGTGTCAGGAGCTGGAGCCCTTCGTTCAAGCAAAGGAGCTGGACCCTGATAGGGGAAAACCAAAGCCACTGTCAGCTCTACATTTCCTTATCCCTTCAGCATTGTCACCCAGAGCACCCCCCATGCCCCTGACCCCTCTGCATGCTTCGCTCTGCCCCATGGACCGAGCCTACATTTACATAACGCGGCTCTTCACTGCTGGTGGCTCGATCACTTTATTTCCTTGCTATTATTTTTTTTCCCATCAGTTTTTAGGAGTCAAGGGAATTTTCAAACACTGAAGGTGGGATGCAGGAAGCTGGAGAGAAGCAGGGATGGGTGGACGAGAGTAAGCAAAGAGATGGCAGAAGATGTGACGTTAGGAAGACCGATGGAGTGGGGTGCAGGGATGCTGGGGAGGAGGCAGGGCTGGCTCGTCTGGGGAAGGCATGTTATTTTCTATGTTGGTGGGAAGAAAACCAGAAAATTCTTAATAGATTGGATTTTTTTTTTTACAGTGGATATTTTTTTCTACTGTCCTTTCTATTGCTATGGGAAAAGAGGAAGGAAACAGGAGGAATGACAGGAGGGAAAGAAAATAAGAGAGAGGTGATTTTCACTAAGAAATGGGAATATTTAGGAAAAAATAATCAAAGATGCAAAAAGATGTTTTCCTTGGAAAGAGAATGACTTTGCCCACTGTGAACATCCCAGCAGCATTATGGTGTGGGCAAGAGGCTGCTGAGCCCTCCGGGGGTCCGCAGAGAGACCTGCTGGGCTGGGGCCACACCGGGGCTGGGGCCTGGGGGCCACGAGGACACGGGGGAAGCAGAAGAGGGGGCAGAGAAATGCTGTGAATCGTCAACGATCGCTGGCAAGATGGGGTGCCCGCTGGGTTAAGGAGCTGCTGTGAATAAATGAGATTTCAGAAGGGGTTTGGCAGAACACATCTGACAGAATCAAAGGGTGATCAAGGTCAGAGCCCAAGAATCTCCGATGCAGCGCAAACATATTTCCATAAATATTAGATAGCAGCTGAGCAGGCTGGGGGTCTCTCTGCTTATCAGGTGGGGCAGTGCCCGGTACCTGGGTGCTGCGCCGCGCTGGGGGGAGCCGGGAACCCCTGGTCAGGGGCACAGCGCTGCCCGGAGCCCCCCCCCCCGCCACTCGGAAACCCTGAAACTTTGTGCTCCTCCGAGCCTGGCTGACGGACATTGCCGCGCTGGGACGTGTGAAAAGTCAGCCTGTTTTCCCACGGCACGTGTTGCGGGGCTACAGCCGCCCTGCTCCTTTCCTGCTCTGCCGCGTCCAGGTGAAATTAAGGCAGAGCCGTGTATTTTTGCACGGGGGAAGCATCGCTTTGGACATGTGGCAGCTGTTACGAGCAAACATTGGCTTTGTGGCAGGTATGTAGAGTTTGGTTGGAGAGGCTGACATTTATCCCCGTGTCTGTGTCTGCCTGGTGCTTCTCACAGTGAGAGAGCTTTGTGACTCTTTTAAAGGCACTAGCATTTCCTTGAGCCCAGTGGGATAACTTTTATCTGCTTGCAGCAAGCTGGAGCATCAGCTTGAGTGAAAAGAAGGCTGCAGCCACAGCTTGGAAGTTCTTTGTTTCAGTTTGTTGGGTGAAAACAGATTTTTGAAAAACATTAAAAATCACCAGTAATGAAAAGCACATTGGTGGTGTAAAACTCTCAATTTTCCAGTTACCTGTGGAACCTGTTTATGTAGAGGAGAAAGAGTAAATGGTAAATGGGGGCTGAATTGTTGTACCAAGGATGAGTGCAGCCCAGAAATTCCTGAAGAGTTGGTTGGTTAACTTTGCAACGTGAATAGCTGTTTCCCAACGCTACGGGGCTTTGCTGAAGGAAGACAGTAAAACAGCGCAGCGGTAGCCCACCTGCCTGTCTCCCATGTGGGAAATGTAAAGGAAAATAGCCCTTTCCCAGAGCTGGGGTGTGCAAGCCCAGGCTGTGGGGATGGCATAGGGCTCCAAGAACCATCCTCTCCCACCAGAAGACCTCGGGTGAGGTTTTGCTGCAAGCAGGTCACAGGACCAGCCCCCTGGCCCTCTCTCTTGGCTCCGCAGGTCTCTCCCCAGCACCCATCCTTCCCAAGACCGCTGCTCCCCGTCAAACACAGCAGCGTTTCTTATGTGCAGCCTAGGCCAGAGGCAGTGGGAATCACAGCAGTTTTCTCTGGATGGCCCAGGGTGCAGCCCTAGGCAGGCGGTCAGGGGTCTCGGTGGGCAGCAACACGGCTGGACATGGCTGTACAGGGCCCACGAGTGTTAAAAGTTTTCCAATAGAGGATATAAGAAAGGAAATAATGAGGTGTTGGTACAAAAGCCAAGTAAGAATGCCAGTCTTTAATCTAAGTCATTGGAAATACATGATTCCAGTAGGGACTACAGCTTATGTGTTGTGGGTAAATACTTCCAATACATAAATATTTCAATAATTTTAAATCACTGGCTGTTAAAACAAGTTGTTTAAAGTAACCTATCTCCCAGTGCAACGTACATGCAGCAGTACCCTTTAGAGCGTGTTCACGCTCGTGGGAAGCAACTTAATAAATAAACAAACAAGCAGGAGCGGCCGTCGGGCAGTGCTCAGCCAGCTCCGTCAAACCGCAGGCTGGCAGCACGTCACCAGTAGCAAAAACTTAGCAGAGTCCCCCATGTTTCAGTCCTGGATAAGTTTGCACCAGTAATTTTGTGTTGTGTGCTTTAGATTTTGACTAATTTGTCTTTCTACTTATTAATGGTTGAGTATTTAAAAACTAAACTCCCGGACATGAGCCCTTGGTGGAAAATAGTAATAATACAACCATACGTGAAGGGTTCTTTGTATTAAACAGAGCCCTGTTTGCAATTCCCTGCTAGTGTTTTTCTCAGAGGCAATAAATGAAAGAAATATGTCTTTTTAAATTTTATAAAACTCAGAAAAATGGTTTTAAACAGCTTTTCTTCACCTCCTATAATTATTTATTTTCAAACAGTCCTTCAGGGTAATGTTCCGTTTTCTTATTTCACACTCCTTTTTCTCATAAATGAACCATCACTTCAATAAATCATTATGAAAACAGAGACTAACACAAACCCTGAAAGGTTGAAAGATTTATGTAACACATTTATGTTTTCCATTTTCTCATTCTGGTACTCCACTGCTAAAGCTAAGCTAATAAAAGCTGCTATTAATATTTCTTGTTGCCTAGCAACCGCAGAGAGGGAGTAATAGCTTTAGCTAGAAAAATAGATGACCGATAAGGAAAAATTCAATTCTTTTATTATCTCAAGGGAAAATGGGCTTTTACTGGAACATTATGATGTACGAGTGTAAAGTTGAATACAAAGGATATTTTTTCAGTTGTTTTTCTATTTTTAATGAACGTTATTTTACCTTCGCAAACTCATTTAAGGCATTTGCCCCACCTACTTTCAAGCTTAATTTAGCAACACCCACACATGCTTCTGGCTTTAAGTATCTGTTGGCATTTTCATTTGAAAGCCCCCTTCCCTCCACACCTCCCCTGAGCTTTACCGCTTGGTCATAAAATTTCCCTCCAGGTCGGAACCTGGGAGACAAGATTCCCAATCAAAGAGAAAATTGTTCTTGTGTGTATTTAAAAACACGCTTTCTCAGAGGAAGGGGCGCGTTCTGATAGTTACTTTCTGAAGTTTTAGCTGCCGTGGCTGAGCTCTCTGTCTCCGGGAGAGCAGGAACGCTGCTGCTCCTGCCCGTGCTCTCAGAGCACCGGCTGCACGCTGGAGATGCAGGTGCAGAGCTGGTGCCTGCAGGCAGAAGTGTGACTCCCTGTGGGAATACGGGTCCTTTCCTTCTGTGGGAGAGCTCCTCCCTGAGCTTCCCAGTCATCCTGAACACCAGGATGCAGAGCAGCAGCCCCTCTGTTCACGCAGCTGATGCGGTTGCTTCTGAGTGGTCCCTGCCAAGCGCTGCTGGGAGAGAATCGGGGTGATGGAGTCACAGTTGGGTCCCAGCTCTGCGGTGCTCAGACAGCAGCAGAGCTTCCGAGGACTGGGCTGTGCATGAGAAGAGGGAACTGAGGGACCAAGCTCCTATCAGTGTGCTTGCGTGGTTGGTGCTTGGGTTCACCCACAGGCATCCCATTTCTGAGATACAGGAAAGTAAGGTGTCGTGCTACACTTTTCACACAAGTGAACCGTTGTGGTGGCTGAGAAGCAAAGCAGATGTGGGTTTTGCTTGGTAATGCAAGATTTACTCCCTGAACAAGGGAAAGGAAGAAGGCAAGGTGTCACCTTGGCTCTGGAAGAGGGTGACCTTCACATGCCAGGGTGGGCATCTTACATGGGAACCTGCCTTTTTTCCTGAAAACCTCTCAGAGCCACCTCCCCACAAGAGAACATCTCAGCAGCTGAGCTGGGCACAAGGAGAGGCTGCTGGGACTCCGGTGACCCCCAGCGAGGTGACACCCCAACCTTCACCCAGAGCAGCTTCTCCAGGGGCAGATGCCGTCCCAGCTCCCCTTTCACACTGGTCCATCCCCTAATGCTCTGGTCAGCCCCCAGCAGAGCAACGGCACGTAACAAATTAATTTACGTCGCAGTAAGCCAGGTTGCTTTTTCTGGTAGTTTAAAATCCTGTGAAGTCCCCTTACTTCAGGATGCCTCCTGCCTGCGCCTGGCCGGGGCTGTGCATGGAGGAGGGCCAGGGAGGAGCCGAGGAGATGAGGAGGTGGTGCTGCTGCTGCTCGTAGGGAGACGGCCAGCGGGTTTTCTAGAAGTGATTTTCCAGAAGGCAGGTAGGTGCCCAACCTGGGGAGGAGAACACTGCTCCTCTTCATGTCTTTGTGTACCTCTTCCCTGGTGCTTTTTAAAGTGGGTTTTCCCCTCTGCAGACAGTCTCCTCCTAACAGCTCTGAGAAAAGAGGCTTGACTGCAGCCTCCAAATTTTGTGGGAGGCTGAAGGGTCTGGCTGATGGTCAGCACCTCTCAGGCCCAGTTTCCCTTTGGCATATCTATATGGAGGTGGGCTCTGAGACCTGCAGTACGCACAAAGTACTTGGTGTTTCCTGGGAGGTAGCAAAGGTCTTGTGAGCTTTGCAGGCTTCTGCAGCCAGTGCCGGCTCCTTGCCTGGGGGGTCCTGCCTCAGTGTGACAAACTCCACCTGGCGCCTCTCAGAGGATGAGTCACATGGGATTACTGCAGCCTCTAGGAGGTCTCACCCTTAAGAGATTTTTCCATGATATCCACCTATAAATTACTTTTTCTCTATATTATTGCGTCACTATGATGATGATTGTTGTTATTATTACAGTTACATGCTGTTACAACTGTAACGTCATGTATATTATACATACCTGAGCCAGAGCCACAGGTGCTTGACACAGTGCAAAACCTACAGGGAGGAGATACCTTGAAGAACTTACTACCTACAGAAGCAAGACAGAAAAATAATATACAGGTGCAAAGCAATAGCCAGAGGTACACAGGAGATTTGAATCCTTTAAAACACAGTGCTCTTGCACCCACACTCCCTGTTCATCACACCCCTGATCTAGATTTCTTCTTCCCCATCCGTCCTTCTTCGTGCTGCTGCCACTGCTGTGCGCGCATGTCCACCCTTTCCTTTCTGTCCCATAACAAGGGGCTGTAGGAAAGCACTAAAACGTGCTCCTACCTACAACACCGCATCGTACCACGCTGGAAGGGTCTTGCACGGAAGGAGCCAACGTGTGTGTGTAAGTCTGCCTGCAGAAGTGTCTCTCTTGTCTGTGTCTCTTCTGGTTTCGTGGGGCAAACTGGGTCCTTATCTCCCCCTGCTCATCGCTTGGCCAGAAAGACAGCAGGCCCTATCCCACCGTGGTGTAACTTCTGCTTCCCATTAAGCGGCATCTCTGCGCCACGTGGTGATGCAGTTGTGCTGTGCCTTTTAACTATTCCATAGAAATTTGTCCTCCTAATCTTTCCTTTCCTCTCCTTGAGCTGGTCACTGGGTTTCTGATAAGCTGTTGGCTCCAGGATGGTCCCACTAGTTAAAGAGTCACCTTATCAGCCATAAAATAACCATGCCATAGTCACGGGGAGGGTGCACATCTTCTCCCCAGAACATATGTCAACTGAGTGTTTGCACTGTGCTGTACGTTGCCGGCCGTTAAGCGTTTGCGAAACGACTTGGTTTGCTTTTATAGCAATTTAAAATATTACCCGTTGCATTTAAGTTTGCATTTAAGCAAACTTCTTTGGAACAATAATCAGTGCTATAAATACGCCGTGTGTGTGACGCCAACGAGGAGGCTTGCTGTGAACAGCATGTATGTATTAGTAGTGTAATTAAAATATCAATTACACCGTGTTGACAGTTTGCCAAATAACTGGCTTTTGTGCACAGTAAACTTAATCACTCCAAAGTCTGCTCACAAGATCTGATGCAATCTTGATGCCAAACTAGTACAACATAAAAACAGCATTTGCTAAAGCACAGCTTCGATATTGCTTTGCGTAATGGTGCTGCACTCCATAGCTGGTATCATGTTCTGAAAATTATCTTTTAATGTACAATTTGTATTGCTGAGAAATGTCACTTACTTTGCAGAACGTCTCGCCAACATAAAACCTAAGATTTATTCCTGTCATTTTTTGTCTCCTCTGCCATGTTGATAATAAGAAGTCTACTTTATGTGTGTAATGCTCATGTCAGTTTTGAAATTCGGGGTTTCATAAAAGACAGTAGTATAAATAAAACATGATATAAATTAAAAATATAGTGGAAAATAAAATCTGTGAATTACAGTAGCAGATAAGATTAACACGGGATGAAGGAGGTTTTCGGAACACTATCGAATAACTGGAGTAAATATGTTCAAGGTATGGGGTGGATCTTTTTGAGGAACTGATTCTGATCTTAAGATGGGTTTGTCTCTAGTACGCAGACATGCGATGGATGCCTGTTACTTAGCCGGTATTAACCCTGCCGACTCAAGTGGCGTACTCCTGCGGGATGACATTTCTTCCCCTTCTTACCATACAACCCCACTTCAGCAGTGTTTCTGGGTGAGGTTAAAAACGCATCCTGCCGACGTCAAAAAATCCAGCAAATGATAATATGAAACCTCCATGTTTTGAAAAAATGAACTAGAGATTTGGAAGAGAGTTTCTCTGGAGTCTGGGATGTGGCTTTGGGGAAAGAGTGCCCTGACATGGCCAATTCCCCGTCTCCTCACGGAGGATTTGTCACCGTGGCCCCAGGGACGGTGCCTGTATGGGCTTTCCCCAGCAGCCCAGGCTCTGGCGTACTTGTGGGACCATCTCTGCCATCTCCTTCCCTCCTGTCACAATTTGTAGAAATGTAGGAAATTACGTCAGAAGTTAGCATGAGAAAAGCTAAAAAGATTGACCAGTCAGCTGACAGAAAGGGTCAGAATTACCCTTGCCCATGCAGATTTATTTGGGGCATTACAAAGTGTCTTTGCCTTTGATTGTAGCTTGAGGTAAACCGTGTCAGACCGTCTTTGCTCAAAGGTTGGTGGTCTTTGGCGCAAAGGTTTTAGGTCCAGTTTGGACCTTCTGATGACCCCGACCCCTTTGGAAACGGTAAGTAAAGTTAATGCTAATGTGCTTCCAGGGACTCTCTGCTAACCAAGACCTGCGCTTCACTGGTGATGGGGGCTATACGTGTGTAGCAGCACTGCAAAAGGTTCATGTGAGAGCTGCAGTTTCTTACAGCTTCCTCTGCCTCTTACTGGATGTGTTCAATCCTCTTGCAGCTGGTCAACCAGAATCTGCTTCCACCCTCCCCAAAATACTGTCTTCGTGCCTTATTTTGTGCACGTGGGTCAATGGTGCAAGTTACGTGAGAACTTACGCGGGCCTTTGGTCACGCGTGGGAAAGCAGAATAATTTCCAGGCAGCAACAATTGTGCATGGCTCTGTGCCTTGCCCTGTGCCCCGTTCCTGCTCGCTGCTCGTCGCTTGTCAGCGTGGGGGTGCCAAACGAAGCTGAGCTTTCATTGCCACCTCTCTGGAGTGATAGTAGTGGTCTAATGTGGGGAAGCTCGCTTTGCCAAAGAGACAGAGCCCCCTCCCTCCCGCCCCTCGCTTGGTCTCCTTTCCGTCCGGTGCGATGCTCCCCTCTTTGCGTCGGGCGCTTGTTTCCATGGGAATAACGAGGAGGTGTGATGGCTGTGGGTCTGTGCCATACAGAGGAGCCTCCGAAGGACAAGTGAAGGCTTTTAATTTGCATCATAACCTCTGCTGCACTGTCAAGTCTTCATGCTCCCACGTGTGTTTACACCCCACACCGTACTGCCACATAAAGTCTTTTTCGAAGTACATCAGACAGCTGTAAATAGAATAGCTTTTGCCAGTTCTAACCAGCAGCAACTTGGATGCAGGAAAAACTGTGTGCTGTCAGTTATCCCACCGAATTAGCATGTCTGGCAACTCTTTACCATCCATCTTGCACATTTTGATCAATGTTGCAGCCCGTCTTTAATTGCCCTTATCCCTTAGATCAATCATATTTATCTCTTAGCTGTCATTTGCCTCCTCTTTGCATGTTACCAGGTTGCATTAACCTGCTCCAGCAATTACTCATCGCCCTGATTTCCCTTGCTGACAAGGAGGGTCCATGCGACTTAGAGGCTCGTTTCCAATCAGCACACGTGCTGCGTTACATGGCCTTCGTTCAGTCCCCTTTCCAGAAGTTTCGTACTCAAATGGCCCTGCGGTGGCTGGTTTCGGAGGCAGAGCCGGTGCCATCCCCACGGCTCGGCTGCTGCCAGCACATGCCTGGGGCAGGAGAGCACAAAAGGACGGAAATTTCCACAGCTTTTGTTTCAGCTGTTGAGGTTGTGATGACTGTTCACTGCTGTAGGTGTGTGCACGTTGAGTAAGTCTTTTTTTATTATTTAAATGGAAGCCATTTTTAGAGGCAAATAACAGAAAGTGCTTACAATAAAAATAATAGGCTGTAAGGGCTTTGTTATGCAATGAGGAGATCAAAGAGCTACATCAGCCACTCAGCCGATCACTCGGAGTGAAGGGAGAAATGGTTTCTAATTGGTAGGTAAGCTTTCCTCAGCTGATAAATATAAATGGTAATCCTAGCCTTTTCAGAGGAGTTTTCTCCTGCCGGTGGACTCGGTGGGGTTTGCTGTCAGTGTGAGTGATGGTGGAGAGCAAGGAAGAACACAAACATGAATCTTGAGTCAGATTTCCCTTTCTTCAACAAACACCCCCAAATCTCCACCTGCATTTTATCCGTGGGGTGGGGGTGGACCTGGATAGGTCCAGCTGCCAAATTCAATCCCTCCCAGAAGACCAAAAGTGTTGAACCTCTGAAGCCCACCCCGAAAAACGCAGCTCCCCGCAGTCCTCTCCTCTGCCTAGTGGAACAGGCTGAAACACTTTACATCCCCATAGCCCAGAAAAATCAAAGTTACCATTTAAATGACGAATGCTACTTGAATCCTGCCTCTGTGAAGAGATGTGGGATGCAATGTCAAGAGAAATTATAATGATTGCTACAGATGCAGCTTGTCACAGAAAGAGAAAAATGTTTCTGCATCTGATGCATGGCAGCGAGCCAGTTGGTAATGTTATACGTCCGAGTGTTTCACTTTGGCTCTGCCGGCTGGAAAGCATTCCTTAATGCTCTGCATGGCTGTTATATTTGTCTCCCAGCTCTGCAGAATCCCATTAGGAACCTTCCGTTTACACCATGGAAATTGTTTGGTCTCTCCGAACGGCTGCACGAGGGAGGGAGAAGTGTATTGCTGCAATTCTTCAACATCCGCAGAAATTGCCAGTGTTATACTTCTCACTTATCTCTCTTGCAGTGGGCATTTCTCATTATGGATCGAGATGTCCTGTAACCTGCAGTAGGCAGCTGTTAAACACAATGGTGCTGGCAGAGGGAGCAGGATCTGCTCCCTTCCCCTCCAGCCGCCGGCAATGCAGCACCCAAGGCAGGCACCCAGCAGAGGCACTGATGTTATTTTGTCTGAAGCCTGCTGCTTTTGTGTTGGTTATTGCTTTGGAGTTGGAGTCCAAAGGCAGATACCTAGTGGCCAACACGGGCAGCCCCATGGTGGGCATGATGCCCTTGCAGCCTGGGGCTGCATTGCACATGGTTCCCCCCACTGAGCGATCCCCCTCCCATCTGGTTTCTGCAGAAATCAGCAGCAGAGCAAGTGGAGATCACTGGGGAGCTGGCAAGCTGGGAAGAGCATGCCTTCTCCTTGCATGAAGTGGATGAATTTGGGGTGATTTGAGGTGTTGTAGCAAGAAAAGGAAAGAGCAGAGAGTGGGGTTAGTCAGGGAATGGCTGCCCTGACCCAGGATGTTTTCTGCAGAGAAGCAGCACGTTTTGCTAGTTTCTCCCATTCTTTATTATGTTGTTGTCTGGTTAACAAGAAAAAAAGCAGTAATTAAAGACCCATGCACATCCTGAATTGTGGGAGCCTCACGGTTTTGTTGTTGGTCTGGATGCTATGTTGGTTGTGCTTTTTTATTAACAATGCTGGATGTAGGCGGTGAGGAATAAAATTTGAGGGTGACACGAAGAGATTGGACATATTTGGGACAGGAGAAAGGGAATTCAGAGAGATTTAAGCATAGGAGGGAAATGGACTGCAGTGTTGCTAAGGCAGTTTGTTCTGTGTTGATAAATGTGAATTAGTGCATGCTGGGGAGAAGAATATTCACTACTCGTAAAGCTTGTAACGTTCTAAATTAAATTCCAGAAAGCACAAAGGCTGCTCCCAAAAAAAACCCTGTGCAGGGTCAAGGTGTTAGAAGGCAAGAGAAATTCATGGGGGATTTTTGGAGAGTTGTATACAGCGTACAGTGCTGGTCAGTACTGAGACAGTACACTGTCTCAGGCAAGAAAGAGAAGGAAAAAGAAAAGAGGCTCAGAGAATAGAAACAGAAATTATCCTGGGCCTGAAAAGTTCCTCTGCAATGGTAGAGGGTAAGTTTAAGAAGGAGTTGAAGAAAATAACAGAAACTATAAAAGTGCATAGAACAAACAAGCCAGAGCAGCTAGGTCAGGAATATCCCTTAACAGGGAAACTTCACAGAAATTGCAATTTGGAAGTTCAGAGCAGTAAAAGGGAATGCTTTTTTCCACACAGGCCAGGACAAACTCTGGGACTCTGCCCCAGAAAAGTGAAAATGAAAACACCAAAAAGATATTCTTAAATGGTGATGGAGGTAACAGAAAGATGGGGAGCTGCTCCAGAAAATGTTAAAGTGCACGTTGGTGGCGAGGAGGTGGTAGCTGTTACATGTAATATCTCCAAAGCTAATTTCCAACTGGAATTAGTCTGAAGCTCAGGAGCGCCAGGTCCCACCTCCCCAGTGTCATGGCTCATTTGGGGTAAAGGGTGTGCAATCGGGCCATGTTTGCTCTGGGCTACTGGTAACACTTTACACCTACTGATTTTGCCATAGCCCACTGTTAAAAAAAAATGACCGAATTGTTACTGACTCTGCTGTCCTTGCAACGTGAGCCAGGTCTGTGTGGTTTCCCTCTGCATCCAAAGCCTCTTTACCTTGGCAGAGTAAGGGTGGAGATTTGGGCACATTCCGAAATCAAACCTCGTAGCATTAATAAGTTCTTATTACTTGAAATATTTTTAACGTGTCTCATCAGCATCATTTTCTCTAATGCAAAGAGAAGGTCCGCCGCGTTGCTCTTTTCCAGTCCGTACTAATGCCAGCCCATTGGGATAGACCAGGCTTTGCAGGCCGCGTCTTTGAAGGTGTAGTTTTCATGTGCACGTGGTTTGCATGTGCAGGAATGGTCTCTGGAAGAGCCGAGCTCCAGTTGTTAACACAGTGCAGGTTTCATGTTCTTAGTGCAAAACATCCATCTGGCATTGCCAATCCACCTGCTGTACCGCAGGAGGTTTCTGCCCAGTGCTGGAGACAATCCTGTGCACAGCTCCAAGTTTCTCACTAGTTGGGCTTTTTCATGGCATGTTTCCAGTTCTATATCAGTTTTCTATGTCTGTCCTAGAGACTCTCTGATTATTTCAGCCTGTGTTTTTTAGCTACAGTCTACAGACAGTTGGCCATCTGCTTAGCGTTAATCTGAAGGAGGAGATGGCATGCTTACCTGCAGTAAAATCACTTTCCTTTCAGGATGAGTCCTGTTAACTTGCACAATCATGTTGAGCTGAACTGAGGACGTCCAGTTCTGGCAAGAGAGGAAAAGAGGTGAAAATGGGATAGCTAGGACACATTCCCTTCCAAGCTGCCCCTTGCAAAACCCAAAGCTGGTATCAGCAAATGAAGTTGAGTTCTTGCTTTGATTTCTATGTCTTGGCAGGCATGGTGAGATAGTAAGTACCTGCCTTCTCACCCAGCATGATGGGGCGGGTCACTGCTCGGCCTCCACAGCCACCTGGTTTTGATTTGGTTAGTAATACTGGCCAAGTTCTGTCTTTTGGGAAATCCATTCCTTTTTGACCTTATGTTTCATGTAGGATTTGTGGGTACCACAGCCTAGCTCCCCTTGCAGCTGTCCCCTAAGAACATGCATTTGGGTTCATTTTTCCTATAACAGGGCTGAAGGTACAATCATGCCTCTCTGAGGGACATGAGAAATGTCCAGAAATGACCCACACTGTGGAGCTCAGAGATGGTCTTGGCATTGAGCTGGAGCAG